>NW_022589706.1:21897625-21955690 GCF_004348235.1 Phoca vitulina
AGCGCTGTGAATTGTGCAAGACTGTTGAATCTCAGATCTGTACCTCTGAAACAAATAATGCAATATATGTTAAGAAAGAAAAAAAGAAGAAGAATGTAGCAGGAGGGGAAGAATGAAGGGGGGGAAATTGGAGGGGGAGAAGAACCATGAGAGACAATGGACTCTGAAAAACAAACTGAGGGTTCTAGAGGGGAGGGGGGTGGGAGGATGGGTTAGCCTGGTGATGGGTATTGAGGAGGGCACGTTCTGCATGGAGCACTGGGTGTTATGCATAAACAATGAATCATGGAACACTATATCTAAAACTAATGATGTAATGTATGGGGATTAACATAACAATACAAAAATTTAAATAAAAAAATGAAAGTGAAGCAAATTGCCTTAAACATAAAAAGCAGTTAGTAGTGTTTTGTGAATTAATTTGTTTCAGCTATTTAGTAGATAAAAAAAAAAAAAAAACAACTATATTTAAGTATCCTCCAAAAGAGTGTGTTCCTTTGTTCCATGAAAGTGGTTTCATAGCAAATTCATCTACTTTTTAATTACAACAGCCTTTAGTTACTAGGAAATTATTAATGCAACAACTATAACAATTATTTTTATTTTTTATAAAGTTATGGTATTCATATTAAGTTGCTTTGTGTGTTTGCTTTTAACCATTAAAGTCTATATGGAAATTAGAAAACAGAAATACATAGAAGGATAAAAATATTGCCCACAAACTCAAAAACCTAGAAACAACCAGCACTTTTTTTTTTTTATTTTTAAGATTTTATTTATTTATTTGACAGATACATAGTGAGAGAGGGAACACAAGCAGGGGGAGTGGGAGAGGGAGAAGCAGGCTTCCTGCTTAACAGGAAGCCCAATGCGGCTGGATCCCAGGACCCTGGGATCATGACCTGAGCCGAAGGCAGATGTTTAATGACTGAGCTGCCCAGGCGCCCCAACAACCAACACTTAATAGATAGTAAATATCTATTTGTTAACTTCATATAGAATACCAAATTTTATAACTGATTTTGTAATACTCCATTACAATAGTAAATTCCTCTTCAATATAAATTCTTCCTAAACTTACTTTTAATTGCTACAAAATTTTCACTATATGTAGTGTTTAGAATAAACTTGTTAGTTTGAAATGATTATCTAAATTTCTATCCACATTCATGGGAAAACTGGTATAAAGTGTATGACTATATAAACACTCTTTAAAAGATTTGCTATACTGTTTTCCATAAACCATATGTCAAATTCTACCAATATATGTAGTGTAAGAAAAAAAGGTGAGAATTCCCCTAAACACTAGACAGCATTATCATTTGGGTTTCTTAAATTTCATAAATGACAAATGGCAAATCTAGTATTGTTTAATTTACACTTATTTAATTATCAGTGAGAGTAAACACCAAAATATCCTTTTCCCAATACTTACTTATTTTTTTTTTTTAAGATTTTATTTGTTTATTTGACAGAGAGAGACACAGCAAAAGAGGGAACACAAGCAGGGGGAGTGGGAGAGGGAGAAGCAGGCTTCCCGCGGAGCAGGGAGCCCGATGCGGGGCTGAATCCCAGGACCCTGGGATCATGACCTGAGCCGAAGGCAGACGCTTAACGACTGAGCCACCCAGGCGCCCCGTCCCAATACGTACTTATTGTATAAACTTCTTAAATTAAGAGACTCATTTCAAATGCTTCATATTAATTACTTTGTCTATCCCATCTCTCATTTTATAATATCGAAAAATTTTAATGGGCAAAACAAGAGGGTATTTCAGTATTTTTATGTGTAATACAAACGAAAACATTTTAGAGACAAAATTGTGGCAAAATTCAATTTGAAGATATCAACACATATAAAGTTAACATAAGATGCATATACATATGTTTGCATACCTTGAATAAAAAGAATAGTGCATAACTATCAAAATAAATTCATATGCATTTCAGTCTGATACATCTTCAAAGTTCATGTGAATATTTTCTTAAACAGTATACTAAACTCTTGTTCCCTATACTATAGAATACATATGCATAATAGATACAACATCTATTTAAATTAATTAAAGACTTTTGATATACTAAATGAAGGATGTGATGTCAAAAGGCTAAATTGGACAAATGTGTCCACGGAAACGTTTTTAATTCATATCTGTAAGGCAAGAGTGGATTTCAGAGATACGAAGTGATAGATAATTGCTAGGCTTCCAAGTCAAACTTCAAAGCCCAGCAGGAATCATGAAGGGGTGGAAAAGAGAACCATATGACTCAATTCAGCTGTCAACAAAGAATAATGTGGCAGACGACGTTCTCTGAAAGGCGACTCGGGTGAGGTCTGATGTGCACAAGATTTACTGGAGATCAACTCAGGTACAACAGAGGGGAAGGAACAGGGTTGGGCATCATAGGCAGTCAGGCTGTGGAGCAAACCCATGATAGCCTCAGCCGACCCCCAAAGAGCTGTGGACCTGCAACAATATCTTGTGTTTGCCCAAAATAAAATAAAATGGCCTTTACACCCCTGCTTTAATGGGTCCACCCTCTGAAGGGTAGGTTCTCTGGCATACTGGTTCTCTGCAGCTGAAGGCATTCCCGGGAGTAGCTGACAGCTGAAAGTTCTCGACCAGGCAGCGTTCTCCGCCACTCTGAAAACAAGTGTGGCCCCAAAAACGGGCATGTAGACAGCATAGTTCCATTTCATCATAAAGACTCCTCGATGATATGAGAGGAACGAAATCATATCCAAAAGAGGGGAAAATGGTGGAAAATCCGTTGTTATGGAGACATTGGTTCAAATTTTCCAATTTAATTCCAAAAATGACCTCTTAGATTACAGAGATTGAAACAAACCTGGGCCACTTTATCAGTTACTCTGTTTTTTTTCCAACTCTTTTACCTGAAGTTACAAAGTTGCTATTGTTATATAACATCCATAGTTAGTATACATTGTATCAAAGAACTAAAACACAGCTTGGTGTGGATGGCCGCTTGCCTGCTGTACAATGTTCACTTTTGAAACTAGAGGAAAAAAAAATTACAAATTCCAACAGACATAATGAAATGATACAGATCTTGAGGCAAACTTCTTGCTTGGCAACAGAAGGTCAAATTGCACTGTGCTTTTATTTCGGCTCTCTTGTGTATGTTGGTACAGAAAAATTGTTTATATTGGATAAAGTATATTGTGAACACATGATTTTAAGTTTTGATATTCAATAATCAAGTTATATAGTTTTATAAATGTCTGTGAGAAAAATTCAGAAATTTAGAAAAAATAGTAACAGAATTGACAATTATAAAAAGGAAAAAGATATTTTAGAATCTTAACTCCCCACAAAAACAAGCTCAATTACCAGTTACAGTTTTAGAAACAATCATTTCTAGGGGCGCCTGGGTGGCTCAGTTGGTTGGGCGACTGCCTTCGGCTCAGGTCATGATCCGGGAGTCCCGGGATCGAGTCCCACATCGGGCTCCCCTGCTCGGCAGGGAGTCTGCTTCTCCCTCTGACCCTCCCCCCTCTCGTGCTCTCTCATTCTCTCTCTCTCTCTCTCAAATAAATAAATAAAATCTTTAAAAAAAAAAAAAAAAATCGCCCTTTAAAAAAAAAAAAAAAAAGAAACAATCATTTCTAGAATGCATTGCAAGAGGAAGACAAATTTAACCACGGAAGTGGGAAGTATGGTTACTTATTTTTATATGTTCAATATTAAAGTTTAGGAAAGATAATTAATAAATAAAAAATCTGTTTCAATTATGTAAAATAGCAATTTTTATTTGTTTTATTTACTTGATCTCTTGTTTTAGATTTACCATACTTTTCTATTGGTTGAAAAATGTTTATTTAAAATACTTTTAAATACATTTTCAATATATTTAGTTCTCATTTCACTACACTTTAAGGGATGGAGCTTAACTCCCTCAACTTATAAAGTAAGCTCAAAATAGTGACTTTGTAACACATAGGATATGAAAACAGTGATTCTTTACATTTGATAAACCTAGACACCACCACCGTATAGGAATAAAATTTAACATCATCAGTAATGTCATGTAAGTGTCTTGTACCTCTGTCACGATGTGATGAAATAGGTACATTACTTCTGTGGTATTCTTTCCCCAAATACATGACCTCAGTATAATCATGGAAAAATATCAGACAAACCTAAACTGAGTGACGTTCTGCAAAATATTTGACCCCCATTCTTCAAACCTTTTAAGGTCATGAAAGACAAGATAAGGCAGAGAAATGACTGCAGACTAGAGGAGACTAAAAGGACATGACAATAAATGCAATATGGTACCTGGATTGGATACTGGAATGTATGAGCTCTGCCAGCTTTTTCCACAGTGGAAGCCATTTTTAAGCACACAGCCTTGGGAGAGCAATGTTGAGCCCCTCTGGATGATACACCTGACTGAATCCAGGTAAGACCTCTATATAAACTTTAAAGATTCTGGTGGGCTGTGGAGAGTTCTATTCCTTGCTGCAGGCCCAGATAAGCCTCATATCTAAGTTCCCTTGTTTATTAAACCAGCCACCGGCCAACTGGGAGTGGCCTGCTTCTTTCTGTGGCCTCTCCTTGGCCTCTGTATTTAGGGATCCATTTACAAACCAACACTACCCATGCTATGTACTTATCATTTGCTGGGTGGAGGTGGGGTAAAGGTCATCCAGGAACTTTCTGTACTATTTTTGCTGCACTTCTATAAATCTAAAATCATTTAAAAATAAGAATGTAAAAATATATACATTTTACAAATGTTTCCAATACATTTTACAACTCGTTTTTAAAGTTAACAGTAGAGGGGCGCCTGGGTGGCTCAGTCGTTAAGTGTCTGCCTTCGGCTCAGGTCATGGTCCCAGGGTCCTGGGATCGAGCCCTGCATCCGGCTCCCTGCTCAGCGGGAAGCCTGCTTCTCCCTCTCCCACTCCCCCTGCTTGTGTTCCCTCTCTCGCTGTGTCTCTCTCTGGCAAATAAATAAATAAAATTAAAAAAAAAAAAATAAAGTTAACAGTAGAATACTCAAATTCAAAGATGTGGCCTATCATAAAAACACCCTTAGTTCTTGTGCCTTGGGACTGTTCTATCATTTTAAGACTTTAATAAATGAAACCTGCCCCTCCCCCCATTCTCTCTCTCTCTCTCAACCTTTCTCTCTTTTTCTCGTTCTCTCTCTCTCTCACACACACACACATTTACCTTGAGATCTATGGTGTTTCTGTCTCACCTAAAAAATTGTATCTATAGTAATAATTTGGACATTTTTGTAGAAAATAAGAATTTTGAAGTATGTTTTAATGACTTTCAATTTAAACAGTTTTCATAAGAAGAGAAATTTCCCTCCACATTCATATTCATTTTTCCTTCCAAAGTTTTAACTGGGGACATGGCTATTCAACTAAAGTATGCATTTGCCAGCTTCTGATTCAGGTAGGCATGACTAAAGTATAGACAATGTCAATTTCATTACTTTTAAGGAAGGAGACAAGCCTGCATGTTCTGGACTTTTCTTTCATTCACCAGAAGGAATGATGAGATTATGACTAGGCTAAAGAAGCCACCCTAGACTATGAGAACGCTGCCAGGTGTGGATGGTATGACAACTGATGGACAATCCCTGGATGACTAACTTCCTTTCCACCCTTATGTGGAAAAATGAAGTACTATCTTTTTTGTCACTGTAATTTGTGTTATCTCTTTAAATAAGTCTAAGATTATCCTTGTTAATAGTGTCATTTACTAACTAACATAGAAAGTTGAAACAAGTATGTTTTCCACAAATTAAAAGGTACTGAGTTGTATAAGTCAATGTTATATTGAAACATGTTTATACATTTATTTAAATGTCTACACATGACCATCAAATCAGTTGCAGTTATTTTCTCAGTGATGAATCCTGCTTAAATTAAAATCTTTCTTTTTATAGTTCATAATATTGGAGTGAAAAGGTAGAGGGAGACTTCAGTATCCTTGATATTTGGATAATTTAACTCAATTTCATCACTCTTTTTTTAATAATATGGAGTGTGAAAATATGGTTGTGTATTTTTACTGTAATAAAATGTCTTAAAATGTTAATCCTTAATTTTTTAATATATTTATATGCTTTAATCCTTTAGACATCACAGAAATGTGAAGTATACTGTTATATTTATTTAATTATGCCCATGAGATAAATTAGATTTAGGTATAGATAACTCCAGACATGTCAGCAGGATAATATTAAATAGACTGAATTAGCATTAAAATGTTTTGCTGAAGTGGGGCACCTGGGTGGCTCAGTCAGTTAAGCATCTGAATCTTTGTTTTTAGCTCAATCTCAGGGTCGGAGTCTGCTTCAGCTTCTCTCTCCCTCTCCCTCTGCCCCTCCTCCCATTTGCACTCTCTTTCACTCTCTCTCAAATAAATAAATAAAATCTTAATTTTTTTTTTCTGAAGCTACATGAAACTAAAAGAAAATATAATCATCTTCTCATCTAATAACGCATGTTTAACTACCAAATGTGGATGTTATATAAATATAACTTAGAACCTGATTAATCACTTTTGGATAAAAGGAAATATTAAAAACATAGCTTCACTAATTATTCGGGTGTAATAAATATTTATACTTTTTTTTTTTTATTTTGTGGTGAAATGTTTTCGAGTTTGATTACTGAACATTACCTTTTGTTTTTTCTGTTTTCCTTATTTAAAACATTTTCCTTTGCAGCTATGTAATTGCTGTCACTAATTGTGAAATATGAGGCAGCTATATTTAAGTATTGGGTATTGCAGTAAGCTTTCAACTAAACCTCACCTTTTAAAATTTTCTTTGTCAGGCTGGGTCTTTTAAAACCCACAAAATAAACTAAATAACATGTTCTAATAATAAACATTATTGTGCTCAAAACTAAGCTATCTGTGGGATTACTTATTGAATTTTAGTAATGATATTTTGCTGAATTTGAGGGACATCCTAAGATAATTTGGGGTTGGTAGAACAGTTGTCTTCAAGCAGTAAACAATATGTTTGGAGGAAGATGAAAACTTTACAAGTGTTAGATGGAAATGGATAAGTTTAAAGAATCAAAATCCAGATCCTCAGTCTCCTCATGTACTCTTTGCTAAAAGATGCACTCTCTGCAATGCAGATGATACCCAGGAGTCATTCTGGTTCTCAGGTCCTATTTTTCCCTTCATGGAAATTAATGAAAGAAAAGAGAAAAATGAGGGAGAGGAGGAAATGATAAATAATACGAGACTCTTATGCATTCCAAACCTTATGAAGGCAAATATATCCCTAGAATGTTCTTTAGGACAATTCAAATTCTCCATGTAAGCAATCATCTTAATTCCATTCATGCAACAGGGTGTTTTTCCCACTTTCATGCCTGACACTGTTGAAGGCTGTACTTGACATTAGAGACTGGCATTTACCATTTGCAGATGCTTTCTGAATTTGGTAAGTTCTAGAGTGAGGTAGGAGTGATACAACACCCCTTTAAAAAAAGAAAAGCTATTTATTTGAGAGAGAGAGCACATGCATGTGCAAGGAAGAGCAGAGGTAGGGGGCAGAGGGACAAGCAGACTCCCCACTGAGTATGGAACCAGTCACCCTGAAATCATGACCTGAGCTGAAGTCAGACCCTTAACCAACTGAGCCCCCCAGGCACCCCATGATAAAACGTCTTGTGTAATGACCTCACTTTCTCATCTCATAACAATTGTAAAAAGTTCATTGCTTCGGAGTGAGAATCTGTTGAAATTTAAATGAAGGAAATGGTGAAAATTAATGGACTTGGCACTTAATCCCCTCTGGGCAATAACTATTAGTAAAGCTCTGTGCCTTTTCTATCTATCTATGTGGTAGATAAAAAGCCTTATCCAGTTTAAAACTCAATTCCAAAATTTTAACATTTTATGTTTAAGAATTGTTCATCAAAATGCGTAACTTTTTATTTTTTTTTTTAAACAAGCATGTACTAGTACTTTTACTGATTAAAATTGAGAATATATTTTTAACCATTATAGCCTTATGATTACAAGAATATTTTTAATATGTTTATATTATCTTATCTTTGTATGGAGAGTATGATATGGAATTCAACATTTTCATGCATGGACTATTACATTAGGTTGAAAACTTGTGGGGAAAGTGGAATGGAAATATAATGCTACAGAAATGACTACTGCAAATCTTTAAAATTATGAAAAATTTTGGTGGTCTACTTTTATTTATTTATTTATTTTTTATTTTTTAAAGATTTTATTTATTTATTTGACAGAGAGATTGACAGTGAGAGAGGGAACACAAGCAGGGGGAGTGGGAGAGGGAGAAGCAGGCTTCCTGCTGAGCAGGGAGCCCGATGCGGGGCTCGATCCCAGGACCCTGGGATCATGCCCTGAGCCGAAGGCAGACACTTAACTAACTGAGCCACCCAGGCGCCCGTACTTTTAAAAATTTAAAGGTTCACAAAAAGTTTAGAGTATTTAAAGTTGTTTTAGGGTGACACAAATAAAAAAAAAATGAAAATACTATGCTAATGCATCAATGCAACACATAACCCCAAAAAAGTTTGGAGAGGGTATAAGATGGCTATATTATATTATTATTTTCTTAAAATTTTGTCTTAGTTTAAATATTAAGGCAGGGTGCCTAGGTGGCTTAGTTAAGGGTCTGCCTTTGGCTCAGGTCATGATCCTGAGGTCCTGAGATGGAGCTGCATAGGGTTTCCTGCTCAGCAGGAGGTCTGCTTCTCCTTCTTCCTCTGCCCCTCCCCCCTGCCCCTGCACTCTCTCAAAATAAATAAATAAAATCTTTAATTTTTTTAAAATTAGGATAAATAAATATTAAGGCAGATTTTAAAGCCATATATTTTATGTCCATAAAGGTGATCAGGGTATGAATTTGGGATAGGTAGCTCATTTTTGACAATCCTGAAAAATCTGCAATTTATTTAAAAATTGTCAAAAATGTAGAGCAGGAAAATTTGGTTGAATACTAATTAGAAATGTTAAAAGTCATCACAATACAAAGAGTATGAGTTGTTTTCTAAGATTATCTGTTGCTTTATTTGTATGTATCCCAAAAACAACACCCAGTCATTACAGGGGGAAAAAAAAAAAAGAAAAGAAAAGAAAAGAAAAGAAAAGAAAAGAAAAGAAAAGAAAAGAAAAGAAAAGAAAAGAAATAGAAAGCAAAAGGTCATGGACATCTGTTACTCTACCCAAGAGATGGAAATCCTTCTGAGTAGGATTGTCTAGATAAACAGCATAGTTGAATAGTTATAAGCGCAAGTTTTTCATTTAAAATCTTAGCCCTTATTAAAAAATAGCTGTATTCTTAATTCCTCATTTTCTGACCTATAAAATAGTACTTACCTCACACTGTTGTAGAATTAATACTTATCAAATACTTCTCTTCTAAATAATGCAAAGTATTAATAATCAGGTGAATATGAAAAGTAAAACATAATGTAGAACCCCAAATTTCTGTATGTAAAGCAAAAATGATTTGATTGATTTAAGGTTACATTCCCCCAATTTGAGGCTAGAGTCCCTAAAACTAATGTGTGAAAAACTGTAGGAATATTTTTTAAGCAGTTTCAATTTAAGCAGATTGTAACCATAACATCTGCTGTACTCAAGTTACAATAAATTGCAAATAAATTGAAAAAAAAAGTTCAAAGAAAGGCTATATCTGGAAAGACAATATTTTAAGCCATGCATCTAAAAAGTGTTTCTATTTAAATACTTCTGTCTAGTTGAAACTGAACCTAATACTTAATCTGAACTAATATCAATCTAGAATGGTAGTTAGTTGGTTGAATGTTATGCATGCTCAGTGTTAGAGAAAAGTTTTCATCCAGATAGAAGGAATGGCTGCTAATGAGTCAAATGTGTGGACTATGCCAGATAGCTTTAAGTGCATAAACCCTTCTACCTAAACTCTCTGCCCCAGGAGGATATGTCTGGGCTACTCTCAGTAGACACCCTGGCCAGCAGAATGAAGGAGGAGGGTAATCAAGGCATTTGGTTCTCCTGCCCTCTTTTAGAATTACTTTTGGTTGGGTTACTGCCCTAAGGTCAGAATTCGTCTGAAGTCAGTCCTACTAAAATTTCTCCAAACTTTTTCAGTAACTTCTCTCTATACTTCATCTTTCATGAAGAGACTAAGGGTAGTAACAGATCCAATGTACTAGTGATTTCCTTAAACCCTGACAACACTTTAGAAATAGGCCCTACATTAAACCCTCTCTTCAAGTTATGGTTATTAAGTGTCATTCTTTCTTCCTGGGATCCTAGCTGATTTAGTATCTTTATTCCATGCTCTTACATCTGCCAGTTCTTCTGGTCATTTATTTGTTTAATGCCTACCCATTCTTAGTAGTAGTTTTAGACTCTTAAAAATGTTAAAATGTCTTTCCTGACCCTTGTGTGGTGAGATCATGGCCCTTATTAAGCAAACTTTGAATACCTTATGCTTCTTGTTCTTGACAATTAACACAATTACAACTAAATAATTAATTATGTAATTTGTTCTTTGTTATCTTCACTTTGTTCTAGAATTAAGTTACACTATGAGACAAAATAACTTTGCTGTGTTTACTACACCTTGCACATTGTCCTGTCAGAGAATACACTAAATAATTAGGCCTTGAAAGAATGAATGATTTATTGAATTAGTGGATGGATGGATGAATGAAGAGTAGATTAATAAATCTTCTTGTATTCGATTAAATTTAAATTAATATTTCTTAGAGAAATATGGCTGATACTTGGGGAAAAATGGAATGACTTCTGATCAGTAGTCAATGTACTCATTCATTTTGCAAATCTATGCACCCTATGTTAGGTAATCTTTCAAAAAGGTAGGTCATGTAAATTCCTCCTATGCTTGAAACTCTTAAAAGACCTTCTATATGTTTATGAAGAAATGCCTTCACTAGTGTATACAGGTTATTTCATGATCTGGTCTCTGGTTACCTGTCTGAAGGTGTTTTGTTCTTCCCCTCGTGATCTACCCCCCAGTCTACTGAAATTACTACTCTTCTTTCCTATGTACATTGTTCTATCTCTTCTCAAAGCTTTTGAAATTGCTATTTATGCTAACTAGAAAGTTATTTCTCTCAAAACTTTATATAGCTTACTTCACATTGTAGTTTGTATTCTCTGGGAAGCAGGCTTTGAGGCAGAATAAATAATATGCAGTTTCAGCACTTGTGGAACAGAAAGGAAGACACAAAATTGGGCAGAGAGAGAGGTTGAGACTATCACAGTCTCAACAAATGCTTCATCTAACCTCATGGAGAGTTCAGAAACAGGAAGGGTCATTGAACAATCCCCCATGTTGGCCAGTCTTTGGATGCCCCCCTTTGAAGGGTATGTGACCTTGGGTGAGGCCACTCACTTCAGTTGAGTTACATCCAAAGAGACACAGGTGCCAGTGCTCCCAGGATCTGGCAAAATAAGTCCATCAGTCCTAAAGGGAGATCCAGGAGACACAGCCCAGCACCCACTACCCTCCATCACATCATAGTGTCTGCTCAAATGCTTCCTTTCAGAAAAGTACACCATTACCACAGTGGGTTTTATTTTATCTTACCTTGAGTTTTATTATAGCACTTATCACTATCAGACTGTCTAAAATGTATTTTTTTTAATTTTTGCATTATATGTTTCTCCCTTATAATGTAATCCCCCAGGGGTTGACACTTTGTCTATAATATTTATTGCATTAGTTGCATTGCCAAAATTGTGCCTACTGAAAATATAACCAACCAGGTCTTTGTTTTGTTTTGTTTTTTAAGTACTAAAATAATGGTTTCGTTATTTGCATCATTCTTGCAAACATACACACTGAAGTATACTTTTTTAAAACCTATTTAATTAGTTATTTGAGACAAAACAGTCTGATTATTTTACTAACATAATTTTTTCATAAGTCTATCTGTTTTAAAATATCACATCAATTAACTATTAGTATTCCAGTATATAGTCAAAAATAATTACATAATATTCCTAAGCATTTTCCCTTCACATGCTGAATTATGTTTCTAATATGTTCTGAACCTTGTAAAAAGAAAACCATATGGATATTATAACAAGTATTTTTCATTATTTAGAAATCTTAGAAATATAATTCAATATATACCACCTTCAAAAAAAACAACCAGGGAAAAGTTGAAAATAGAGCAGAAGATTAATTGGTTACATACAGTTATTAAGGACATTCTTATTAGCAATTTCAGAAATATCAAAAATAATAACACTAGCTTGTTTATTAGAACAAGCAATAGCATGATTCAGGAGTTAATTTTTTTAATGTTTTTGGGGGATTTGTCAGTTTGCAAACAATGAATGATTGTGTACATGTGAAAGTATGGTAGGTGGATAAAGATGGGGTAAGAAATCAGAGAATTAAGGGCTAAATTCTAGGAAATTAAATTGTTATCTAAATTTGAAACACTCATTACTTGTTCTTGACTCTTTTTTTTTTATTCCACAAGTAGCTTTTTCACCACAGTTATGAAATTAATAAAAATAAAATGTATTTATTAAATTCAAAAATGCCAATTGTCTGGGTATTTGCTTATAATGTCTTTCTTTTCACAATTCCAAAGTATGGTGTCAGAAAAGAACAAGCATTAAAATAGAGCCAATTATTTCACATAAAATGTAAGGTGATATTTCTCTTTTAACAACCTATAGAACTTACATTTGCAAGAAAAGCTTATATGACTTGTTTGACAGCATGTTAAATATGATATACACAATGCTAAGAACTAGTTTTTCAGACATTCAATAATAAAATAATTTCCAATAAATTTTGACTTTATAAAGACCAAACAAATGGTTACTTGATTGAGGTTTTTATTTTAAACCAGTGATTGTCTTAATATGCAGCAGCCTTAGCAAACTTGTTTCTGTACAGAGTGACATTGTAAATATTTGGGAGTTTACAGGCTGTGCAAAAACCAAGCATGAAAGCAACCACAACCATTACAGAAACAAAAGACTTGGCTGGGCTCCAATAATCTTTATTTACAAAAACAGGCAGAGGCAAACCTTGACCTAATATCATTCTCCAATAAAAGGAGTGGAAGGTTTTCAGAGAAATGACTGATCTTAAGACCAGGTAGAAAATCTATAAAAGGAGCCTAGCCCATTATGCTACACTCGAAACTAAAGAACTGGTAAACACACACACACACACACACACACACACACACACACAAATGGGAATATGTCAAGAAACTAAGGAACCAACTAAAGAGCACCCCATAGGCAAAGCTGATAAAATTTGAGCAACAAAATAAAGTGGCATTAGATGATACTTCACAATATAAAATAAATATTCATAAGCTTATATTACTATAAAAATGCTTGACTCAGTAAATAAATGATGGGGAAAAACAAATCCCCCATAAAGAATCCTAAAAATTCGGGGCACCTGGGTGGCTCAGTCGTTGGGCATCTGCCTTCAGCTCAGGTCGCGATCCCAGGGTCCTGGGATGGAGCCCCGCATCGGGCTCCCTGCTCTGTGGGAAGCCTGCTTCTCCCTCTCCCACTCCCCCTGCTTGTGTTCCCTCTTTCGCTGTGTTTCTCTCTGTCAAATAAATAAAATCTTAAAAAAAAAAAAAAAAAAGAATCCTAAAAATTTATGTAGATACTGTAACCTCAAGGAGGCAGAGAGTTTAACTCCCTAACACTTAGTATGGACTGCAAATAGTGACCTTGTTCCATTCCTTCTTGTTTTTCTCAAGTAGGAGCTAAGATACAGGTCGTATCTAAAGAGAATTATCAGTCATTTATCTATTCAAATGCCCCATTTTATTTTTTAGAATATATGTATTGACTTTTTACAGCCTTCTTAAAAAATAAAACCACTGTAATATAATTAATGGACTGTGAATATTATGGTATTTTTATTTTTCTCAAATCAAAATTAATTGCTACTATTACTAAATCTACATATATTCCCTAATGTTGGTTTTTAAATTTACATATTTATTTTTGGTGCCAGTCAGAGGTTTTGGTTTAAAAAATGATAAAATCACACTAAAAAATGATAAAATCACACAGGCCATTTCCTTATATCATCTTACTTTCCACGTTTATTTATTAATGGGATCATAAATTGTATTATAAAATTATCTAAGCACAATATATTTGCATATTGTTAAAAGATATGTTGGAATCCATATTATCAACTTTATCTTACAGCACTTTATATTTTATTATAATTAGAATGCACTTATACACTATTTACATTTTTTTCAATTTTGCAATTTGAAACATATATTTTGAATTTAATTGTATATTGTAGGCCATATTAATGCTTTTTTCTGAAGCCATCATAATTCCAGGTATTTTGACATAATTTTGTGATGTATATTTGGATTTATGTAATGACCTTTTGAATGTTACAGTCTTTGTTTAATTCCATAATCTGAGATTATATCTTCCAATTTAAGGCTATTGAATAATAAGCATAATTGAAAGATTCATTTGTTAATGAAATATCTTAGCAGTGTCAAATCTAATTTTTGTATTAATATTTTGATTAATATTTTAGTATATTTTCTTAAAATCTATTTGTTTAGCTTTAAATGTCAAATAAATTTTTTTCCAAAAGTGCTTTCACAGGAAGTAACAATTAAAACAAAGTTAATATTAAAATTATGTATGTCTTTTTATGATCATTCAAAATATATCACATTAAAAATTTTAAGCTCCTTAACTTGTACAAGAATAGCACTACTTATCTATGTGAATATGTTTATTTTATATACTTTACTACTCACTATGTGAATACACATACATTCACCATGTGAATGTGTTTATTTTATATGCTTTACAATTAAATATAACTTCCATTGTATTTAGTAAGCTTTTAGACATATTGAAATTTAAGTTCAAATATTTAAGATTAATATCCTTTTGTTCCATATAGTTATCAGTCTAGTGCACTGCTGTAAAAAAAGATGTAGTAAACAATTTAGAAAAATCTAATATATCTTCCAAGAAGTTATGAATAATGGGTTTATTGAAATTAAAATTAGCAGTGACACTCTTAAGCTTTTTATATATCTATCTTGATGTAGAACTTCTCCAATATTACCTATAAATGCTGTGATAGAATTCCAGAAATCAGCATTGTAATCATATTAAGGCAATTAAAAATAATATCCTTCATAACAAAACAATTGGAAAGAGATATACAAAGAGAACGGATAATACTACATATATTTAGAAGGTTAAATTGCATCAGATTTTGAGGGACACTTAGCAGCAAAAGAAGACAAGAGTAAGAACTGCGGGCATATCTTTGGGTTCCTAAAAAGCAAAATAATTTTCTTACACCATGTAAAATCAGCTCAAATTATAAATGTTTTCTAAACAAGGCTCTAGACCAATTGAATGTCAAAATTACAAATTAAATTAAAGTTAAAAAATGTTCAATTATAGAGTTACGTTAAGTTCTACCCAAGAATTATGGTCAATTGTGTTAACAATGATAATGTCACTGTGGTACTGTAAACAAATAACGAAGAGGGAGCGTTGTATGTTAGAAATGCTTGCAGAGATGAGTGTGTGAGATGATATAATAGCTTGGACTTTAAAAAAAATCATGCAACAAAAAAGGGAAAAAAAGGGAAAAAAAACAAGTAAAAAGGAATTTGCTGAAATTTATATTCCCAAGAGCTAGTCTCTTAGATGGAGATTAGTATTTGTAATGTTTATTGTGTGTACTCTTGGGATCAGCAAATGCCCAGATAATAAAAGCATCTTATCTTTGAGACCATGGAAAAGTAATTGCATACTACCATTTTCTTTTTTGTCCAAAACATCAAAATGAATTTGTTTTATTTCTTTATTTTAAGTATTTGGTATTGAGTGTTGAATGCCTTGAAATATAAAAATGAACTCAGAAAAACTTACATGGGCTGTCTGTAAACTCTTCAGATTATTCAGAATCTACTTTTTAAATAATTTTTTATTGCTAAGCACTATTAATATCTTAATTAACTTGTTAATACTCATATGGCCATTTCTGTCATTATTTGCAATTTGAAAATGATTAGATCTTAAACAGTTTGCTAGGTTTAATGATTTCTTACTTGGTCTATTATTTTCAGTCATGAACCAAACTCATTCCTGACCCTTACTTAAGAAATGGTCCATCAACATAACTCAATCACCACCACTTCAGAGTGAACTAAAAATGTAGGATAGACCTCGGTACCGTGTCATAATTTTTAGCCTTTTTTTTTTTTTTTTTTTTTTTTAAGATTTTATTTATTTGCGAGAGAGAGAATGAGAGACAGAGAGCATGAGAGGGAGGAGGGTCAGAGGGAGAAGCAGACTCCCCGCCGAGCAGGGAGCCCGATGCGGTTCTCGATCCCGGGACTCCAGGACCATGACCTGAGCCGAAGGCAGTCGCTTAACCAACTGAGCCACCCAGGCGCCCCTGGTGTCATAATTTTTAAATGAGGAAATTCTATACTTTAAAAAAGAAGAAGGAGGAGAAGGAGGAGAAATAAAACAAGGGGGGAGGGATAAAAAACGTTGAAAAGAGAAGAGGAAAGGAGGAGAAAATGTAGAAGACACTTTGATGAAGGAGTCACAGTGTTAATATCGCAGTATTGTTTTTGTATGAGGCTTCTGGCTCTCAGCTGACATTTAGGCATGCTTAGGTTCATAGAACCACCAAACCCAGATGTGTATATCTATAGAGATACATATATACATTTCTATATACCTGACTTGATTTCAGTGAGGAAAGAGATGTATGTAAAGGACAGCGGGAAGGAAGGCATGTAGCATTTATCACCAGCTCCATGAAGGTTATCTGTGGGAATACTGGTTCACTGAAATAATGTAGCAGGCATCAGAGTCAACAAAAGTTGGGTATAAAACATAATGTGATTTTATTTTTACCTACATGCTAATGAAGCTTAAAGTAAATTAGTTTTCATATATTCTCAAGATATGATAGCATGTTGAATCATTTTACTATGTTTATTAAAGAAAGGAATATAATTAACTTGCCCTTAAATCTTGGGCTTTTCGTATTTTCATATTTTGCATCTAAAGATATTTCCAAGTAAGAGAGCATTCTTAACATGTGCCCACATAGGATGTAGTCTTGATGGTTATTTAAGTAAGATACCAAAAATTTATTTCAAACATGTCGTTAAAATTTCAATATAAAGAATGTCATCAACAATCGTAAAATATGAATATTATTTACAGAATTTTACACTGTTTTTTGGTACAAAAAGTACTTTTCCTTGATGTTAAATTATATTTTTTCATCCAGTATGCAGAAATTAATGATGTTATTATAAATGGTTTATATACATTTAAGTTCCATTTACTTTGTTTCTCTTGTCCTAAATTGAGTTGACCTTTTATTATATTTCCAAGAACCTTAATTTTGTCTTTTTTTCTATTACTGGCTATTTTTTCTATAACTGGATAAACCATGTTATCCACTCTGTAATAAAACTATTTTCAAGATGTTTTAAGTACTGTGAACATTATTTGGGTAACTATCTAAGCATATACTTTTCTCTCAACAAAGGAAGCACAGAGATAATTTTAAAAGATAATTTAAAAAATTGATATGTACTTATTTTTGATTTATGAAAACAAATAGAACCAATATACAATTTATATTAAAAATAATATAGAGGGATTTACAATGTTTCATATACTAAAAGAAGTGTATATAAAGTTTAATTCCTGTAGTTTAACAACTGCTGAATTTCCAAATGTTCTTTTTCAAAGAGCATATTGTTTTGTTCAAGTAATTGTGACTTTTATTTCTCTACCACATTTGTAAAACTCCACATATATATATATACATATACATATCTTTTTCATTAATTAAATACAGCATTTTCATACAACAGGTTCATACAAAAAACATTTATGAACTCTAATTCAAGAATTAAGCGTGTAGTCTGCTATTTTAATGACATGATCGAAACAGAAATCTTGAATAGTAAGACCTAATAACGGGAAATAAAATAAATGTTTTTGGAATTGGGAGTCATAGTAATGAGGTTTAAATTCAGTCCTGGTCAAGCCACTTACCAGATGTGTGGCCTTAAACAAGTTCTTTATTCTATCAGCACATTAGTTTACTTATCTGCCAGATGGGTTAATAATATTTAGCTCAGAATGTAGTTGTAGTATTAGATCATAAAATAAAGCACTTAGAAAAATGACTAAACCTTTGTATTGATAAAAAATACTATTTCTTAACAATTTACTACAGTTAATATTACTTGACTAATATGGAATCCAGAAATACAGAGGACCCAAACTCAAATCCAGTATCGATTATGCCCTATAGCCACCTGTTATTCTTGCATTTAATCAGTCAGCAATGTTTATTGAGAAACATCTGTGTGATGAACTCTGGGTCAGTTGTTGAAATATAAGAACAGAAAGAAGCACACATCCTTGGTATACCTACAGCCTGACTAGTTAACTCCCCATGACTGCAGGTTTTTTTTTTACGTAAAACAAGCAGTTTCATAAGCCTACGGGTTCATCAGTTCAAAGGTTCAGGTTTCCAGCCAATAACAATAATGAGTAAAGCTGCGCATGTGCAGACTTGGGAAAACCAATCACAATAGTGAGTAAAGCTGCGCATGTGCGAATTTAGGAAAACCCGGACAAAGTGCAGGACACAGGCCTATTCCAAACAGGGTGCATGAAGTTGGCACATGAAGGGCGGAAAGGAAGGGTTGATGGATGAAAATCTTATCAGACACTTGGCTCTATCTGCTACTTGTATATTCTTGGGCAAGTTAGTTCTCTTTGATCTTCAGGAGATAAAGATTATCCGAACCTGATATAATCGCTGTAAAGATTAAAAGAAACAATATCTATAATGGTTTTGGCATCAGGCTGTGAAAAATAGAAGTACTCTGGAAGTGATAGTTATGAGCAGGAAGGGACATGGATCCGGCAGTGCCATAGTTTCATATTATCCAGGACAATTTATTAGGATAACAGTTTCTCTATAAAATGTCCTCATTTTTAACATTGATCACGAACACTGAATGTGAACAAAAAAAAAAATGTTTGCTATGACCAGTTCTCCACCAGTTAGTGACCTGCTCATTAGGTAACTGTAATGGCCTTTCAGTTCAAACACTCTGTCTTCATATGGTATTCAGCTGGAGTGAAAACAAAAATGCACTTATCAATAAATCATTGTGGAACGGAATCAAGTTGCTTAGGAAACTCAATGAAAAGAACCCCACCTCCTTTGAAAGAATAACAAAATCACATGCTGACTTTCTTCAAATGACCTACATATTTATTCAAATACCTCCGTTCAGTTTTTTACAGTGGATTGAAAATAGGAGACAGTATATGTGTGTACAACTGTCCCCGATAGCGGTCCTAGGTCATTCAAGTACTGCTCTCAATTTTGACAATTCCGTGGCATTTTCTTACAAGTTTAGCCTAGATCCAGTGACCCTAATTCACCCAATCATTCTGTAAGAAACAAACATTGCTTGATAAATATTTTCCATTGTCCGAAATTAATGATTTATATACTGCTTACTACTTTGTCTCATCTAAAAAAGTAAATATTATTTCTTCATTTTGATAATATTTCTGTACATGAATATTCTTTATTTCTTTCTGTGCCTGAATATTCTTTAAACAGATTTTGCATTATACCATAAATTTAGTCTAGTCCAGAATGTAGTATAACATATAAAAGGCATACTTTATAGTATAGAAAAATCATATTGAAACATCTTCCCTCATTAAAAAAAAATTCAGTTTGAATAACAGTACTGCTAAACGAAAATAGATTGATATTTAAATCCATTTAGAGCCAGTGTTTTTCCTGTGTTTATTCCAATTGCATCCATGAAAGAAGATTATCAATTTGGGGCATTAAAATAAATTTTACTTTTCTATGCTGAAATGGTTAGTACTAAAGTAATATAGCACAGCACTTAGGTACTGTAATAGTAAGGTTAGTGAACTGTAGGGGGAAAAAATACCAAAGTAAAAGCACTCCCTTCAACACAACAACATTGAGAGAAATGGTTTGAGATGGTAAAATGAGTGTTTTTGACAGTAACACAAAAAGGTTGAAAATGGAGAGATTTTTCATTGTAATAATATTGGCTTAGTAACTTTGCACATGTGTGTGTGTGTTTAATAATACAATTTTTATTAGTTTATTGCACTATGCTTTTAAAGCATATATGCATATTGCACTATGCTTTCAAAGCAATATACATATCTCATATATTTGTCAGAACAAATGCACACATAGAATATTCATTCCATTTTACAGAGAGGTAGACTAAAGCTCAAAAAGCAGTTGGTTGATTGCTGTACATATATTTAATTGTGCTTCTGCCTTTTTCCTCCCAGTCTGTTACTATTTTTATTGGACAAATTTTTAGCTATATTTATTTCTGGAGCAATGGCTTTTGGAGCATATAGAAATATGTGTACACATATAAATAAATATTTATAATATATAAACAACTATATATTATGTATTTACATACACATGTGTGTGTACTATCTATATCTATTACCTAGCTAACGAGAGAGACAGACACAGAGAGAGACTTATAGAGATGAGGCAGAGTGCAATTATTAATATTCACATATTAAACAAGATTTTTTTTCTTAGAAGTCAGTATCTGGCACATAATAGGTTCGTACTCAATAAACAGATATTTACATATCTACATAAATAAACATATAATTTAAAATGAATATCTGTCCATAGCAGTTATGATAAGAATAGACTTCTTTTATGTTAATTTACTTGTTATTTTGCTTTAACATGAGTACGTATAGAAATTTATGTGAGGGAAGCATCACTGTGGCCAGGGTTAAAAAAGAAAAGTTTTAGAGATGAGGAAGGTTTGGACTTACGTGAAGGCATAATTTGAAAGAAAATAAATGGTATTATTTTTAAGGCGTGATGATTGAATGGAGCCAAATAGGTGGAAAAGTTCAAGGTTTTTTCTAAAGAAAGTTAACAAGTCATTGTTTTTTCAGCATGGACGCACTGAGAGATATAAGACAAGGCTCAAGCATAGTTTTGAAAGGTCATTAATCCAAGTTAAAGAGTTTATTTCACCGCAATGAAGAATCATTACGGGGAAGGAAAGGGCAACTCCAAAGCAGTGTTTAAGCTGGCTGCCCTGTGAAGGATGTGTAAGCTAGCCATTATAGAAGTGTTGGTGAAACACAAAAGCCTGCATGAGGAATTTAGATATATATATTTTTGTGTATATTTTTTTCTGTGTATGTATGTATGTGTGTGTGTTCATTAATGATCTAGTAATTTTCCAAAATCACAGTATTTCCTAGAATTACGCCAAACAGTCACCAGTCTGTTTGTTAAGATGGGTGCCTTTTTTGTTTGTTTGTTTGCTTTTACTGTTATTTACTTTTTCTTTTTCTATTCATTCCCCCCCCACCCCATTTCATGAGTTTGTGGATTGTGCAGAAGAAAGGAGTCATGCCCTCTATAAGTTATGGACGTAGATGATCTATAAAACAACTTAGCAACATGGAGTGACTTCAGCACAAAGGCACCATTTTTTCCCTTAGTTTTAGTGATTTAATTTTAATTTCTTTTTTTGTAGTTTCAAGTTTTTATTTAAATTCCAGTTAGTTGGGTGCCTGGGTGGCTCATTCATTAAGCATCTGCCTTCGGCTCAGGTCATGATCCCAGGGTCCTGGGATCAAGCCCCGCATCGGGCTCCCTGCTCTGGAGCTTCTCCCTCTCCCACTCCCCCTGCTTGTGTTCCCTCTCTCGCTGTCTCAATCTCTGTCAAATAAATAAAATCTTAAATAAATAAATTCCAGCTAGTTAACACACAGTGTAATATTAGTTTCAGAAGTAGAATTCAGTGATTCATCACTTCCATACAACACCCAGTGCTCATCGCAAGTGCCCTCCTTAATGCCCATCACCCATTTAGCTCATCCCCTGAGCCACCTCCCTCTGACAACACTCAGTTTGTTCTCAATAGTTAAGAGTCTCTTTTATGGTTTGCTTCTCTCTCTCTCTCTCTCTTTTTTTTTTGTCCCTTATGTTCATCTGTTTTGTGTCTTAAATTCCACATATGAGTGAAATCATATGGTATTTGTCTTTCTCTGCCTGACTTATTTTGCCTAGCATAATACACTGTAGCTCCATTCATAAGATTGCAAATGGCAAGATTTCATTCTTTTGTATGGCTGAGTAGTATTCCATTGGATATATATACCACTTCTTTATCCATTCATCAGCCGATGGATATTTGGGCTCTTTCTATAATTTGTCTATCATTGTTATGTTGCTATGAGCATTGGGGTGCATGTGTCCCTTCAAATCAGTATTTTTATATCCTTTGTGTAAATACCTAGTAGGGCTGGGTCGTATAGTAGCTCTATTTTTAACTTTTTGAGGAACCTCCAAACTGTTCTCCGGAGTAGCTGCATCGGTTGCATTCCCACCAACAGTGTAAGACGGTTCTACTTTCTCCACATCATCTCCTACATCCATTGCTCATTTAGGTCTTTCATCCATTTTGAATTTAGTTTTGTGTATGGTATAAGAAAGTGGTCCAGTTTTATTCTTTTGCATGTTGCTATCCAGTTTTCCAACACCATTTATTGAAGACACTGTTTTTTTTTTCCCATTGGATATTCTTTCCTGCTTTGTTGAGGATTAGTTGACCATAGAGTCGAAGGTGATATATGTGTCTGTTTTTGTGCCAGTACCATACTGTCTTGATCACTACAGGTTTGTAATATAACTTCAAGTCTGGAACTGTGATGCCTCCAGCTTTGGTATTCTTTTTTAAGATTGCTTTGGCTACTCAGGGTCTTTTGTGGTTCCATACAAATTTTAAGATTGTTCGTTCTAGTTCTTTGAAAAATGCTGATGGTATTTTGATAGGGATTGCGTTACATGTGTGAATTGCTTTAGGTACTATAGACATTTTAACAATATGTGTTCTTCCAATCCATGAGCATGGAAAATTTTTCCATTTCTTTGTGTCATCTTCAATTTATTTCATAAGTGTTCTATAGTTTTCAGAGTACAGATCTTTTACATCTTTTGTTAGGTTTATTCCTAGGTATCTTATGGTTTTGGGTGCAATTATAAATGGGATTGATTCCTTGATTTCTCTTCCTCCTACTTCATTATTGGTGTATAGAAATGCAACAGGTTTTTGTACATTGATTTTGTATCCTGTGACTTTACTAAATTCATGTATCAGTTCTAGCAATTTTTTGATGGATTTTTTGGGGGTTTCTGCATGGAGTATCATGCCATCTGCAAATAGTGAAAGTTTGACTTCTTCCTTAACAATTTGGATGCCTTTTATTTCTTTTTGTTTTCTGATTGCTGAGGCTAGGACTTAACAGTACTACGCTGAACAGCAGTGGTGGGAGTGGACATCCCTGTCTTGTTCCTGAGCTTAGAGGAAAAGCTCTCAATTTTTCCCTATTGAGAATGATATTCGTTGTGGGTCTTTTGTATATGGCCTTTATGATGTTGAGGTATGTTCCTTCTATCCCTGCTTGGTTGAGGGTTTTTATTAAGAATGGATGCTGTATTTTGTCAAATGCTTTTTCTGCATCTATTGAGAGGATCATATTGCTCTTATCCTTTCTTTTATTAATATGGTATATCATATTGATTGCCTTGCAAATATTGAACCACCCCTGAAGCCCAGGAATAAATCCCACTTGATCATGATGAATAATTCCTTTAATGTACTGTTGAATTATATTTGGTAATATTTTATTGAGAATTTTTGCATCCATGTTCATCAAGGATATTGACCCATAATTCTCCTTTTTAGTGGGGTCTTTGTCTGGTTTTGGAATCAAGGTACTAATGCTGACTTTGTAGAATGAGCTTGGAAGTTTTCCTTCCATCTCTATTTTTTGGAACAGTGTGAGGAGAATAGGTATTAACTCTCTTTTAAATGATCTGGTAGAATTCCCCTGAGAATCCATCTGGCCCTGGACTTTTGTTTGTTGGAGATTTTTGATTACTGATTCAATTTCTTGGCTGGTTATGGGTCTGTTCATATAATTCTTATCCTTTCTTTTATTAATGTGGTGCATCATGTTGATTTCTTTGTGGATATTGAACCACCTTTTCAACCCAGGAATAAATCCCACTTGACATGGTGAATGATCCTTTTAATGTACTATTGGATTCAATTTGCTAGTATTTTGTTGAGAATTTTTGCATCTATGTTCATCAGGGATATTGGCCTGTAATTCTTTTTTAGTGGGATCTTTGTCTGGTTATGAAATCAAGGTAACGCTGGCCTCATAGAATGAGTTTGGAAGTTTTCCTTCCATGTTGGGGTTAATGTGGAGCATGAAATCATCCATAATACCTGGCTTGCTAAAATGAACACAGAGGCTGCTGGGGGTGAGGGAAGGTTTCAGAGAAGGACGTAGGCCTTTGGAATGGCGGGGCCTGCGTGACCACTCTGCCCTATGAATGTGGTGGGGAGTTGCCTTCCCGAAGCTTTCTTAGCCCAAACAGCCACCCTGTGATCTAAGAGATGTATGCATTGTCCCTTAGGCTATGTTTAGCAGAACTCATAGAACATGCAGATTAGCATATTGTATCTTTCCCGTAAACAGATCCTCCTAGTTCCAATAAGACCGCTTGTCACCCATCTTGTGCTTGAGAAACAGTGATAAGGATTTGTGATTTTCCTAAAGGACCAATAAAAGCAGGAGCAAGGAGAGCAAAGGGTCTTCATCTCTGAGTGTTGACCCCCTTGCCTTCTCCTCTCTTTCACAGCAAAGTTTGGAGTTGTCTTTCATCCGTCAGTACAGAGATTGCTGGCCATTCCCGGCAATTCCATTTCTATTTTTTGGAAAAGCTTGAGAAAAATAGGTATTAACTCTTCTTTAAATGTTTGTTAGAATTCCTCTGGGAAGCCATCTGGCCCTGGACTTTGGTTTGATGGGAGAATTTTGATTACTAATTCATTTATTTTTGTTGTTGTTAGTTATGGGTTTATTCAAATTTTTGTATTCCTTCCTATTTCAGTTTTTAGTAGTTTACATGTTTCTAGGAATTTATCCATTTCCTCCAGATTGCCCTGTTTATTGGCATATAATTTTTCAAAATATTCTCTCATAATTGTTTGTATTTCTGTGGTATTGGTTGTGATCTCTCCTCTCTCATTTGTGATTTTATTTATTTGGGTTCTTTTTTCTTTTTGATGAGTATGGTTAGGGGTTTATCAATTTTATTAATTTTTTTTTCAAAGAACCAGTTCCTGGTTTCATTGATCTATTCTACTGGTTTTTGTTGTTGTTGTTTCTGTATCATTTATTTCTGCTCTCATCTATATTATTTCCTTTTTTTGCTGGCTTTAGGCTTCATTTGCTGTTCTTTTTCTAGCTGCTTCATATGTTAGTTTGCATATTTGAGACTTTTCTTGCTTCTTGAGGTGGGCCTGTATTCCCTCTTATGATGGCTGTTGCTGATTTCAAAGGTTTTGGACTATCATGTTTTCATTTTTATTTCTTTCCATGTACTTTTTATGTCTTTGTTAATTTCCTGGCTGGCCCATTCATTTTTTAGTAGGATGTTCTTTAACCTTCATGTATTTGTGGTCTTTCCAAATTTTTTTCTTGTGGTTGACCTCAAGTTTCACAGGGTTGTGGTCTGAACATATGTATGGTATGATCGCAATCTTTTTGTACTTGTTGAGGGCTGATCTGTGACTCAGTATGTGGTCTATTCTGGAGAATGTTCCCTATGTATTCAAAGAGAATGTGGATTCTGCTGCTTTAGGATGAAATGTTCTGAATATATCTGTTAAGTCCATCTGGTCCAGTGTATCAGTCAAAGCCATTGATTCTTTGTTGATTTTCTGCTTAGATGACCTGTCCAGTGATGGAAGTGGGACATTAAGGTCAGCCCCCTACTCTTGTATTATTATCAGTGAGTTTCTTTATGTTTGTTATTAATTACTTTATGTATCTGGGTGCTCCCAAGTTGGGGGCATACATATTTACAATTGTTAGATCTTTTTGTTGGATAGATCCATTTATTATGATAAAGTGCCCTTCTCTATCTCTTCTTATAGTCTTCGGTTTAAAATCTAGTTTGTCTGCTATAAGTATGACTACTCTGGCTTTCTTTGGATGTCCATTTGCATAATAAATTGTCCTCCATCCCCTCACTTTCAATCTGCAGTTGTCTTTAGGTCTAAAAATGAGTCTCTTGTAGACAGCATATAGATGGGTCTTGCTTTTTTTTTAATCCATTCTGATAACCTATATCTTTTGATTGGAGCATTTAGTCCATTTACATTCAGAGTAATTATTGATATGAATTTAGTGTCATTTTATTACTTGTATTTTTAATGTTTCTGGAGATTGTCTGTGTTCCTTTCTAGTCTTTGTCACTTTTGGTCTTTCTTTCTCACTCAAAGAGTTCCCTTTACTATTTCTTGCAGGGCTGATTTAGTGGTCATGAACTCCTTTAGTTTCGCTTGTCTGGGAAACTCTTTATCTTTCCTTCTATTCTGAATGACAGCCTTGCTGGATGGAATACTCTTGGATGCAGATTTTTCCCTTTCATCACATTGAATATATCATGATGCTCCTCTCTGGCCTGCCAGGTTTCTGTGGAGAGATCTGCTGCTAACCTTATTTGTCTTCCCTTATAAATTAGGGACTTCTTTTGTCCTGCTGCTTTTAGGACTTTTTCTTTATTTCTATATTTTGCAAATTTAACTATGACATGTCTTGGTGTTGGCCTGTTTTTGTTTATTTTGATGGGAGTTCTCTGTGCCTTCTGGACTTGGAAGTCTGTTTCCTTCCCCAAATTTGGGAAGTTTGCAGGTATAATTTCCTCAAATAAACCTTCTGCCCTCTTTACTCTTTCCTTTTCTCCTGGGACTCCTATGATATGAATATTTTTACATTTCATGGAGTCACTGGGTTCCCTAAGTCTTCTTTCATGATCCAAGATTTTCTTTCCCTCTCTTGATCAACTTCATTACTTCACATAATTCTATCTTCTATATCACTTATGCGTTCCTCTGCTTCTTCCATCCTTGTGGTCATTGTATCCGGTCAGTTTGAATTCAGTTTTTTCATTATTCATTTTGGCCTGATTGGCTTTAAGCTCTTTTATCTCTGCAGTAAGGGTCTCCCTGATATCTTCTATGCTTTTCTCTACCCCAGCTAGTGTCTTTGTGAGTGTTGCTTTAAATTCTGGATCAGGCATATTACTTATATCTGTTTTAATTAGAACACTGGCCGTGATATTTTCTTTTTCTTTCATTTGAGATGAATTCCTCCATCTTGGCATTTTGTCTTCTTCTGTGTGTTAGGAAACCCTGTTATGCTTCCTGCTCCTGAGAGTAATGGCTTTATGAAGAAGAGGTCATAAAGTGTCCAGGGCCTGATGCTTTAGGAAGTGTTCGTGGTGTGTGCTACATGCACTCTGCTGCTGTGTTATGGCTGATTTATCCCTCAGGTCAGTCGTCTGCAGAGTTTCTCCTGGCCTGCAGTGGGGAGTGTTTGGATCTTGGCCAGAGTATGGCAAGTTTTAACTAGGTGTGTTCTGTCTGCTTGTTAAAAGATACCTGATGCTATTTCCACGAGAGCTGAAACTTACAGAACTTTATGGTCAATAGCTATGGTGTGGTATGTGTTTGTGCTGGTCTTCTGGGGGAGGACTCACTGTGTTGCTTCTCATGCACAGTTGCCAGAGAAAAGCAGTACCAGCAGAGTGCAGGGATTCAGAACTTGATGTAAGCAGGTAGGCTGCCAGTGTCTGTCCTGTGCTGTTTACTGATGCTAGTTTATCCTGAGGGGCAGGAGAAGGAAATGGTGCCAGCCAGCATCTTTGTCCCCTGAGACATGCTTGCTGCTATCAGAGAAGCCCTCCCAGAAGAGCAAATAATTTCCCCTCCTGCATCCTAGGCATTTTTCAGATCACTGCTACACACTGTCTGTGTCTGAGTTTCTTGCCTACCTGGAGTAGCACAGTGCACTTTGGGTTCTATCCCACCCAGGCTGACTGTTTTAAAACTCCAAACTTTAAGGACCTGGTATTGCAGGGATCTTCACTGGTCTTCCAGGGGATGGTCTCACCGCACTGGGATTAGTGCAGGCTTGACCCAGAAGGACAGTTGCGTCAGAGCACAGGAAATTTGGGTTTGGAGCTAAGCACACAAAGGAGCCAGTGTCCAGGTTAGCTGCCCTCAGCAGGTGTCTCTGCACCTATGCTGAGGGGTGGTGAAGGGTAAGGCACACTCCAGCTTCTTTGTCCACAGAGAGACAATGCCACTGCTCTCAGATGTGCTCCAAGAAGGGGGAATGGTCTTTCCCAATGCAACTCAGGTTATCCTCAGATTGTGTTGTGTGCCCCCAGGTTACCTGACTGCCTCCTCTTTAGGAACACTGCAGTGCCCTCAGGACTCCATATCAGCCACACCACAGACCTCTAAAACTCCAGTCTTCAAGCCCCACTGGTTGCAAAAACACAAAAATCAGCCCCACTTGTTTTCTCAGTCAGTGGCTTTAGGAAGTGTTTTCCTTGTATGATCCCCTTTGCACTCTTTTCTCTCTCTCACCTTTTTCTGTGACCAGTGCTCCCTCCCCTCTGCAGCACCCATGATCTGTTTCTCCCCCAAACCACATCTCCACACCTTCTACCTTCCATGATATGACCTCCTCTTTTCCTCTAATTGTGCAGTTTGTTCTGTGAGTCCTCAGATCAATTTCTTGGGTATTCAGAATGATTTGATATTTATCTAACTGTGTTCAAGGGAGGAGGCAAGCCTAGGGTCTTCCTACTACCCACCATCTTAGCTCCTCCTACCCTCATCCTTCTCTTTTAAGGAGGCTAAGGAGGAGGCAGTGGTTAAGAGTGGTTAAAAATGAATTTTGTATTTTTTTTTAATGGCCTGATATCACACCTAGTTGGTGTTGCATAAGGAACAAGTAAATAGCCCATTTTTGCTTTTAAACATCTGGTGATAATGGACATGAGTTTTGTAGACACGGAGGTCTGGATTTGAATTAAGTCATTCTTATCAGAGTGACCTGGAGCAAGTTATTCAATCTTGCTAAGAATTGTTTCTTCATCACCACCTCTCCTGATGATAAGATTCATATAGTAATAATATATATGTATGCTTTGTAGAAAGCCTGGGACATAGTAATTTTGCATTTAAGAAGAGGCAATGATTGTTAGTAAGCTTGGCAAGTTCAAATCTATAGCCAGAAGTGGCTAATGATATTCAGGTATTTCTGCAATTCCTCAGAGGAATTCATAACCTGTAACACCTTGTTGGAAAATTTCCACCAAGTAAGAAAAATCACATGTATGGCGGCATGCATACTGGCAAAAGCATGATATAAAACAAGAATCAGAAGTAGAATTAAAGCCTAAGGAATCTAAAAGATGATAGATATGATGGATAACAAATCATAGTGATTCTTATACACTACGTAAGGAATTTGTATTTTATGATGTGTATACTGAGAAACACTTGAGTGCAGGCAAGAGAAGTGATAACAGGAAATTACTAAAAACCATGTAAGAGTGGATGAGAAAAAAGTTAAACATATTTAAGAAAGTAGGAGCAATAATATTCAGTAATCCCTTAGGTGTATAATCCACTGAACATATTGTAGTCCATTATTTTTCTCAGCATCTCAGCAGTACTTATTATAGCTACCAATCCTTCCTTTTTTGAAAACTTAAAAGTCTAGACTTCCAAGATACTATACTCCTCTGTTTTCTCCTTTATAGGGTGTTTCATGTTAGTTCTCTTTGCTATTGCCATCTCTTTTAATTTTTAAAAGCTGAAAGAGCTCAAGATTTGGTTCCAAGCTCTTTTTTCTCTTAATCTATTTCTCCTTCTCTATGAAATAGTTCATTTTCAGGCCATTAATAGTTAACAAACAATTTATTAAAAAGAAACTCATGTTGTGGTGCCTGGCTGGTTCAGTCAGTAGACCATGTGACTCTTGATCTCAGGGTTGTGAATTTGTGCTCACATTGAGTGTAGAGATTACTTAAAAAAAAAAAAAAACTTTAAAAAAAGGAAAAAAAAAACAAAGCTCATGTTGTCCGTAGCATTATAAAATTCTGACTCAGAATATTCCAGTTAATGTCACAATATACCTTTTCACACTCAGTTTAAAAAAAATAAAAAATAAAAATAATAATAGATAGATAGATAAATCTGACAATGCCAAACATTAGTAGGGATGTAGATAAAAGAAGACTTTTGACACTATTACTGGGTGTAAACCGATTCAACCATGGTTTGTAAGTTTCATGAAATCAGAGACATTTTTCTTATTGTTTACAGCTATATGCCTAGAATCATGATACATGCCTGCTTAGCACATAGTAAATGTTCAATGCATATTTATTGAATAATCTAAAATAAGTACAAGCAATCTGAACATATCTAGTTAATTAAAGTTATGTATTTCTTATCTAGCAATTCAAATCCTTGGTGAATTCCTGAAGGACACTACAAATCATATGCCCAAGGAGATTAGGTCTATCATATTCATTGCAACATTGTTGTAATGGCAAAAAATTGAAAGCACAGAAACATAGAAAAAGTAATAAATACATCATTGATCTTTGGCAAGATACAAAAGAAATTGGGATGGGGAGGGACACATAAAATTTTGAATTGTATCTGTAATATTTTACTACTATGGAAACAATTCAAAGGAATTATGACAAAATATTAAGATGTAACTAAGCCTGATGATGGGTAGGTTTTAATTATATCATTTCCTATAATTTTCCTCTGTAGTTGAAATATATCATAATTACAAAGGTGAGAAAGGCACACTGAACTGACAAGCAAGAGCCCTTATGTTATAGTCCCAATTCTGCTACATTCTGGGCCAATTTATATACAAGGTCAATGCTAGAAAACATTTTATTAACATAGTATGCTTTTTTTTAATCAAGAAAAAATCTGAGTGGTTTTCTTATTCATAATTCTCCATACATTTAAGGGAAGCAATAAAAACATTTTTCTTCATTTTCTGCTTTTCTTCATCTGTGCCTCATCTATTATCACTCTCTAATTTTACATATCATGTATTCTTTCCTCTGTCCTTGCTTCTTTAGTCTATTTTTTTTGGTAATTACACCTTATTTAATAAGTTGGTGACAAAATCTGTAGATGCTGTCAACTTATGTTTATCTCTATCATAATAATAAATGATGAGGTAAATACAAGAAAAATGGGTACAAAATTTATTTTCTTATGTGTTCTATCACAGTAGAGGTCATGTAATAAGGCAGAATCTTACCAAGACCTCAAAGTACAACTGTAAGGTCTATTTGCTAAGTGGTAGCTGCTCAATGAATATTGGTGAGAGTTTTGAGAAAATGAATGAATTCACCAAAAAGTTACAAAAATCTTAAATTTGGGTGCCTGGGTGGCTCAGTCATTAAGCGTCTGCCTTAGTCTCAGGTCATGATTTCAGGGTCCTGGGATCGAGCCCCACATTGGGCTCCCTGCTCCCTGGGAAGCCTGCTTCTCCCTCTCACACTCCCGTTGCTTGTGTTCCCTCTCTCACTGTGTGTCTTTCTGTCAAATAAATGAAATCTTTTTTAAAAAATCTTATATTTGTGTAGTTCAATAGTTCAAGATTATCATGGAATAGTGTAAGTGGGATTTGAATTCACTTTAAGTTTTCCCATAAGGATAACCAAGTGTAACATCTATCTCAAGTTATCGCATCATCACCTTTCATCACCACTAAATGTGTGGTAAGACATCCCTTCATACCAGCAATACAACAATACAATTTCCTGAAATGTATCAATAAAATAAACTAGTCTGAGTCTATCTAAAATGTTAGTTTGCCTCCAGAAAAACAGAATGACCTAAAATGCCATCCTTAATGAGACAGACTTTATCAGAGGCTCTTTAATTTATCCACTCTTAGAATTTTTACCAAGTCTAAAATGCAGTCAATTTACCTCTTAATGCTCATATATGTTCAAGTTTTGCAGAAAGGAATAAGAATGGCTTCTTATCCCTTACATCTTGCCTCCTGTCTAATCAAAGCATTTTCTAATTCAGATTGCATTAAGTAGTGCACATCAGATGAGTTCATCTAGTCATTGAATGAGGAAAGCATCCCACTGAGGGCTGAGCTGAGGAATCACTTAAAGCATTTAACTATCAAGCTGTTTTCAACCTATTTATTTTCCATGACATCAATTATCATTTTCACAAGACTGGTTTCTCAATACTTTCTTTTCCTGGTGAGGTAGCATAAAAGATAAAAAAAAAAAAAAAAAAAAGGGTAATCTTTTTCAATTGCATAAATCTTAATACCTAACTCCCATCACATTTCCAAACAACTGGCTTACCTAAATTCACTCACATATAATATTACAAAATACAATACTCCAATTGAAGCAGACTTTTAAAGTTTTGCTTCCTTTATGAGTAAAATGTTGGTGATGCAAGGAGGCTTTGTTTGAGGACACAGAGGGGTCCCGTATTTCCAGCCAAGAGGGTCCTTTGCTTTGCACAGGATGGAAATCAAACATGAGCCAGCAGGAAGTGAGAGCAGAATTTTTCGAAGATATAGAGAGCAGATACAGACAGAACATCTGGGACACTCAAAAAGGAAAAAAAAGAGTGAGTCTCATCTTTGCTAGGAATCTGGGATTTTTACTGAGGATGGTATTCTGGTGTACATGTCTTCTTGGGTATCCAGGAACTGATCAAACAAGGACAAATGCTCAGGTGTCCTCCATAAATCACTTATACTCTGGAGCCTGGGGTCTTGGCATCAAGGTGTCTGGAGTCAGTAGTCTTGGAAAACATACGTGCAGACCTTGCCTGCTCTCTGCTTAGATGTTATCTATTGTGCTGGAATACTCCAAAGAAATCGTTAACTCCTTGACCTTGACAAAGAGGACATACATTAAGACATGGATAAGGTGGGGGTGCAGGTCCTAACAAAAAGAGAAGCAGGAAAAGGAGCCAAGGGAAAAAAAAAAAAAAAACAGCTTTCTTTTATGGGTTCTCTTTGGTTTCCCTGTTTCACTGGGACTTGTTCAGCTAGATACAAATAAAGTCAGATCATATTAGAATGTAATCATTCACAGTGTGTTTTGACTACAATCATTCATTTAATAATTAGAGGACCAAAATCTTAAGACCTGTTTCTGCTTAATTCCTTGATATCAGGCCATTTCTTAGTATACATTTTTTTTTCTAATTGATTACAGTAGCCTAAAAATCAGTCTACGACAATTGTCTATTTCTCAGGAATTTATTAAAAATAAAAGTTACATTAAAGAAAAACCCAGTGCAATTTTAAATTAGAATCTGAAGAAATATTTCACAAACATTTCACCAGTTTCCCCAGATATGCACAATTCAAAGCTGCATGACTTCTGGTAGAAATTCTTTAATGATATTTAAAACAATTTTTAAAAAATCACATTTTTGTTCTAACTAAACTTAAAGTACACACCTTTATTAGGGAAATTACCCTCTGCATAACCATGCCAGCAGGTCTCAGGAATTTTTATTTATACTGTATGATATTGCTATCCTCTCAATGAATGCATGAATAGGAGATGAACATCTGAACAAGTGTTAAAAGACTAACTATTCTTTCTTGACAATCTGGAATTTTGGTGATGAAATTGAAAGATGGTTTCTACATGGGACTGAAGCTGAGGCATAGAGATGTGCAATCACCTGATTATGAGGACTAGAGAAGCAGGAAGCTATTCTGCCACAGCATTGAATAAAGCTGATGCTTGGAAGGAGGCACAGACTAGAGAAAAGAACCCTAATTTCTTGATAATGTCCACAAGAATTCAGACCTCATCAACATAATTCTTTTTTTTTTTTTTTTAAAGATTTTATTTATTTATTTGAGAGAGAGAGAGAATGAGAGACAGAGAGCATGAGAGGGAGGAGGGTCAGAGGGAGAAGCAGACTCCCTGCCGAGCAGGGAGCCTGATGCGGGACTCGATCCCGGGACTCCAGGATCATGACCTGAGCCGAAGGCAGTCGCTTAACCAACTGAGCCACCCAGGCGCCCAACATAATTCTTATAAGAGAAAGATCAGTGGTTAAAATGCAAACAACATCTGTGTGAATGTGTGTGATTTATTGACAGACATTAATTGAAAAAAAATTTGACTGATTCAAAGGTCTCAGTGAAAAGAAATCAAAGTTATTATTTTTGAAAAAATTTCAGGTAAGAAGGAGAAATAGGTACTGTATATATTATTGTAATATTATGATAAGGGTATTACAAAGATTTTATGATAATATAAAAGAAGCCTAAAACCGGCTGGTTAATATCAGAAGGTAATAGAGAGGTTTTATTTTATTTATTTATTTATTTATTTTAATTTTTTAAAGATTTTATTTCTTTATTTGAGAGAGAATGAAAGAGAGAGCGAGCATGAGGGACGGAGGGTCAGAGGGAGAAGCAGACTCCCCGCTGAGCAGGGAGCCTGATGCAGGACTCCATCCCAGGACTCCAGGATAATGACCTGAGCTGAAGGCAGTCGCTTAACCAACTGAGCCACGCAGGCCCCCAAAAGAGAGGTTTTAATCAAGAAGATGGACTTCATGGGGCGCCTGGGTGGCTCAGTTGTTAAGCATCTGCCTTCAGCTCATGTCATGATCTCAGGATCCTGGGATTGAGCCCTACATCGGCTCCCTGCTCAGAGGGAAGCCTGCTTCTCCCTCTCCCACTCTCCCTGCTTGTGTCCCCTCTCTCACTGTGTCTCTCTCTGTTAAAGAAAGAAAGAAAGAAAGAAAGAAAGAAAGAAAGAAAGAAAGGAAGAAAGAAGATGGACTTCAAAGTGAATGACAAATAATTAAATCAAAATAAGGAATCTGTATATACTTTACTCAATGTGATGGGATTATGTTCAATATTTCCATCTATGGATCCAGTTAATTATTAATCATTTTCTAATTACTAAATACCTGAAAAGACTATCTTTTCCCCATTGAGTGGCCTTGGTACTTTAGTCAAAAATCATTTGGCTAGGGGCTCCTGCTTGGCTCAGTCGATTAAGTGAATACCTTTGGCTCAGGTCATGATCCCAGGGTCCTAGGATTGAGCCCTGCTTTGGGCTCCCTGCTTGGCAGAGAGCCTGCTTCTCCCTCTCTCTCTGCCTGCCGCTCCCCCTGCTTGTGCTCTCTATCTCTCTGTCAAATAAATAAAATCTTTTAAAAAAATGTTCTGGGAATAAATAATGGTGATGGTTGCAAAACAATATGAATATATTTATTGACACTGAAGTATACACTTAAAAATTAAAATTATTGAAATGTTAAGTTTTATGTTATGTATCTTTTATGGCAATAAGAAGAAAGTATAACAAAATACCTCTACTGAGGTTTTTACTTTCTTTTCAAGTTCTCTGAGTTGTGAAATCCGGTTACTTCCCAAGTCCCCTTTCTCCAAGGACATTTTTAAAGGTTGCCCTCCCTCTCTACATCACTGCAGAAAACAACAAATAACTCTTGTGCAGATGCACAGACATGATATAAATTAAAAGAGAAGCATACTTTTAGATATTCCTGGATTTTTTAGTAGAAAAAAAATGAATAGAATTATTTAGAACTATTTATAGTTGATAAAGACTTTATACTTAAAAGTTTGATCTTTGAACAAATGCAAAAAGAGAAAAATCACTAGCAAGATAATGTATTATGGCCTGTATATTTTCAAGAGTGTCATTCTTATACAAAATATGTTTGAATACAAGGAAATATGCCATTGTTCTGTGATTTTTCTATAAGAGTATACAATAGTACTCACAAAGAAGATGATATATTTGAATTATGCAGTCCTATAAAGTGGTGGCCTAATGTAAACCAAAACAAGTTCTAACAAAAGATGTGGAGGAGAGCTGAAAAGTTTCACATTTGAGAAATATATGAAAGGTCTAAGTTTGAATAAATAGCAAATGTTAAGAATAGTCCAATTCACAATAATGGGCAATAAAAAATGAATACATGGAAAAATTAATATCATGTGATTACACGTAAATCAAGATGAGAATCAGCATTTGGGATAAGAAATGTGTAAGGATTGTATAATTTTGATTGTGGAATAACATGACATGTTCTACTCTCCATTCTTTTTTTTTTTTTTTTTTTTATTTGAGAGAAAGAGAATGAGAGAGAGCAAGCACATGAGAGGGGGGAGGGTAGGAGGGAGAAGCAGACTCCCTGCCGAGCAGGGAGCCTGATGCGGGACTCGATCCAGGGACTCCAGGATCATGACCTGAGCCGAAGGCAGTCGCTTAACCAACTGAGCCACCCAGGCGCCCTCTACTCTCCATTCTTGTCTAATTCCATGTGATGCTTTCACTTCAGCCCCACCAAATTTGTTTCAGTACATCTAATACACTCTTTCTCTCCTGTAATTCATGGCAGTAAATCAAAAATTTTCATATTGAATGGCTTTTTCAGAGGAAAAAGTAATGAAATCTTTTATTTTAAGTAACTTTCTAAATCTGAAATGTATTAATTGTGATGTCATGACTACAGCTAATTTTCAAAAAGTTATGGTTATGTGCCACAAGGACTACATTAGGTAAGTTAATTAAACATTCTGTTAGCAAGATAATGTATCATGGCCTGTATATTTTCAAGTGATATGTCCATTATTGTTTCAGTGTGTTGAATGTAGTATACATATCTTATGTTTTTATGGATACTTTTTTTTTTCTATTAAAATTTCAATGCCTATGTCTGGGAGGAAAGGGGTCTAAATTGATTGTTTCAAACATAAAATAAATCTAAAACACCTGATCCTGATTTTATTGTAGATGTGAATCTAAATGTACAAAGACAAAACAATTCACAAGTATGATGATTTGCACAAACAGCTGAAATGGAGTATGATAATGGATATACTAACAATTGAACTAGTGACCCAATGATTCTTAGTTTGGTTTCCATTATGAAGTATCATCAAATGGTCTTATTTAGTTATTGATTGAATCACATTATGTTCAACAAAAGCACAGTAACCACTATGAAAAACCAATAAGGATGTTCTGAAACAAGTACTTTGTGAAACATAATTAAGAGGTGTAATATGTGTGGGAAAACAAGAATGCATTATCTTGTTACTGGGATTCTTATAAATCCAGTTAAAATATTGATAACAATATGCCCACGAAGAAAGCAGAAACCATAAATACAGAGAACAAACTGATGGTTGCCAGAGGGAAGAGGGGTGGGGGAATGGGCAAAATGGGTGAAAGGGAGTGGGAGATACTGGCTTTTAGTTAAGGAGTGAACAAATCATTAGGAATAAAAGGTACAGCATAGAAATATAGTCAGTGGTATTTTAATAGTATTGCATGGTGGGGCTCCTGGGTGTCTCAGTGGGTTAAGCATCTTCAGCTCAGGTCATGATCTCCAGGTACTCGGATCAAACCCCGAGGCTGGTTCCCTTCTCAGCTGGGAATCTGCTTCTTCCTCTCCCTCTCCCTCTCTCTCTGCCCCACCACCGACTCGTGCTCTCTCACTCTCTCAAATAAATACATAAAATCTTTTAAAAAAAATAGTGTTGCATGGTGACAGATGGTAGTTACACTTGTGGTGAGGGTACCATAACATACAGAGATAATGAATCACTATGTTGTATACCTGAAACTAATGTAACATTATGTGTCAACTACATTTAAAAAAAAAACGCAAGAGCAACAATAGGAAATTTATCTAATTAAACAAAACATATCAATGACTTCTAATATTGAAAAACAATAGCATAGCCTTTGTGCAGGATATTAGATGCCCTTTTTACAACAGGGTAGAAATATTGACAAATGTGTACAAATCTATACTTAGCTTCTATGTATTATATATTCAAAAAAGATTTTTCTTTGCTAAACTAAAAATTATTTTGTGAGTTTTGATGATGACTAGAAAAGATAAATAATACCTGCATGCTAATCCATCTTCAATCCATTCAAAGAGAATTGTAGAGATTAAAAATAACTATGCAATTTTGATTTGGTATTGAAGTAAATTTTGAAAACTTTAATATGAATAACTGCTTTGTATAATTTTTCAACAACCAAACACACAAAAAAATGGACAAGAACCACAAGACTTGGCATTTCCATTCTAAGTTTAACTGTATTAGGACAAAATGAGACAAAAGGCTATGATTTTCTTTGTTTTAAGTAAGGGTATGAAAAATATTTCTTCACAAAACTGGAAATGTCAGAAAAGACTACATCTGTGACTATAAAATCTTTATCAAGAGAACACAATGGAAATGTTTTTCAATATCTTTAATAGCCCTTAATTAACAGTCATAACATCATATTTGTATGTAGAAAGATAAATTTTTCAAAATAAATTTGAATATTTAGTACAAGGTAATAGGTCTTTTTTTTTTTTTTTTTTAGATTTTTTTTTTTTATTTTACAGAGAGAGACACAGCAACAGAGGGAACACAAGCAGGGGGAGTGGGGGAGGGAGAAGCAGGCTTCCCGCGGAGCAGGGAGCCCGATGCGGGGCTCGATCCCAGGACCCTGGGATCATGACCTGAGCCGAAGGCAGACACTTAACGACTGAGCCACCCAGGCGCCCCGGTAATAGGTCTTTAATGATAATAACTGGCAAATGCACAGCCTTGGAATGTGTTATGCCTCTGCTCCTAGTGAGTAATTTAACCTTAATCCTTAAGAAGGACTAAATCCATAATTCCTCATTGTATAGTTCATCTCCCATATCAAATCGTTTCTGCTATTTTTGGATATTTATAGTTCTTTGATGGGAATTTTTAATTTACTCCAGATAAAGCATAAGAAAAACTCAGGGCACCTGGGTGGCTCAGTTGGTTAAGCATCTGACTTTGGCTTAGGTCATCATTTCAGGGACCTGGGATCTAGTCCCGCATCTGCCTCCCTAATCAGCTGAGAGTCTGCTTGTCCCTCTGCATCCCTCTCCCCATTCATGCTCTCTCTCCCAAATAAATATATAAAATCTTAAAAAAAAAAAAAAAAGAATAAGAAAAACTTAACTGTTGGTATATGTAACCTGATTGACGACTTCAGCCATTTACTGTGGAACAAGTAATTTGTGCTAAGGTGGAAAACTACAAATCTTGCCATTTCTTACAGTGTTATTAAAAAAAAAAAAAACAGTATTTTTAAAAATGATGATTTTATTTCAGTTATTAACATTTCTGAGTATTCAAGATGTAATTTAAATTATATTTGGTGGGCTAATGTGTAGCAATGTTGGTAATTTGAAAACTTTCCTCTATGATAACATGTCTATTCTCCTTCTGGGAGGATGAATGGCTATATGAGGAAACAACAGTGTGTTTATGTGCTCAATCTTATATCTTAAAATATTTCTTTGAAATACCTTAAAATATTTACTTGAAATGGCAATATTTGATCCATTAATTTGATGTTTGAGATAGATTTTAACTCTATATGTATATCTGAAATGTGTGATAAATTTTATTTACAAACAAAGTGAAAATTTTGTGTCTTCAATATTTTAAAAATCAGGATTAACTGGATGCATCAGGACCTTACATAATTCATAGAAGACTATGAATCACCAGTATTATTTTCTTAGAAGCCCTTGACTTCTAGGAAGTTGACTGGCTCAGGGATTTATTGGCCCTTTAATAATGTCAGAACAATTTCTGACATTCACTTAGAGGGGAAGTTGCTCAGAAAAAGATGCTTTCTGAGATTTGAACATTATGACTTTCTCTAATGCACTCCCACTCTTTTACCTAAGTATTTTCTCTGTATTATTTCAGAGATGAAATTAGTGTTATTGTCAAGAGTTCATAATTGAAGTGCCATTGTTATTCAGTGTTTATATTATACCTAAAACAATGATGAAAGATTAACTAAAGGTCAAGGCATAGTAGTTTGGAAAACATACACACACATACACACCTGGCTATTAAAGTTAGAAGCACATAATAAGTGGCAAAATTCCTTCTTTCTGATGAAGTATATACTGCAACTGAATGTAAAAATCAAAAGCAATAGTGACAGAAATTAATTTTGTTTATATCATGAGCATTTATAGTAAACACAGCACCAGGAAAGTTCATAGTGTCACAAAAACTGAAAACACAAAAGACTTTTTAAAGCCCAAGTTCATCTCATACCCGGGGAAAGTTTGTTTAGAGCAAGAATGATGGATGGTTCTTGTTCTCAATCTTCTCTAGTTTAGAATATTTTGAGAAGCAAGGCTTTTGTTCTTCCTCATTTCAATTCATTACAATCTCAACCTAACACATCACTTTCATCACAAACATGTTCCACGTGTATCTTAGGGCTCTACAAAAAAAAATTGCCCTCCCTCAAGCATAGTCAGTCTTGTCTTTTTGTGTGCATGTGCGTTTGCATAGCTTTTCACACAGTTGCCATGGCCTCCCCATATTTTCCATAGCAGGTCCTCCAATTTTTCTAGATCATCACTCAGGCCATCACTTTCATGAAGCCTTTCCTCATCTCGATTTTTATCATTTTATTTTTAATTTTAACTATTATTTAATCTAATTTTAGAAATAGAAAAGTTACAAAATGGTAAAAAAACAAAACAAAACTTCTTTTATATCTTTGTCCCCCGTTTTCTCCAGTCATAATGTTTTGATTAGCCATAGTACAATTATCAAAAGTAGGAAATTAATATCATTACAATACTATTTAAAAACAGCAGATTATTCAATTGTTGCTAGTTTTTTCCACTATTGTCCTTGTGTTGAATGCCAGTAGCAAGATATATGACACTGGAATTTTGAAGGACATCATGAAGGAAGTGAGTACAGATAGAAAATAAGATATCGAAATATTAAATACTGGGGTGATGGGTATTAAGGAGAGCACCTGTTATGTTGGGATGCTACATATAAGTGATGAATCACTAAATTCAACTCCTAAAATCAATATTATATGATATGTTAACTAACTAGAATTTAAATACAAACCTGATAAAAAAAAGAAAAAATAAACACTAACTACAACTATTGGAGCATCCATCATTTAGAAACTGGGAAGATGGAAATTCTCCAGAGACAGAAAAGAGACAGCACTCTCATGAGTGCTGGTGTTAACATATCAGATATACAGAGAAATATTGATGATTCAGGAAAGGACTGTTAGTTGAGAGAAAGAGGTCCCTAAATAGGATATGTGTTATTTGATCTTATTTATACAAAGTATAACTAGAATGTTTAATTTTTTTAAAAAAAGAAAAAGTTGTGTTTAAGGGTACAGACCCAAAAATGTCAGTAAATAATAGTTTTAGTAATGTGAACATAGAAATTCTCTTCTGTTAGCTTTTATTTTTTCACAGCAAAATAAAAAAATAAGATTATCAACTGAGAGTACTGGGAAGGAGGTTGTGAAAATAAAGATACTTAATACAAGCAATTTTAATGATCACACTCTAATCTCAGAGGCTTAATAAAGGGAAAGGGCTTTTTTTTTTTTTTTTTTTTTTTACCGGTTGTCTGGATAGTCTTGTTTAAACTAATCTACTGGGTGGATCTCTTCCAAATGGCTCTTGGATCTAGCTGCCTAATACTTAGCTCCATAGACTTCAACAGGAGGCTTCATCTAGATTGTAGGAAGAGTCCACAGAGAGAGTGTAGAGAAGGAATTTAAGTTCTTAACTGCCTTAATCCTCAAGGGATTCATAATCCTAATCACATTTCATTGTCAAGAATGAGTCATTTGGAATGTCTCCACTGGACTGTGACAAAGCCAAGCAATATAGTTTAGGTCTATAACCTAGACCTATGGGAAATGGCTTTTGTGAGCAAGTAGCTTATCTCTGCTAGGATAGAGTTGAAGGGTTGAGGAGAAAAAAAAAAAGTGTAATATACAAATTTAAGTCATTAGGAAAAAAAAAACTGCTGAGCAGAACTAAAGTCTTCCTTGAGATTTATAGTTTTAAAGTGAAAATTTTTAATACAGTTTAATATTAGTTCTTAAAATTATGTTTCATGGTTTTGAAGTTAGAGTAGCAGTATGATTGCAATATTTTGGCCTTGGGGGAATAGGAAGAGAGTTGGATGTGATCATATTAGAGTTTTGCTTCAAAGTTTCTAGTGATGGGGGAAAAAAAAAATTGAAGGACTATGTAAAGGACTGATTATAAAAGTGATCATGGAATTCAAGGAAAGAATCTAAGAATAGAATCTGTGACAACAAAAATATTGTAGAGTTGACAGATTGATGGTACCATTGTGATTAAAAAAAAAAAAAAAAAGTTTGAAATAGAGACCAGAGGCAATGAGATAGAAATGCACTTGTGGTCAAGTAGTGATTATAATTAGACAATGAGAATAGGTTCAAGGAGAGGATCATCAGAAGTGAAGATATTGGAAATTTTTCTACAAGAATATTGAAACAGTATGAATTATGACAGGAGAAATAGAGTGGTAGTGATATAGGGGGTCAAAATCTTCAAGTTATGAAGAGAAATAGACTGGGGACTGGAGATAACCCTGATTTTCAAAGGAGTTTGGAGTTTTATACACTAGAGGGGGTCATCCAGCAGTGACAAAAATGGTGAGGAAGATGCCTATTCCACTCCTAAGTAGTGATATGTTTGAGGGGAAAAACAGCTACCATCAGAGACTGCAAGGAAAGCCCAGTCTCAGGGCATAGTAACAATTTTGTTTACAAGATGGTGAAAGTACACTGTAAATAAGAAATTTTCTGATGAAAAAGCATGAAGTTCAATGGACAAATGAAAGATTCATTATTGCCCAGAGGAGTTAAATTGGGTCAGATGTGGGGATTTGCAGAGTTATTTCAGGATGAGAGCCTTGTTGATGAGGGATGGATATTAGGGAGGTAATTAATTCTAGCAGCTTTAATCAGTTGATTGTTATTTTATTATTTTTTTTTACCAACTATCCCTGGAGCACAATCCCTTTCGTTAGACAATGGTTTAACCTCACAAAGCTACACACATAGTCAAACACACACACACACACACACACACACACACGCACACGAAGAAACAAAGGAGATATGCCCTGAGATATAAATTACATGTTTAATATTTGAGAGACCATAATGTAAGTCAATAAAAATACCAAGTGCATCATAAAGGCCAAAATATTTTAATAATCAACGGGAAGAAATTTAATGTATATAAGTATTAGAGGATCTTTGTGTGTGTGTGTTTTTATTTTTGTCAATGGTCTTATTGTGAAGGAGGATAAATTATTATCTAAAATCAAGTGAGTCCTTTTCTTGTGATTATAATCATCAGTATTTGGAAATACTAAGGGATCTTCACAGTGATTCAAAACTTAGGAAATTATCATAGTCCTGTTAAATTTACTAACTGCTATCATAGCCAAGAGGAGACAACTATGGTTCAAATAAATGAAGGACTGGTATCACGGATATACAACCAAGGCTTTAATTAATGTTTGTGCTACTTGATCTTTACTAATTGAGATGATGAAATATTGTGTGGTAATTAGATAGAATATGAATAAAAATATGTACATATTTTGACACGATTTAAATGTGTTGTAGGTTTTATGGTAGTAATCATGGCCTGTTCTCTTTCCAGGTATAATTGGTTGTGCTAAAATGTTTGTTTAAAATGCAAGTGGTTCCAACTTGATTGATATAGTAAGGAACTGTTTGGCTGCTGGGCTATGAGCAAGCATTAGTAACAGGTTACTCGTGGGACAAAGTATAGAATTGCAAGCAAGCAACTCTCCAACTGTCTCTTATCCCCCTCATCAACATGAGAAGTAAAGTGTTCCAGACCGTGCAGCTGCAGGAGGGTGGACTCTGTCAATGACATCATTTTGTCTCTGCATGAAGGCCATTTTCTTTCAAGAAATTTTGGGACAGCATCAGTCTTTATATGAAAGAAAAATAAGCATTTATAATGTAAGGCACTGAGATTTTGAGCTCATCTCTTATTGAAGCATAACTATAGTGTTTTGACTTTTACAGAAGTAAAAATCAATTGCATGAGCTTCATGTGTAGAATGTTTCACCATAGGCTTATTTAGAAGTTTTTAATATTTGTTTATTAATTTTATCTTGAATGTGTATGAGGTGCTCTGTATCAGAGGTGTTCTGTCATTCTTAATAAAAACATCACAGTAAATATTAAGCATTTCCCCATCCTGCCCTTCTTAGCTCTAGTCCTTATTCTTAAATAAGCACTAAATGAGAACAAGATCAGGCATCCTGTGCAAATCACTGGACATCTTATAGGTGAGGAATGAGGAAAATTATTTTATTTTGTTTATAAAGAAAAAGAAGCAGCTGTCCCTCTCCCTTCCTGAAAATCTACTCCTCACTCCAGCTCCTTGGTAGAAAAATAAAATCTCACCAGAAGCCAGATAGCCTCTAGTTCCCCTGCTTTCATCACCTAGCAAGGTCTCTAACTTCCCTGACTTCATTCCTCCTTGAAATACAAATACCCAGAAGGATAGCAGTTCCACTCTTCCTGGCACTTTGGAAGTTTAACCTAGGTGCCTCCTCTGAGATGTAAACATGGTCCCTCTCCTAGAGATAAGAGAAGTTTTATTATCCTTTTGGATAAAAGCAATTAACTAGACAAATGGCTACAGAGAGAATTCTCATGGTTTGTGAAGTATCTTAGGAGGTTGAGGCTTTTTACAGAAAACACAGAAATCCAGGAATTTTTTTTATTTCCTCATACTTATTAATGCAGCAAAGAGTGTTATCTCCTTTTTTTATTGCTTGTTAACAGATTGCTACAATTAATTTTAGGGTCCAAATTGACTTTTATAGTTGCTTCTGATAAAGTTGACAAATACGTTTTTACTAAGATGAAGTTAATAATTTTGTGCTCCAGAGGAAAGCAAACACTACCAAGGAATTGCTTCTAAATTTTCAAAGAATAACTTCTGGTTTATGAATTAATATTAGTATACATAGCTAACACATTTCAGACATGAACTTTGGGGCAGGTGCTGTTGTAAATGTTATATTAACTCCTTTATTTCCCAAAACCCAATAAGGTAAGTACGGTTAACAGCCTTATTTTACATGTAAGGAAACTGAGGTACAGAGAAGTCAAGAAATTTTCCCAAGGAGACACAGCAGGTAATGTAGTTGCAATCTGATCCTAAGTCTAAATCTAAGACTCCATTCTCTTAATTATCATACTCAACCACTCTTATTATAGTGTGGTAGTGTGCACCACTTATTCTCTCCCATGGCCATCCAACGCACAAGGTTTCATTGAAATGAGATGGATATTAATAGATTAGTTCAGTTAACAACAATTTTGAGAGTGGCAAATAAAAACAATTATATAAAGGTATAATAGTTGCAAAATAAACTTAATGAATGGATTCAAGAGCAAGACAAATACAGGGTGAAAAAAATAAATCAGTGAGTTAGAATATAAGCCTAGGAATTCAATCAGAAAGCATTGAGTCCACGAAGACAAGATGTTAATGTAAAGTAAGGTGACTATGGAGGATAGAAATAAAAGTATTCATTTACATGTAAAACAAGTTCAGAACAAAAGAAAAATAAAATATATGCTCAGGCACATATATTTGAAAAAAATCATGACATGTTATTGCCAGAAAAGGAGAAAGGTACAAGTCTTCATATTGAAAAGGTTGAAGACATGCCAATGAGTGTAGATAAGAAAAAATTCATGGCTAAAAATAATAGAAGCCAAATTAGAAAATATAAAATATATATATATATATCAAAGGCAAGGAGTAAAAACTACAAATAATAAGAATTATATGACACTTCTCAGCAAGAACACTGAATATACAAGGATAATGGAATAATATTTCCAAAATGTCAAAGGAAAATAACTTAAGCCTAGACTTTTATATCCAGTAAAATCATAATTTAAATAGGAGGAAAAGATGAATATAGTGAGTATTAAGGATCTAGAAATTTAACCAAAGAATCTTTTTTGAAAATACACTTCAAGAAAATATCTTAACAGAAGAGGGAAAAAATGTATAAGGATATTATAAAATATAGGTAGTGAGGGTGACTAAGTAGCTAATCAAATTTGCTATTATATGAATAAGCAGTCATAAAAAATAATATAGGTGTATTAATGTTATTCAGAGAAACAGAACCAATAGGATATATATTACATATTAAATAGGATATATATTATATATGTATTAGATGATAGATGAAAGATAGAGAGATAGATTATATAAAACAAGGTATTGGCTCACATGATTATAGAAATTGATGTTCAGCTCAAGTCACCAGGCAGAACAAGTGAATTGTCCTTTTTTGTTCTATTAAGTCATCAGTGGATTGGATGACGACGACCCACATTGAGGTCTACAATTTCAATAAATTCTGTTCTTGGAATACCCTCCTTCACAGACACATCAAAAAATAAATTTATACAGACTTCAGGGCATCCCATGATCCAGTCAACTTGACACATAAAATTCACTATCATAATAAATACAAAAATACTGAAGATAGATTTTATGTGATAACAACATAATGAGTTTGGGGTTTGTCTTAGCCCATTTGGGCTGTAATAACAAAATGCCACAGTCTTGGTGGTTTAAACGAAAGTTATTGCTCACAGTGCTGGACGCTGGGAAGTCCAAGACTTAGGTGCTAGCAGATTTAGTGTCTGGTGAGATCCCTCTTCCTGGTATGCAGACAGCCACTTTCCTTCTGTATCCTCTTATGACAGAAGGAGAGGGGGCTCTGCTCTCTCCCCTCTTCTTATAAGGACACTAATCCCATCATGAGGTCTCTACTCTCATAACCACATCTAAACCTTCCTAAGAAACCCATCTCCAAATACCATCACTGGGGACGAGGGGTTCAACATACGACTTTTGGGTGGGTCACAAACACTTGGTTCATAACAAGGTTAGAGTTGGTATAGGGAGGGAAGAATATGATCACATAACATGCTTATGGAGCAAATGTAAATTAATATAGGATAATTACAAATTAACTTTAATTCCTATTTAAGAAATTAAGAAGTAAATTAAAAATCAATATGTATATAAAAATAAATATATAATGCCAACTTAATCACATCTCAAGAATAAAATTTAAATATATTGATATGAAACAAGCAAATAAAAAACTAAGAAAGACACAAAAATAAATTACAGCAATACTTTTAATAATAATAGTGATAGAAAACATGACTTCAGATGGATGAAATCTCTGACCAAAGTATTCAATATAATAAATGTAAATGTTTTTGGGGCGCCTGGGTGGCTCAGTCGTTAAGCGTCTGCCTTCGGCTCAGGTCATGATCCCAGGGTCCTGGGATTGAGCCCCGCATCGGGCTCCCTGCTCGGCGGGAAGCCTGCTTCTCCCTCTCCCACTCCCCTTGCTTGTGTTCCTGCTGTTGCTATCTCTGTCAAATAAATAAATAAAATCTTAAAAAAAAAAAAAAAAAAAGTAAATGTTTTAAACTCATTGTTAAAAAAAGAGAGACTCAAAGCTTGGGATGTATCAAACAAGACCCAATAATAGGATTTCCATAAGAGACTAATTTAAAAACAAAGGATTCATAAATTATGGAAAATGTATCAGGTAAATATTATGGCAAAAATGCTGTGGTGGAATTTTAAATTAAAAAAATCTAGACTCTAAAAAAAGCCCCCAAAATGGGCAAAAAGAGACCCTATTTACCATCAATAGGAAAAATAAGTTAAGAAGGTATAATCACCATGAAAATAAATATACCAAATAAGATATCTTCTAAATATATCAAGCAACAATTGAACAATCATAGGGAGAAGCAGACAAATGTAACTGCAAATTTTAGCATAGCACTCTCAGTAGGAAATATAGGAAGCAGGCAAAACCAAGCAATTAAAAAGATTTGAAAAATAGGAGTAATTTGAAGTTCTTCTCTAAGTCTGTCTATGGTATGTCTGTGTGTGTGTATTCTTTTCAATAAGAAATAATCATGACAGATTTTTCTACCAATAACATTGCTCCTAAGCGAAGTTCATCTAAAGTGTTACCTTCTTATAACTAGGGAACTCTTAATGATTTACGTATGTGAGATCTTAAGAAACAGTGGTGATATTTTTACTTTCAAGTCAATCTAATTAATCACAATGAAAGAAATCAGGTAAAGGCTTTGAAGCAAAGGACATGTATTATGTACCTAAGACAACCAAAGTAACAAGAAAGAACGTCAAAATATTTGAGAATGATATACAGCTCCTCCGAATCTGATGATTAATTCTTTAATGTATCTGGTCCTGAAATGCCTGAGTATAAAATTATATATTTTTATTTAAAGAGTTAATTTTGTTAGAGTGTTTCAAACTCTCTCAAATAAAAAGATATATAAAAATAACAACTGGCAATATAAATTTTAATTTCAAGGGATTTGGGCACATTTTATCCCTCCACAAAATATAAATAAACAAAGATTTTACTTTTAGCATAAAAAATGTGGCTTGGCATCCGTAGTTTTAAAAACTGTCATTGTTTATAAGTATGACAATAGATAGGACCCATGTTTCTTCCTTATTTTTGACTTCTTTTTGACTTGGCTCCAGTTAACCTTTGCAACTTGTTCAATGAGAAACTCCAGTGAACTGTATCACCATACACAATTAATGGTTGAGAGGTCTATAATAAATGAAAATGCCATCACTACTTAGCAATTAGCTTATGGATCATCTCCAACCACTTAGAACCTCTTCTGTCTGCCCCATTTAAACATGCTGGGTGATTTACATTATACTTAAAGCGAGCAGCAATATTCAATTACCAGTGGGTTCATTGTGTGGAATTGTCACCATTATGATTAACAGCCCTTATGAAAAACAATTAATTTGGTGTCTTGTTGCTAGGTCAACTATAAAAGCTAATTCCCTTGAGGAAAAAATTATGTTTATCAGTTACATACCCTTTTATAATGCTTTGATCTAAAACATTAAAATGATCCCTTTAAGGAGAAGTTGCAGAACTTAAATGTGAAAATGTATCTTCAACATTAAGTTAGGGGGAAGAAAAACTTAGTCATTTATTTTTCTTGTTAAAAGAACATAGTGACAGGTAAAAGGAAACAAAAGCTTCAATTTACACAGAAATTAGGTATATTCTCTCATATTTTAAATCTATCTTTGGGAACTCAATTACTCACATTCAAAGGAGGAATGGCAACTAGACAAAGGCATTTGACTTCTTATAAAAGAGTTCAAGTACCAAGGAGATATGTTTCATTTCAAATGCAGTACAAAAAAAAAAAACAAAAAACAAAAAACAAATAATGATCTCATCCGACTAAACCACCGAGTTAAAAAGAAAACAAGAAACAAAACAACCAGCCTTTTTCAGCAAATGTTTTCAATAGGTAATATAAAAGAACTGTTCTTGACTTCTTTATAATCTCTTGGATGAGCTGAGAGAAAACACCACTGTGTTCTTCAAAAAAATCACTGTTAGTATTTACACTCTTCCCTGAAAGATGTAGGATTTAATACCATTCTGTTCTATGAAGCCCTTGGAATAAAGCCAATGAATCATATGGATTTATAGTGGTTGTATTTGTTATATTTATATGTGTACTTATTTTTTTTGAAGGCAATTATATCTACATGCAATCTCAATGGGTCTATTTGGGCAATGTCTTAACCTCCTTTCTAGTGTTATTTTCCAAAATTATTGTCTAATCTTGTTACTTAACCCTTTATGGTATATCTCCATCATGACTAATTTTTCTTTTTCCATTAATTAAATTCTTTATTTGGGTCCTTACAAAAGTTTCATACATCGTGAATTGTTATTGGTCTGGGTTTCTTATGTATCTTAACAAAAAAGGAAAGATAATTTAAAAATTCATAAAACTACCAAATTGGAAGGAAAGTTGAAGGACATTGGGTTTATGCATTACATAAGTGACTATCTAATACCACTTTGGGGAAATTTTGTGATGTAATTTCACATGGCAATTTGTTGTCTGTCTTGAACTTATTGAGCAATCTAATCATGAACAAGCCAGTCTTCACCATATATATATAAGTGTATATTTTACCTTTCCACATTGCATTGTAATTATATCTATGAGTGACTCTGCATTCCATTAGGAGAACTTAAGTAATTGTTTTTATTTATTTATTTGTTTATTTGTTTGTTTCAAGTTTTTGTTTAAAATCTAGTTAGTTAACGGATGGTATAATCTTGGTTTCAGGAGTAGAATTTAGTGATTCATCACTTATATATAGTGCTCATCACAAGTGCCCTCCTAAATACCCATCACCCATTTAGCTCATTCCCCACCCCCATCTTCTCCATCAACCCTCAGCTTGTTCTCTATAGTTGAGTCTCTTATGGTTTGCCTCCCTTGCTTTTTTTTTCTTTCCCCTATGTTCATCTGTTTTGTTTCTTAAATTCCACATATAAGTGAATCATATGGCACAAAGCTGTAGCCAACAAGACAGTATGGTATCGGCACACACACACACACACACACACACACACACACACACACACACAGATCAATGGAACAGAATAGAAAACCCAGAAATGGACCAACTCTATGGTCAATTAATCTTTGACAAAGCAGGAAAGAATATCCAATGGAAAAAAGACAGTCTCTTCAATAAATGGTGTTGGGAAACCTGGACAGCAACATGCAGAAGAATGAAACTGGATCACTTTCTTACACCATCCACAAAAATAAACTCAAAATGGATGAAAGACCCAAATGTGAGACAGGAAACCATCAAAATCCTAGAGGAGAAAACAGGCAGCAACCTCTATGACATTGGCCATAGCAACTTCTTAATAAACACATCTCCAGAGGCAAGGGAAACAAATGTAAAAATGAACTATTGGGACCTACCTCATAAAGATAAAAAGCTTCTGGGGGCATCTGGCTAGCTCAGTGGGTTAAGCATCTGCCTTTGCCTCAGGTCATGGTCCCAGGGTCCTGGGACTGAGCCCAGGGTCGTGTCAGGCTCCCTGCTGAGTGGGGAGTCTACTTCTCCCTCTCCCTCTGCTCCTCCCCACCATTTGTGCTCTCTCTCACTCACTCTCTCTCCCTCTCTCTCAAATAAATAAATAAATAAATAAATAAATAAAATCTTAAAAAAAAATGATGAAAAGCTTCTGCACAGCAAAGGAAAAAAAAATCAACGAAACTAAAAAGCAACCTATGGAATGGGAGAAGATATTTGCAAATGACATATCTGATAAAAGGTTAGTATCCAAAATCTATAAAGAACTTACCAAACTCAACACCCATGAAACAAATAACCCAGTTAAGAAATGGGCAGAAGACATGAACAGACATTTTTCAAAAGAAATAACTGTATTTATATTTCCTATTTTTATATAGTATATGGCCTACAAATATTTGCTAAATGAATCAATGAGTGAATTCATAACTGTTATTCATTTTATTCAGCGAATGTATTGAGAACAGAATTGTTCCATGAGATGTACACACAGTGATAAACTTAAAATATCATGGTTCAATAATACTGCACGATAACACTTTCTACTGATAATACTAGGATATCTGAAAATCCAAATCAGTATGACATAATAAGACTCCAAAGCCACATGGCTTTCTCATAGACCAATTAGTCTGACCAAAATCCAAAAATAGATTCTCAGGTATTTGTGGATGTAAATCAGTCAGAGATAGCACTAAGTAGGTTACTAAAAATATAAAAAGCTAAAGAAAAAAAAAAAAAAACTACCCCTTTCTCTAATCTATATAGAACAATATGGTTTATATAATATATGTGGGAATGATATTTTTTTGATGCTCAGAACTTTATAAAAATAGTTTGGTTTGTTATACCTGGTTTACAGTCAAAGAAAGTAATTCTCAAAAATTTAAGGGACTTACACAATATAGTACAGAAACTTGAACCAAGAAAATTCTACAGCCTTGTCAAAGGCTGGACCAGTGACATCAATTAGCATTATCTGGGACCTTATTGGAAATGCAGAATCTGGACCTTAGACATATAGAATCAAAATCTGCCTTGGGACGCCTGGGTGGCTCAGTTGTTTAAGCGGCTGCCTTCGGCTCAGGTCATGATCCCAGGGTCCTGGGATCGAGTCCCACATCGGGCTCCTTGCTCAGCAGGGAGCCTGCTTCTCCCTCTGCCTGCCTCTCTCCCTGCTTGTGTTCTGTCTCTCTCTCTGACAAATAAATAAATAAAATCTTTAAAAAAAAAAAAAGAATCAAAATCTGCCTTTAAATATGTTTCTCAGGTGATAAATATAAATGTATAATGTAACATTTGAGAAGCACTGGCTTAGTTCTCTTTGTATTATATCATGCCTACCATTACATCAACTTATTAAATATTATATAAAATACTGTGACATATCTAGAAATAGCAGAGACTGAGGGGTAAAATGCAAATCTGCACACATACAGCCTGGTGAGCAGAAGTTATTTGGGAGTGATTGTTTTACCAGTTTTACAAAGAAAGACGTTTTGGGGTGGAATAAGAGGCTCAAAATGAGTGACAAAAAATAATGCAGGGGAAAGTTAAGGTTCAGTGTTTTGATGAATTGAGTATATAAAACTAAGACAAGGATTATAAGCTTAGGTGATTTGTGAACTCTTTAAAGATGCTGAATGCAGCTTCCTTTCTGTCATTATATACATTCAGACATTTATAGCAAGTATTATATTTGTTTGAAGAGAATTTGCTAATTGTGGCAATTAATTAAAAAGACAAAAATGAGTGTCAGAGAATATCATTCTGTAGCATTCATTAGAAATTGTAATGTACACGATTGCCAGATTGCATTAGAATTTTTGTGTCACACCAAAGATAGAATACACTGAAGTGCAAGGCCATTTATGAGGCTTTTTTTTTTTGTTCTATTTATTTTGTCATTTATGTTGATTATTTTTTCTTTCCCATGCTGATCCTTAATGTCAATATCGTATAACATCTCAGGAGAATATTTTACATAAGAAAATATAAATAAATATAGAAACATGTACTTCAGTTGGAGGTGCCCTATACTACCTATAGTTCTCAAATTCCTGTCTGAACTCAAACAAATGGTTGAATTCCTTAGAAGGTGAGTAAAAGGTTCATTTTATTCCATTTGGGTGGGGAAAAAAAATTCAGAGGTCTAAAATGTCTGAATGTTTAAATGTATATACATTTAATGTATAAATAAGAAGCTCCTCCTTTGGCTACAAATTAATACTAAATGTCCCTCTGCCCCCTTGAGACTCATTCATTCTTGATATTGATAGATTGTACTAAATCTCTAGTGAAAATTCAGTTCTCAGACAGAATACAGTGTGTCCAAGGAGACAAGTTCTGACTCTCTCTATACCACCGTCACCAGCCTTTAATGGTCTAAGGTTGAACTGATCGATCCACAAACAATAATCTAAAAAGTACCTGGTGCATCACTTTAAAGGGGGTTTAAGAAGAAATGCTTCTTGAAGACACATGCTTCAAAAGAAATACAGTATTTTAGAGCAAAAGTCATTTCAGGATGCTAGCTTTCACTTGTTGAGCATGGACTGGAACATTGGGAAATTTGCAAGATTCCCATGTCCCATTTTAAATGACAATAAAACCATTTCTTCTTTTATCTACTTCCTCAAAAATTGTTTATTGAATGAACAAAACAAAGAAAATGTTTACTTTAATGGAAGGTGGGCAGTTTAATGGAATGCTAACAAGTAAAACACATGTTAATATCTAGTAAAAACGTCTATGAAGAAATTAAACCAAAATAAAGTGATAGAGACAGAGATTATTGAAAATTATTTACATATGAAAGCTAAAAAAGCCACCTCTGAGAAGGTAGAGTTTGAGCCAGGAAATAAACGATGACAAGGCAGGGGTACCTGCGTGACTCAGTCAGTTGGGCATCTGCCTTGCTCAGGTCATGATCTCAGGGCCCTGGGACTGAGACCCACGTGGGGCTCCCTGCTCAGCGGGAGTCTGCTTCTCCCTCTCCCTTTGCCCCTCCCCCTGTTAGTTCTCTCTCTCTCTCTCACATAAATAAAATCTTAAAAAAAAATGACAAAGCATGAATCACTGGAAGAGCCAGGAAATAGTATCCAACTTACATAAGATAACTCTATTCAGAGGTGTGCGCATTATGACACACACATATACACAGACACGTTAGGTATCATTTATTGAGTGTCAGGTGGTTAGTCTTTACTTAAAAGTTTGTATCTTTCCTGCAATATTATCTCATATATGTTTTAAACAACTCTGAGAGGTATGTTTATTATTTCCATGAGCTAATTTCACAGAAGAGAAAACAGAGTTAAAAGAATTTAAATAACTGACCTTACACAAGTAAATGATTGAGATGACCACTGATCCTAGATCTGTCTAAAAACGAAAAGCCTCTCTTTCTCTTACCAAACAAGTTTCAAATAAGCATTGTATAAATTGTAAGTATTATAGGAAAGTAGTAAGGAAGAAGTTTAATGCAATTCATCCAAATATTTCTCTAAATCAATCAAAGTATTTGTAAAACATTTCTCTTTTAGCTTTAAAAATTATAAATAGGAAACCATATATCAAACCAAGTATTAAACATTATTTTGTTATTGTTGTATGCCAATTCCCTGTTATATTTATAAATCCTAAAAATAATTTTTGATCTTTGCATTATATTTTAAGTATTTTTCCTGTTAAAAGAAAAAGGATTTAAAAACAAACATAATACTAACAAGTAGCAGTGGCATTGATTATACATCCCTTTACATACAAAAAATTGTCAACTAATTTCTCAGCATTTATTAATTTAAAACCTATATGATTGTCACTTAATCATGAGGGCACACAGAAGTGGCATGCCCTCTGTTGTAAAATATACATTTACAAAACACCAATGTAGGTGGGTGAATACCAGTAGAGTGAACAGAATGTTTACAAAAAAGTACTGACTTTATAAATTTGACTATAGTTTAATTAATGAGATTGATACTGCCAAACATTCAATACATTATATCAAAAAAAAGAAAAATATATAGCATCCTAAAGTACATACATTTCTTCTTTTCTTTTAAAGATTTTATTTATTCACTTGAGAGAGAGACAGACAGACAGACAGAGAGAGAAAGTATGAGCATGAGTAGGGGAGAGAGGCAGAGGCCGAAGCAGACTCCCTGCTGAGCTGGGATCCCGACGTGGGGCTCCATCCCAGGACCCTGGGATCATGACCTGAGCTGAAGGCAGAAGCTTAAACATCTGAGCCACCCAGTCTCTCCTAAAGTACATACATTTCTATATAGATAGAGAAGACAAAATAAAGTTAGTCCTATAGCTAAGTTTTGACTCTGTAGCAGTAATCTTCACAAAAACAGGCCTGCCCACTAGTATTTATTGATTTACAATTGCAAGATACACAATTGGATGTTATGGGATTATTCATTAACTGTTAAACCATCTTTATTTGCTTGGCAGAGATGGCAAAGACTATCTAGTCCACTTTCTTAACTTAAAGAAGATTGATTAAAAGATCTCACATAGATGTATGTATCAGTCAATGATATTACGGATCTTGAGGTCCCTAAATTCATACTGGACAACTGTTTGCCTTTAAGGACCAAATAATTTAGTTAAACTCAATAAAATTATTTAATGTTATGCTTAAAATATTAAAAAATAATATGTATTTGCTTTTAAGCCTCAATATTTTGTGTGAATACTTTAAAATAGTTATTTTGCAACATCACACTATAATATAGGAAACATTAATAAGACACCATTAATTTCAGATAGCTGGTCATTATATATTAAAGAAAAAGCATAATAAAATTAAATATAATTATTGACAATGGAAAATAAGAAGAATGTTTACTCTGGGAATGTGAGGAGAATGAGAGGAGAATGCTCTGAAAGAGAGGCTTATACAAGGATGCTTATAAACTGTTAACAGTGAAATTGTGCCTGATTGAGGAGAGACTCCATACAGATAAAATATATACATCATGTATAATTTATAAAATTCTGTAATCTATGTTTTCTTTCTCTTGGAATTTTCAGAAAAAGAAAAGATTGACAATTTTCTTAATTTTGGATTTTACTGTAAATGGTTAGGACCTGGATAGAGAATTCCTTTGTACTTTTGGGAAATTAGACAATATTATCTGAATAATATTTTTTTCTGTAGTCAAAACATATCCAAAGTTTTTGTTTGTTTTTTTATTAGAGTCAAATTATTTTCAATATCATCTAAGATGTGTTATTTTCAACAATGGACTTCTGGAATTTTATTATGGCTTAAGGCAACAATGTAGCACAGTTTATTGATTTTTACTGCATGCAGAACATACATTTACACTCTATTCATTAACCTTACAAAGATATTTGACTTAATGAAAACACTTGGAAATGTTTGTTGCTGCATTTGTTATCAACATATCATCCAATGGGAGGACTCACTAAACCCAAATGATTGCTTGAAATGAGGCAGAACATAAATTGTAATATTTTATTTCAGGAGCATAAATTACTTCATTTGCAAAGAAAATGTGTCCACATTATAGGATGTATCTGTATTAACTGTGTCTTTTATTTTCTGCATTGAGACTTTGACATCTGGGGTCTTGTTGACCTTGGAGGGACTACCCCTCCCAGGGTTAGCCAATTCCTCGAGATAGTAAACAACCCACCCATGGGAGTTCTTTGCAAATCCAAACCAAACCAGAGTTCCATGCCCAGCTACCTCCTTTATCAGACTCTCACACTCTGGGCACAATCCACTAGCCCTAATCACCCCCAAGCAGCCAGAGGACAGTCCCTATACTCCAGAGGCCACTGAAATTATTCAAACTAGCCAATACTAAGCCTGCTTACCCTGCCTCACTCCTTCATTCCCATGGAAAACACAATATAGGCTCTTACCAAATTACTCCCCTTCCCCTGACTTCCTACTGACTTGATGCTTCCCATGTGACCCCTTAAGTCGTGGAGGGCCCTTTCCTCTTGGGATCCATGAACAAAATAAACTGTATTTTCAACGACAATCACATCTCCTGATCTGTTGACCTTATCATACCTAAATAATAATAAAACCTGTATTAAAACAGTATTATGATTATGTTTTGGGGCTATAAAACTATATTACTATATTTTTAAATTTAAAGAGGTCCCGAGTTACTAAAGTTGTGTTGATATTGCTGTGTTTCGATAGAAATATTTAAGTAATTTTTGTTTGTTTGTTTTGGAGTGTGAAAAAGCTAAGTGAAAGATACATGTTAAAACTGTTCATTTCTTAAATTCTTAAATTCCACACATGAGTGACTGACACTTATTTCACTTAGCGTAATACTCTGTAGGTCCATTTAAGAAACAAAGCAAATGAGCTAAGGGGAGAAAGAGAAAGAGAAAGAGAGGCAAACCAAGAAACAGACCCTTAACTATAGAGAACAAACTGATGGTTACCAGAGGGGAGGTGGGTGGGGAGATGGATTAAACAGATGATGGGATCAAGGAGTGCACTTGTGATGAGCACCAGGTGTTGTATGGAAGTGATGAATCACTATATTGGACTCCGCTGAAACTAATATTACACTGTATGTTAACTAACTGGAATTTAAATAAAACTTAAAAAAAAAATTTACCTCAAATTAAGCTAAAATGGCCCAGTATACTACAATTTGAGGTCAAGAACCCAGATCCTATTAAATATATCACATACCATGGAGGATCTTGTTCCTTTAAGCTTAGTTTCAGAGGTTTTTTCCTCTATTTGTTTCACTTATCTGTAACTTCTGTCTTTATTTATGTACCTTTCCTAAGTTTCCATCTGTTCTGTTACTTACTATCTGGTGGAAGTTCAAGAGAATGAGGATATCATTTCACCTAAAATCAATGCATACCAGAGAGAATTCAAAATGGAAATCTGGAATAAGGCATTGTATTCACAATCTCCAAATAGAACATATTCTTCTTGATCCTATTTCTGTAAATCATGGGGAAAAGAAAGAAAGGAAAGAAAGAAAAAGAAAGAAAAAGAAAGAAAGAAAGAAAGAAAGAAAGAAAGAAAGAAAGAAAGAAA
>NW_022589706.1:21955700-21968009 GCF_004348235.1 Phoca vitulina
AAAGAAAGAAAGAAAGAAAGAAAGAAAGAAAGAAAGAAAGAAAGAAAGAAAAAGGAAGAAGATAGACTATTTTTTCTTTGAACTTGTCTAAAATATAAATTTGTTAAGGCACTTATCATTTACAATCAAGATTTAATTATCTACAAATTAATATTCTTTTTTCTGTTCCATAACATAAAGCAAAACCTCTTTTTCAAAATTTAATAATTTACCTTTAAGGATAGACCTTAACATTTATTGGAATGTTAATAGAATGCTTTAGAATTAGGAAAGTAATAATTATTCAATGTTTTGGCCTATTTGTTACAGAATCACAGTGGTTTTAAAATACCTTTCATGTGCGCCTGGGTGGCTCAATCGGTTAAGAGCCTGCCTTCAGCTCAAGTCATGATCCCAGGGTCCTGGGATCAAGCCCCACATCAGGCTGATTCTCCCTCTCCCACTCCCTCTGCTTGTGTTCTCTAAAATAAATAAATAAAATCTTTAAAAAGAGGGCGCCTGGGTGGCTCAGATGGTTAAGCGTCTGCCTTCGGCTCAGGTCATGATCCCAGAGTCCTGGGATCGAGTCCCGCATCGGGCTCCCTGCTAGGCGGGGAGCCTGCTTCTCCCTCTGCCTCTGCCTCTCTCTCTCTCTCTCTCTGACTCTCATGAATAAATAAATAAAACATTAAAAAAAAATCTCTAAAAAGAATAAATAAAAATAAAACACGTTGCATAAGTCTATTGGTTCTTATTTGTTAAGAAAATAAGTAAACATTTCTTGACATTTGTTATTCTTACAAGAAAATTGAATCTTCCAGCTATTAAAGGGTGCATTAAAACATTAATTTGCCAAGTAAATGCAAATTTCCTAAGAAGGATATACTTAGGAGAAATAAAGTATAAATTTTATCATTTGATAATAGATGTGGAAGTTAAAAATCATAATTTTAGTATAAAATGTTAATTAATAACAAAACAGAAGATTATTTATAAGCGTAGTCCTAGTGGAATATTTTACAGCATCTTACACATGTAACTTTCCCTCACAACTCAGCCAAGAAATGTATCATTTAGCTGAAATAATTTACAGGCTACTTACTCTTAGTAGGTCTTAGAAATATTCAATTTATTCATAGGAAGTCCTTTATGAAAGTGTCTAATAATCTCTTGCAAGGCTTCATTAATTCTGAACTTTCAAGGCAAATTTATGAGTTTGAATTTTAAGGAGCAGTACCTATGATTTCTAATTGTATTTTGTACAGAAACAACATTGTAATATTCATCTTTTCTTCTGTCCCACTAAATATTTGTACTTCCGGTATTGATGAAGAAATTTATCTTTGTCTGGAACTACCTAGATGTTTCTATGCTTTCGAATAAAATGGCCCTAAGCACAGCAAGACATTAGTATTTATTATAATCATGTACTTTTAAAATCACCAATTTTTTGGTGGTTTTACTATGGTTTTTACTCTGACTGCTTTGGGAAATCACTTTGGGTTTTCATTATGAATTACAATATCTTCTCTTATAAAACAGTATATTCCTTTTCTTTTTTTTCTGTAAGTCAATATTTAACCCTAAGGTCACCCATAAAACTGAAGAATTCAAAGGCAGAAGAGATCTCTAGAACCAACCTGGAAACTGCCCTCTTGCTCTAAAGCAGTCCTAAGTAAGGAACTGATACATGTGGAATGTTTCAATGGTTGTTGTTTATTATAATATTCACTTAAATTTAACCCTGAGCACTCTGGATACAGGTACCTTCAGGATAATAAGAGGAATGCCAAAAGATACTAAATTAGGAGAACACATTTGGTGTATCTTAATGAAATACATATTTTACTGTGAAATTTTTTTTCAGTAAGCATTTAAATTTGCAAGTGATTTAAAAACATGACTGTTAGATTCCAGTTTCCCTTAAAACATGTAAAGAGCTTGCAAGTCATTATTTCTACTCACAACAAGAAAAAGAAAACTGAACAAATTGAAATACAATAACTTTCCTTAGATCCATTGGAGAATTGAGGTCATGGTGCAAGCTGCCACCTGAAAACTGGAGAGAAAGGTGAATTCAGGGAATACAGATCAGCTTACCTGAAGCAGATGTTACTGGAGCCTCTGAACAGAGACTTTAATGAACTGCTGGAAGCTGAGTGTGGACCTGCTTAAGAGTGAAAAATTCCTGGTTGCCCAGCCGAAGAGGGTGCCCTATACTTGAAGTTTTAATCCAAGAACTCTACCAAATTCTCCCAATGAAGAGTAGGGGAAAGTCCTTTTTTGTTTTGCCAAGGAAAGGGGAGAAATAACCATTCTGCAGTATACCCACAGGAAAGGTAGCCATTTTGAAATAAATCTCAAGTGTCCTCCTTAACAAAGACCTACCCAGGAAGAGAAAAGAACTTACCAAAGCGTTATCCAACTTGGGGGAACGGAAATTACTCAACTCCAACCCCTCTAGCCTTCCTATCTCACCTAAGGAGTGGAATGAAAGCTAAGAAGCATTTATAAGACAGGGACATAGATACACTAAGAGACTGAAACTTAATCATGGGTTTACTGAGTACTTCCCCTCCCTTAGTATCTTAGCAGTACATCAACAGGGCTCCTGTATAATAATAGGGGCACACAGCTCAAAGTGTTTAAAGGCTCATACCCTGTTTAAGAAGGCGTGCCTAAGGAAAACCAAAGACAACAGGAAGACAAGAAAGGATATTGAAGAAAATTGAAGCTCTGACATCTACAGGTCCAGCAAACAGTAAACATAGTTTACTAGTCAACTCCTAGTCAAACAAACATAAAGCTTCACATTAAAAGACTATCTATCTCAGTCCTTATGAGATCTTGCCATTTGCAATGACGTGGATGGAACTGGAGGATATCATGCTGAGTGAAATAAGTCAAACAGAGAAAGACATGTATCATATGACCTCACTGATATGAGGAATTCTTAATCTCAGGAAACAAACTGAGGGTTGCTAGAGTGGGGGGTGGGGGGGGAGGGATGGGGTGACTGGGTGATGGACACTGGGGAGGGTATGTGCTATGGTGAGTGCTGTGAATTGTGCAAGACTGTTGAATCTCAGATCTGTACCTCTGAAACAAATAATGCGATATATGTTAAGAAAGAAAAAAAAAAGAAGAAGAAGAATGTAGCAGGAGGGGAAGAATGAAGGGGGGGAAATCGGAGGGGGAGAAGAACCATGAGAGACGATGGACTCTGAGAAACAAACTGAGGGTTCTAGAGGGGAGGGGGTTGGGAGGATGGGTTAGCCTGGTGATGGGTGTTGAGGAGGGCACGTTCTGCATGCAGCACTGGGTGTTACACACAAACAATGACTCATGGAACACTACATCAAAAACTAATGATGTAATGTATGGGGATTAACATAACAATAAAAAATTAAAAAAATAAAAAATAAAAGGAAAATATATCTAAAAAGATAGAAATGTAAAAAAAAAAAAAGACTATCTATCTCAGTCCTTATTACTTGATACATCATGTACAGTTTCAACAAAAAAAAATCACATCATGAAAAAAGGCAGAACATGCACATCTACACATATATACACATAAATCCACATGAAAGCCACATACAATTGACTTTATTTTTTTTTTTAAGATTTTATTTATTTATTTGACAGAGAGAGAGAGCACAAGTAGTCAGAGAGGCAGGCAGAGGGAGAGGGAGAAGCAGGCTCCCCGCTGAGCAGAGAGCCCGACATGGGGCTCGATCCCAGGACCCTGAGATCATGCCCTGAGCTGAAGGCAGACGTCTAACCGACTGAGCCACCCAGGGGCCCCTACAATTGACTTTAAAGGGAACACTTTTTGATCTTGGGAATTATTTGAATATTTAATATCACTTTCCAGAAACATGGGAAAAATTAAAATAAGCAAAAAATCTGTGGGGATTGCTACATTTTTTTAAAAAGTCCAACCAGTACATTCGATTTTTTGTTTTTCATTTTTTTTTTTTTTTACTTAACATATTTGAAAAATACTTGGCAGTTGTAAGTAATACATCATTCAATTTTAATTTATTTTGATACAAGTTATGCCAAATCTTTTTGGAATGGCACATCTATATAATTATTCAATGCTTTATAATTAATAATTTCTCTACCATCAGTATAACTATTATGATGGGCAGAAAAAAATAAAAATAATCATCTTCAACACTGTCAAATGTACAAAAGCTATAATATTGCAGAGACATTTTCGATCTAAATTTCCATCTTACTGTTGCTTTTTGTTACAATATCCAGATATACATCTTCCAGATAAACAATTTGAAACCTGGCAGTCAAAACCAATAAATGTTTTGAAATACTTTTATTTTAATGTTATACAGTGAGCATTAATATTTTTCAGTTTAAGTTCATTGAAAAGAAAGTTTTGAAACCATTAAGGAAGATGAAAAAGCAAGCCAGTCAGGCTGACAAATATAGCCAAACAGTACATTGAAAAATATCTACTATCTACATTCGACAGAAACACTGAATAATGGGCACTGTTTTATTCTCATGCTTAGTTTCATGGATGATAAAATATTTAACAGATTGAGAATTTCTAGTCACATTTTGATTTGCCTCACAGTTAATTAGAGGCTACCACTAAATCAGAGTGTAAGGGAAAATAACAGTTTTTGTAGTTGTTTGGTTGATCTGTTTTATTGTGCTTTTCTAGGAAGGTCAGAAAGGTTTCTCAATTGTGAAGTACATTTTATAGAAAATAATGAAAGTCAACCATAAGTTTTCTAAGAATTTATCGAACATCTTTCTGTTGCCTATCATTATGTATTGTGTATAAAAAACTCAATTCTTTTCACTCTTCATCCCCTTATCAAGGTCATATTCCTGATATGTACATAGTCGTGTCACAGATTATTATTTCAAGTATTTATACAGCTTTGATATTTTTGACATGCTTTAGTTATAGTAGTTATCAAAATATTTCTTTGTGAATGATACATATGGGCTTTTAGGTGTCTTTGGGCATGCAGAAATTCTCTGCCCTCATGAAGGCATCTGTAACTTTCAAATTGCTTGTATACTTTTACAAAATTAAGTATGTCCTCCACAAAGACTTCATTGTCTGCGAGTCTCGGGTGGTCAGATTTGAGCTTAGTGTGTCCCAATGAAGTACAATTGTACTTTGAGTGTACAAATGCATTTTTAGATAATGGGGATAAGTACACAGTGGTTTTTAACCTCAATTCTGGAGTCAGGGAGACCTGAGTAAAATTCGAGATCTGCCATTTGAAAATTTATCTTTTGAAAATTCTTCAAACTTTTCAAAAGTTTTGAAAATATTTCTTAGCCTTACTTCATCTGAGACGTTATGTTTTGTAAAATATAAATAAATATAATGCCTCATAGAAATGTAAAGAGAAGGGGCCGGTAAAATTTTTCCATAAAGGGCCAGATAGAAAATATTTTAGGCTTTGTGAGCCATAAGGTTTTTATTGCAATGACTCAGCTCTGCCATTGTTGCACAAAGTTGTTTAGAATTATAACACGCACCTCCCACTTCCAAACATACACTCACTAAAAAACAAACAAACAAAAAATACCAAAAAAAAAAAAAAAGAGAAAAGAAAAGAAAAGCTTAGAAAAGTAGACTATGTTATGGGGGATACGGAAGAAACTACTACAAGTGTCAAGAAATGCCATGAGAATAATCAAAGGCAAGAAAAAATTAGAAAAATTGGTTTGAAACACACATCACAGTAGTAATTGCTTTAACAATCAGAGCATATCTATTAAAAAAAATAAGCAAAAGATCTACTCAGTAGAAAAATCAGCAAATTATACCCACAGATGTTTCACAAAAAAATGAGAAACAATGTTGCCCTTAAATATATGAGAAACTCTCATTTCATTCATTATAAGATTTTAGTTTGTCAAATTATCAGTTGGTCAGTATAAATCAGTTTAGTTTTAAACTAAAAAAAAATATTTATCTATACATATAGTATAGAGATAATACATACGTACTGTATGCAGTCAGTTAGTCTCATAAAATGCTAAAAGCCATAGGCGTGGCTATGGACAAATAGGCACTTTGATTTATTGTTGACTCAAAAATAAATTGTCACAAAACTCTGTGAGTGACAGTTGGGAATGTCTACCAATTACACTCCTAAGAATTTAGCTCACAGATACAGTAGAGAGGTGTAAAATAATGTATAGTTGAAACTTTGTGTAGTGATTTTTGCTATTGTTGTTTGTTTTGGAGGTTTTTTGCTAATAGCAAAAGTTTATAATACGAATGTATTCAATAAATTATGTTATATCAACACAGCAGAATGCAATCATCTTAAAAACTAAAAAAGCTTCCTATGGATTGATATGGATAAATTTGTAATACAGAGTTAATTTCAAAAAGCAAGGTATAATTTAAAAGAGCAAGAACTGTGTGTATAGAACGTAATTTTTCTTAAGAAATAATAGAATATAATTCTTCTTAAAAAAAGAAAAATTATATATACTTTAAAAGTTTCTGAAGAGGGGCACCTGGGTGGCTCAGATGGTTAAGCGTCTGCCTTCGGCTCAGGTCATGATCCCAGGGTCCTGGGATGGAGCCCCATGTCTGGCTCCTGGCTTGGTGGGGAGCCTGCTTCTCCCTCTGCCCCTCCCCCTGCTCATGCTCTCTCTTTCTCTCTCTCTCTCTCTGTGTCTCAAATGAATAAATAAAATCTTTTTAAAAAAAAAGTTTCTAAAGAGACATGTAATTGGTAATAGGCAGTGATTACAAGATCAAGGGTGGGAGGAAGATATTACTCTTCACTGATTACCTTTTAATTCTTATTGAAATCAAATTATAGGCTGGGCATCAGGGGTGAGAGGGAGGCATTATTTTTCACGAATTAAATTTTAACATTTATTGAATTTAAATTATGTAAATATGGAACAAACTAAAATATTAAATTAATTAAAAATAAAAGTCTCTGTATATACATACACAACTCATCAACGTAGCAAGTTAATTATTTATTCACCTCTGTGTCTAAAATCATATCTTAGACACTGATGTGAACAAGTAAAGAAAATTAGATGTTAATAGATTACAATTTTTGAATGGAACAATTACAAATTCTACCGTACTGGAAATTTTCTCATGTATTTCTATGTAGCAGACAGATACGTAAAAAAATGACCTCTTACGTTCTCCCAAAAAGCCTAACTTTATCAGTGGAATTGATAAGGGAAGACAGATTTTATTCCATTAATTGGCCACAACAATAACACAAGCAGTACGTTTTTAGTCTTATGTTCTGGGACAAAAATGCACAGCTTATTTGACGAGTGAATAATAAGTAAAGTGGCTTAAATTTAAGAATGTCTAGGTTATAAAGAAAATGAACAAAGAATATATTTTCTTCTCAATGATAATAATTACTTGAAAAGTTATTAGGTAAAAGAATAAACCATGATGTCTATTATTACTTTAATCACTGCAAAACCTAAGGAAATTTTGTGGTGGAAAGAGTACAGAACTGAAATCCCTAAACCGTGATTAAAATCTTAGCTCCAGCATGTGGGAAGCGCTGATTAACTTTTCTAGTTTATTTTAATAATTTATAACATATTAAAATATTCCTTTTGTCACAGAATCACAGTTAAATTTAAATGCATGATGGATATAGAAGTGCTTATCACCACACGATGCACTCTGCAAGCATTAACTGATACTAGTTGACTCTCGATCAGCATCTATATACAGGTAAAAATGGCTTTTTTAGAAACCACTCTAATGTTACAGTTACTATCTAATCAGAAACCAAGATTGTATAACCTGAGAGATTATTTGGACATTTTTCTTCGACAGCATCCTTTACTTTTGATGACTATATTTCATTAAGCTTTATTCACGACGATACTAATACTCTCCTCAAAATCAATAGGCTTACATTTGAAATATTTTCTGCCACTTGAAATTCAACTTATTCTTGTAATTCTTAAACATAAATATCTGTTCAGTTTGCTAAAAATAATTACTACAATAACAACCACCACAAAGAATTATACTTTCTTTTCCTAAATCAGAAAGTAAGTCTGATAAATGGCCCCTCTTTATTCTCCATCTCTACCCACCACCTTGAAAATTTCACCTATTAGATAAAAATATATGATCTGTATAAATAGTTGACTTTATATAATATAATTATGTAGAGTCAAGATAAATATAAATATAACTCTAAAATATCATCTATATAAAAAGATCTCTCAATGTCCCCCAAAAATTGAATTCTTAAAATATACCAGAATTAAATACATACAATAAGTACCAATCAATAAAGCTGTTTATTACTGGCACATAAGTAGACAAAATAATGGGAAAGGAGGATCACTTTATAAATACACCTAAATGCATCTGCCAATTTAGGATATATTTAAGGTATTAACTCAATATATGGGAACGGATGAGCTTGTGATGACTGATTGGTATTGTGGGGAAAAAAAAATTAGCCAAATCCATAACTTAGTCAGCAAAACTCTAAAACTAGTCAAGTATTTAAACTAAAAATGATGAACTATAATAGACTAGAAGAAAGTTCGAGTGACTTCATTTATACTGTTAGAGAGAGGAAAAAATCTCAAAGCCATAAAGAAAAGATTGAAATGTTCTTTCAATATCTACAGATATAGATATAGGTACAGACATTGGCAGAAAAATGTTACTACACTAACTATATGCAAAGAGATAATATATCCTTAACATATAAAGATCTTTTAAAATTTGATTTTAAAACATAGAGAACAAACAAAGAGTATGAAAAGACAGGCTTTGAATAAGGAAAGATCCATTAAACTTAGAACAAAGCATAGTATATTACTCAGAATAACACAAAGACACTTTAAAAGTACATTGAGATACAGATTTTCACCAATCAGCTTTGTAAAAGCCACATGTTTAAGAATACTTAGCTTTTGTGAAGGATGAAGAAATAGGCTGATAGGAACATAAATTGGAAATTAGTGACAGAAACTTGGTATCTTTCCATATGTAGAATAATTTTATTATACATGTGTATACATATCAATTTATATACCTATCTCTATATTTATATCTTTACACCTGTATCTAGATTTAGGTCTGTATCTAGGTGTATATCTACATCTATGTCTATGCATACCTTCTAACTCCACTATTGGGAATTTATTCTAGATAAACTAGATACACATTTCACATACGGAAAGGAGAGAGATGCACAGGATTGAAATGACAAGGGTACAAGTTTATATATCCCAGGATTGTTCACAATAACTAAAGGCTGGAATCTCCTTAAATGCACACCCCTGGGTACCTGTTAAATAAATGGTAGCATATCTTTAAGATCCAATCGTTTTTCAAACATTACATACAAACACAAATGCACAAATAAATGAAGATCGAGGATGTTCTTTATGTACAGAAAGGTAAACAACACCAAAATGTACTGTTAGGTTAAGCAAAGTGACCCACAAAGGGTACACCATCCTATATTTTACATAAAACAGTAAATGTATAAATATATACTTTTGTTATTTAAAAAATACTCTTGGAAGTTTGAACAAGAAACCAACACAAGTGTTTATCTGTGTTGGTGTGATTCTTGGTTAGACGGTAAGGATCCGGGAGTACTGAGAACAGGTGTAGAAGCAAGCACTCTTTATACCTTTCACCTGGTGGCTTTATTTGGGTCATGTGATTGCACTATTTACTTAATGTATAATTTATAGAAAAGAAAATCGATTTAAAACAAAACTGTACAGCTGATTCTGTTGCTGTAAGTCATTAGCTGCAGAACAACCCAGAGGCCTTGGTGGTTGCCCAAGACTATCACCTGCACCTTTTCAGGTTCAGTTGCATAGCAATGGCTGGCCTGAGGGTGTTTTTGTCTTTTCCTTTCTGGACCATTTTTCCCTGGAGGCTTTTTTCAGCTAATGTACAAGAATTTAAACTTCTTCAGTCACAGTCACTATAGATAGAAACAAAAAATTGTTAACCATTTTTTTTTGAGCATCATTTTAAGGTTAATTTATATCCTTTTAGCATTAATCCTGCAGGACAGTGGCTCCCTCCAAGCCCTGGAATAGAGAAATAATGCACAGAGAAGGAGAAACAATGTTCACGAACATTATCTAATTTAATGTTCAAATAATTACTAAGTCAAATTATTACTCCGAAAATAAAGGTGAGACTAGAGGACGCAACTCATTAAATTCTCTAAGGTCAGTAAATAAATGATTCAGGCTGAGAGCTACTATATTATTAACTTCTTACAACATTCTTGCTCTAGTATGCTGCTAGCACAGAAGTCTTTACACAGACACTCTCTCTTTAGTAGATTAAGTTGGTACTATTAATCATCCACAGTCCTAGATGCTTCTATGGAAATAAATGCTTCTGTGGAAATAAATGAAGACCAAACAAATGAGAATGAGCAAAGGCTATTTATTAAAGCTTGTTATAGCAAGGGAGTCAGCCACCATCACTCGTGTGTGGCAGAAGCTCAAAGGCAGCCGGAGTGGGAAAGCTTTATAGTGAAAAAAGGGAAGGCTTCAAGTCTGCTCTGATCAGAGCTGGTTGGCATGGGAAATCTGCAGCTGGCTAACAAGAAGCTGGGTATCCTATGTGATGGGTTAGGGGAGCATGCTTCAATTTCTCTGGTTGGCACCAAGTTGGAAGTCGGGGCAAAAATTAGGTAAGCTGTCCGTTACTGAGCAAGTCCTGATCTGGCTGCTGCAGAGACCATGGGTCAGAGTACTGGTTTTATACATGATCTGGCTTTTGTCTCTTTGCACATTTAGTCTCTCACTGCCCTCAGAGAGGCCAATGTCTACTGCAGGAAACCTATGACCAAGAGGGACTAAACTTTAGATAGCGTTCTGCCTTACTTACCTTAATTAGAGCATTTACTTCACAAATTTATATTTGTAAATTCTTTCTTTGCTCCTTTGATTCTAATTCATTTAAAAATCTTCTCATCAGTTTTATAGCCCAGGATTCTTTCTCAAGGGCTTGGGAGCAAATAATGAATCATGGAACACTACATCAAAAACTAATGATGTAATGTATGGTGATTAACATAATAATAAAAAAATAAAAATAAATAAAATCATCCAGAAGATAATGCCTTATCTCTCAGTATCTGTGGAAGGGTAGGAGCTTAACTTCTAACTTCCTTGAGCACCTTATTCCAAATTGTGAAACTACCTTACTTTTCTTCTGGGTAGGGCCAATTAGCAAACACAGATGATCTGTGATTTCCCCCAACCTGCTCTTAAAACCTGTCCCACCCTTCATTTCAAGGGAGTTGAATTCAGATTCTCTCTCTCCTATTTCAGTAGCCTTGAATAAAGTCTTCCTTACCTCTTTGACTTCATCTGATGTAAATGTTGCTTTGTCACATAACTACATTTGCTTTGCCACATAGATTTGTTACATAACTTGATTGTCATAATCTTTTTCTATTCCATATTTTATTTTTTTAAGATTTATTTGTTTATATTAGAGTGAGAGAGCATGAGCAGAAGGGGTAGAGGGAGAGGGAGAGAAAATCTCAAACACACTCCCCATTAAGCAGAGAGTCTGTCACAGGGCTTGATCTCACGACCCAGAGATCACCACCTGAGCCAAAACCAAGAGTCAGATGCTTAACCAACTGCACCACCCAGGAGCCCCATCCATATTTTAAAGAATAAAATAAAATAAATAGTTAAATGTGGAAGGTAGAAAGACTAAAGCAAAAAACAACTTAAAATGTTAACAATATAACAACGCATAAATGAACATTAGATAAAACTCTTAACTAGCAAGTTGAATCTTATTTGAATAACCATTTATTTAAAAAGAAAAAAATAAATTTTGCTTAAAAACATTAAAAAAATTATTAAATGATAATTAAATGTAGGAGTACAAAAACCTCAGATCAATGAGCTCAAGTTAAGCCAAGTAGGGTCTTTTTTTTTTTTTTTTTTTACATCTTTTTCAAAAAAATTTTTTTTTTTGGGGTTTTTTTTTTTTATGGTTTTTTGGTTTTTTCCTAGGGAAGGTTTTTTTTTTTTTTTTTTATACGTAATTTTTGTTTAACATGACAATAGTTTTTCTAAGATCTGTCATTCCTTACAATTCTCTTAACATAATCATCAACAGAATATGTTGGGTTAACAGTTGGCCCGTACAAAACAGTTGGTGAGTTTTGAAATGGCAGCCAAAACAAATAAAAAGGATAAATGATTAGCTGGTCTAAAATTGAACATGTGAATATAGGTTGCAAATTGTTAGTAACATTCTTTTTTTTTTTTTTTTTAAAGATTTTATTTATTTATTCATGA
>NW_022589706.1:21968109-21980964 GCF_004348235.1 Phoca vitulina
AGAGAGAGAGAGAGAGGCAGAGGGAGAAGCAGGCTCCCAAGGAGCAGAGAGCCCGATGCGGGACTCGATCCCAGGCCCCTGGGATCATGACCTGAGCCGAAGGCAGACACTTAACCGTCTGAGCCACCCAGGCGCCCTGTTAGTAACATTCTGTCATTATATTTAGATAATTATCTTGTACAACCTCTGGAAAAGTCTTTAACTGTGGATTTTATACAGACAGTTAAATATCTAAGGGTTACTCAATCACACCAACATTTATATTATACTAGCAAAAACTTTAACAAACCTACATGTAGAGAGAAAAAATTTACTAATAAGGAATCATTAACAAGCATTCCTGTATTGGTAGGGGGATGGTGATATTATTAGCCACAGTGTCTACTTTATTTGATCTGACTTGTTATTCTTTGTCTTTCAGAGTTAGTGAGATCTCTGTCTATATATTTATTTAATGCCTGGTGTTCTTCATGGCTCACAAAGTCCTACATCAGAATGGACACATACTCCTTTTAGGAATTTAACATCAATAGAAAAGACAGTTTTGTCTTTTTTGTCTAGAATTTCATAAAATCATAATCTAAATGGAGACTCTTCATCAAATGTTTCAGTAGCCATAACAATCTATCTTCTTAATTGTACTAGACTAGCAGAGGTCTGAGTCCCTTTAATTCACTCTGCCAAATGCTTGCCGCTGTTGTCAATTTCCCAGAAAAATAGATCCTCTGTATATAATCTGTGTCCTTAAAACTGCTGCAGTTGGAAGGTTCATACTTCCTAGCTGGGGAAGAAAGAGAGAAATTTCCAGAATACTTACAATCTAGGAAGAATTCTCTCAATTAAAAAAAGACAAATGTTACTAAATGTTTCTCAAGTGTTGAAAATTTGCACTAACTACAAAACATACAATTTTAATTTTTATAATCCTGTGATACAGATATATGATATAATTATTATTGTTCTTCAGATGAAGAAGATAAGTAAACAGCAGAACCCATACCCATTGCCATTATTTAATACTGACTTCCCATTTACCTGATGTCCCGTGAAGTAATACCAGTCACTGCTGTGGCTGAGCCAGAATGGAATATGGCCCTAGCTCATAATAGCCATGGCCTATGTGTCATTTTTAAAAGTATAGGGGACCTACATTCAATCTCCCAGTCTAATGAAGTTACTGGAAATACAGCCCTATTATTATACAATGTAATCAATATTATAGCATATATGTATCAACTGTTACAAGAGAACAGAGTTAGAATCTCTCAGCAAAAAAAAAATAAAATAAAAAACTAAAAATTAATATGTGGACTCTAAAAGACCAAATGAATAAACAAGCAAAAAGCAGAATCAGATCTATAAATACAGACAATAAACTGATGGTTGCCAAAAGGAAGAGGGATGGAGAATAACCAAATGGGAGAAGAGGAGAGGGAGATATAGACTTCCAGTTATGGAATGAATGAATAAGCCAGGGGAATAAAAGGCACATCATACAGAATATAGTCAATGATACTTTAATAGCATTGTATTGTAACAGATGGTAGCTACACTTGTTGTGAGCATAAAATAACTTATAGAGAAGTTAAGTCACTATGTTGTACACCTGAAACTAAAGTATCATTGTGTTTTTCCTATACTCAGATTTAAAAAAAAAAAATAAAAACAACTAAAAGTTAATATGGTATTTATATTGTCTTTTGATTTGAATCACTATGAATGACTAATAGTTCTAAATGAAAATATACAATCTAGACCATGTCCTTCTTTATTATTTTAAGGGCTTTTCATGTCTGAGTATTTCTTTGGTATTTAATCTCCTCATATGTATCATATTATAATAGATTTCTCTCCAAAGGCCCACTTAGATCCTTAGAGAACATCTAAATTTATTTTAAGAAAGAAAGCATATTTAAACATATTGACAAAATAATATATATTCAGTGTTCCGACTATTTTAAATCTGTGTGAATAAAATGTGCAGCATCACAAACCCTGCATCATCTCCAAACTTTTGTTAAAATGCTGTTCTAGTGGAACTGGTGTCTTCCACGTTGTGCAATTATCTAAGGCTTCTTGAACTCACTTTCTGGTAAAATTACATCTTGTCCTAGGAAGTAAAAAGACTGTTGTTCTTTGCCTCATGGCCTCATTCTTCTTTATAGAAGACTTAGGGATTCATCATCAGACCTTTGAAAAAATGCAATGCTTATTAAACTTCTTGTCCATAGTCCAGGTCTGAGAATCATACATAAGAAGGCTTGGTTTATAAGGAAGGAAGTGATACTGATTCAAGCAAAGCTGAAGAGTAACTGACAAGTAACATTAAACCCATATAGACAAGGCCAACATGAGTGAATAATCCAAGAGAGAGAATTACAACTTGCTGGGCTGAATTGTGGATGTTTAGATGTTGGAAAGAAGATGGACACCAAGAAATTCATGTAAGTTAAAAAAAAAAAAAAGTTACAACTGTGTAAAAATCTGGGCATACATATATAGAATGGATTGGCACATCCAATCTGTGCCTTAGAGGGCTGGTTGTTCCTTTAATATTGCTCACTAAAATGACTATTGTTCCCATCCTTGGGCTGATGATATATAATAATGTTCTGCAGATTGTTTCTCTTGGTTGAAACATTACATTGGAAATGGGAGATTATATAAAGATTTTAATGTTTAATATTACGCTATCTCTTTTTATTAATGTTTTCATTGGAAATATTCTCATTATATGTTTATCATATTCCTAATGTTCTTCAATGAATATGTATGACTTTTTTTAATCAGGAAAAATACATGCTACTAAAAATTAGTTAATATATACTTACATTTAAACCTGATAGATGAAGCAAATACTGAAAATGAAAGCATTAAAATCACCTTCATTTTTTTCTTTTTTTTTTTTTTAAGATTTTATTTATTTGACAGAGAGAGAGACACAGCGAGAGAGGGAACACAAGCAGGGGGAGCGGCAGGTAGAGGGAGAGGGAGAAGCAGGCTCCCCCCAGAGCAGGGAGCCTGATGTGGGGCTTGAAACCAGGACCCTTGGGATCATGATCTGAGCCAAAGGCAGACGCCTAACGGCTTAAAGACTGAGCCACCCAAGCACCCCTAAAATAACCTTCTTATTTGGGTAATTTAAAAAAATGATTAGTGCAAAGTGAAGTTAACCTGGTGATTGTCCATATTTTATACCCCAAATAGTAATTTTTCTGTGTGCCTGCATATGAAGTCACAATAAATGTGGACTGTTACAATTGTTGAAGAGTTCTATATCTTTATTCAGTAAAATATTGTGGGATGGGTGAAAATTCTTAAGAAGATGTGGAAAAAAAACCCTGACAAAATGAATAACTAAGTGACTGCACACATGAATGGATAATGTATTCTGGTTGTGAATATTTGACTTGAAAATAAATGATGCCATGTATGGGTAGCACAGAAAGAAATGTTCCAAATGATTGCATGAATTTAGGGTGTCCTTGTGACTGATCTCAATTATTCTGAAGTGAGAAATATCCCCCCCAACACCCACAGAAGGTAACTAGATAAAGCCATTGTACTTTACTTCTTAAAGTTTGGGAAAATCCTGTATCTTTTGGCATGCCGCACAGTTTTTAGTGTATTTTATGGCATATAGACAGAATTGGTAAAGTTATTAAATTAGACCCATAAATATACAATTTTGAGGCCATAAGTGTTTTTTAGAGATCATTTAACCAAATATTCTTCACCTACTGGATCAGAGAACAGAGGCTTAAATGCTATGAATAACTCCCCAGTTCACACAATGACTTCACATTGGAACTGTGCTTGGCATCCTGGATTATCCCTACTCAACTCTTGGCCCCTACACTATAGTAAGACTTTTTCTTAAGGACACACAGATACACATAGCCAGGGTAAAAATGTATAAACTTTAGAAATTTTGATTACAAAAATGTGATTTAATAAACACAGTGTTTAATCAAACAAACCAGAAAAAAGTTACAAAAAATTAATATCTAGTGTGAAATTACTAGCCTTTGTTGTGTGTGTATTAGCAAATATATTGCCTTATGTTTAATCCACTACCACCTTCACTTTATGTCTTGTAGTTGTGACCCCCTAACTAAAATCAAGGTATATCAGTCAAATAAAATGTAATGAAAGGAAAAAAAAAATCTAACAAATGTTAATATTGAAAACTGCAGAACTCTAAGGGAAACTGATTGTATTCTTTGCACTAAGAGACTCAACTAAGTCTAGCCTGGCTTCTAGTAGCCTAAGGCCCTGAGCCTAGGAGGATCCCAGACCCTCTTAAAATGCCTGCCTGAGGGGTACCTGGGTGGCTCAGTTGGTTAGCATTTGCCTTTGGCTCAGGTCATGCTCTCAGGGTCCTGGGATGGAGTCCTGCATTGGGCTCCCTGCTCAGCAGGGAATCTGCTTCTCCCTCTCCCTCTGACCTTCTCCACTGTTCCTGCTCTCTCTTGCTCTCTCTCTCTCTCAAATAAATAAAATCTTAAAAAAAAAAAAAAAAAAAAATCCTGCCTGAGGAAGTTTAATGCTACCAGGAAAATTTGCTGTCTGTTCCAGCCTCTCGTAGACCAGTTACTTTAGAAATCCTGCAATTTTAAATTCTTCTCTGCCCATTGAAATGTAAATCTACCACCAAATACTGTTTCCTTTTGGACTTGAGAGCTAGTTCTTTGAAATGCAAATGGGCATGGAGCTAACTCTCAGCCTCTCTCCCCCAATCCCTGTGGGAGAATCAGGGCCTGACTTCAATGGGTGCCTAGCTTCGACTTACACCACTGCCTCTTGTCATAAAGATAAAAATGTATTTCTTCTCTGGATAAGCGCCTGTCAACAAATACAGGTAGCTTAGTCCCATGGACTAACCCTCCTTAACATCCTTCAGTACCTTTGTTGGGTACATACCAGTCTTAAGAAGTCTCCTGTCTTTTATGAATTTGAGTTCGATTCATACTGGACCTTATTCCCTATTGCAATACCATTATTGAACAAAACCTACCCTTATCACTTTAACTGGTGTCGATTTTTGTTTATCATCAACAGTATGTTGCTAAGGTGGCCAGAATCGGCAGGTCAAGCTCAGACCATGAATGACTGAGTGAGGTCATAACCCATGGGTGGTATCACGATCTACACCTCAGTATGATGCCATCCACATGAACTCCATTTCACACTATATTCTGAGATTAAATATTTTAAACATGGATATTAGATGGCTGAATAGCTGCAGTGTGGACACAGGACTCTATGGTTGATATGTGGAAGGACTGACTCCCCAACCCTGTCAAAACAGTTTTACTGAAGAAAAAAAAAAAAAAAAAGAATTTTCCTTAACTTTAAGGTGCATGTTACATACTCTTAAGTCTTCTAAATTCAGGTGGATTAAATGTGTGAAGTCTTTGTTATAAATTATGGGAGTCCAGGAAAATATAGCTAGCCAGAGTATATAGGTATTTCAACAATATTTAAATTCAGAATAATTTAAAAAATCCTGACTAATGCATAAGTTAATTTTAGGTGTCCACTTTTGCAGCTCTGGTTTAAAACGATTTTACTATATGCACGAAAAATATTAAGTATTTGGGTTACACGTACTTATAGGCCTATTGTACTCTATGTCTTTTGTATGTTTAGAAAGTGATTTCCCTCTTAATTAAGGATCAAATTGACTCGTTTAAAAGGCAATCATTTTTTTTCTTTTTTTTTGAATCTAGTATGCTTTAAAACTTAGCTTTTAGGGGCGCCTGGGCGGCTCAGTCGTTAAGCGTCTGCCTTCGGCTCAGGTCATGATCCCAGGGTCCTGGGATCGAGCCCCGCATCGGGCTCCCTGCTCGGCGGGAAGCCTGCTTCTCCCTCTCCCACTCCCCCTGCTTGTGTTCCCTCTCTGGCTGTGTCTCTGTCAAAGAAATAAATAAATCTTTAAAAAAAAAAAAAAAAAAAAAACTTAGCTTTTAATCTAGGATATATTTGAAGAAATAATTTGTTACTTTATTTTAATTATATCTTAACATAATCAAATTGCAGTGTTTTTAAAATTATTTCACAGGGTTTTCAGAGGTCATCAAAGCTATGACCATATCAGGTGTGGAAAATGAGTGCCTGGTACAATATGAGAGTTTTGAATATGTCAAATACAAAACCAAGGAGAGCAAAAATTTTTACTAAAAATCTCAGAAATTTAATTTATTTGCTTGCTATCAAAATTAAAACCTGTTTCAAATATTGAGTCAGCTTTCAGTCTCTCCACTTTTTGTGTGAATTAGTTCATATAGATTTATTTTTCTAAGAGTTAAAAAGAAGGACTTGTGAGGTTTGTATGCATTTATTTTTATTTTTGTTTGGAAAGGACAACTGTTGAACTTGAAGTTTGTACTGGGAAATGCGATGTTAGGAGAAAGACTGTGCCAAGATTGAAGAGATAGACTGTGTGAACCAAACACAGGAAGGAGCCAAAGACAATCTACTTGACAATTTCCCAATGAAAAGTGCTAGATATAAACTTGGCCTTGTTATCTATACTAAACAATATCAACAGAATGACTAGGGAACCTGAAGCTCATGGTAATTTCACACCAGTTAAGGTGAAGTATTTACTGAGTGCGCCTATTCATTCAAGATCTTGTACTTTGTACGAAGTCTGAAAGGTGCTATTAAAGAAGCTAAAACATTACACAAATAAGTAGGATGAAGGGCCATATGTGAATAATTAATTTTGTTATGTTTATTTCTAAATCCATCCACTTTCTTTCTCCCATGTAGAACATCCAAACATTGAAAAAAAAAAAAAAAATGGAAAAGCATCAGAGCTTTGGTAAACAGGTTGCACAGTTGCTCATTTTTAGCAGGAGCTGTAGAAGTGGTATATCTGAAACAATTTTTAAAGGCAGCATTTAGATGTAAAGGTTCTTAAAACTTTGATAAAAATTTAAAAGAAAAAATGCAAAAGAAATATACAGCAAGCAGAGAGGTCCACAGAATTAACATTCTATTTGTGTCTTCGGACCTCAAATCTTACTGCTCTATCCTACTCTATCTTCTTTCTCCTGATAGATGATTTTGGCTACCATTTATGCATTACTTATTAATATGGAATATCTTAAAAACTATGTAATACACGTGTGCTCTAAACCTTTCAGATGCTTAAAAAGAAAAAGCAAAAGTGAAAAAAAAAAAAGGACTTTATCTAAAATAATAACAGGCTGGTTCTCCTTGTGGCACATGCTTCTTCAGTCACTGTGAACCCACCCGTCTCTACCCCCATCCCTCACAAAAGTAAATTCATCTTCCCCGGAAGCAGCAGCAGATAATGGAGAGTAGCTGTGAAACCATTATAGGAGGCAGGCATGAGGAAAATGCTGGAACCTGAGGGACATTTAGTTTCAAAGCAAGACTCATATTTAGATTACCCAGGAAAATATTGAAGTGATACAAAGCTTTAGTAAATAATGCTATCTAAACTGAAAAATCCAGTATACCTCTAAACAGACACCTATCTTCTAAAAAATGGAGTTTAAAGAGGGAGATAATTTTGTGACTTTAGGAAGAAAAGATTTAGAAAATATTCAAATAATAGATATAGTGTTACGGAACATGGACTGGATCGCCCGACGGAAGAACCAAGCGGCACTTGGAGATCTTGGAGGATACGAGGTTTATTTAACGCCGGCGGGCTCAGAGGAGAGTGGTCTCCAAAGGTCTGACCCCCAGCACAAACAAAGGCGGCAATTTATACACTTCTACTTCTGCATACTTGGCACTTTTGGCGCATGCACGGAGCGAGGCAGGGAGAAGCACCTGGATTGGTGTGTGCAGGAAGCAGAGCAGAAAGGAGAACCCGGAAGAGACCCGGGGCAAGTACTAGGACTCTCTCGCTGGCTCGGTTGGCCATCTTAGGACACAGATTTTCTTTATCATTTCTCCCTTTGATGCCCCTTTAAACACCTAGTTTGGAGGGCATCATTCTGTTTGACTCTGAGGGTTGACTTGCAAGGCTTGGGGCGAACACTGACTTAATCATAAACTTAATAGCACACCAGAAGACCAGGACTGACTGGGACCAGGAAAACCATGGTGAAATGTGCTCAGGAATAGATAGCAGAGGGCCAGTAAAAGTGGAATCTATGACCTTAGGTAGAAGCCTCTGGGGGAAAGTCCAGTCAGGAGGGGCATCAGTGTAGAGTCTGACTCCTAAGATGAGAGAAATCACGCCGATGAGAGCCAGGGACCACGGTGAGCAGGTGTCCATCAGTCGGTCAGGTCTCGTCAAAGGTGAAGTCGGAGTGGGTTGGTGAAGTCTGGCTGGACTCTCCACTGGCGCAGCTCCTCATCCAAATGATGAGCTTTCTTCTTTTTTCCAATCTTTGACCCAAACTGCGTCCCCTGTCTGGAAGGAGTGTACTTGAGACCTTAAGGAGATTGGGGCCCTCTCAATGGTGTACTTTTGTAATTTATTTAGAGTGGCCCCCAGGGTCTGAAGCTGCTCCTTTATCCCTTTATCTCCAACCTGATGCAAGTTTCCTGGAAGGCTTCCCAAGCACGGGGGAGGCCATCCATATATTAATTCGAATGGGGAGAAACCTGATGTCCCGGGAGTGCGTTGAGCATGCCGGAGAGCTAGGGGTAGCAGATCCGGCCATGGGAAGTTAGTCTCCTGACAAAACTTTGCTAAGGTTCCCTTGAGGGTGCGATTCATTCCCTGAACTTTGGGGCCGGCAAGCAGTGTGGAGTCTCCAGGTGATGTTGAGAGATTTGGTCAGACCTGTACAATGTCTGCTACAAATGTGGGTCCATTGTCACTATGGATTGTTAATAGTGGCCAAACCAGAGCACAATCTCCCACAAAGGGACTTTAGCTACTTCCTGGCTTTGCTCCGTCCTGGTCGGGAAGGCTTCAACCCACACAGGGTATGTGCATACTATTACTAGGAGAGATCTGAACACCCTGCTCGGCTGCACATCTGTGAAGTCTACCTCTAGATCTTTGAAGGAAGTTGCTCCCATCCTCTGGACACATGGCGGGGGCCGTGGTGCAGACCGAGCATTATTTTTAGCACATGTTCGCTTGTTGCTCGGCCAGTGCTGGCAGCTGACTGATGTAGCAGTGCTTCTTGAGAAGGGCCTCTAATGCAGTTTTTCCCAGATGAGTGAGTTGGTGGTATTCCTTGACTAGATGCTGTCCAGTTGCTGTTGGAACAAAGATGCACCCATCTGGCATCATCCACCATCCCTTTTCAGTCAGAGTGGCCCCCTCAGCCATGGCCCATTCCTTTTCTTTTTTAGTGTAACTGGGTGGAGGGACTTCTTCTGGGGGTGTTAGGGCCATGGTGAGGGAAGGGGCTCTGTCCATGTCCTCACTGGCTGAGGTCTTGGCTGCCTCATCTGCCAGACAATTTCCCCACGCTATGGGATCGTCTCTTTTCTCGTGTCCCTTACAGTGCAGGATCACACCCTGAGAACACAGGAATCCAGATGTGGCAGAATCCTGAAGCCCCCAGGAATTCTTGTAGGCCCCTTTTCGTCTGGAGCTGTGGCAGGGAGATGATGACCCTTTTCCTCTCCAGCCCTAGTTCTCTTTTCCCTTGGGTGAGGAGAAAACCAAGGTATTGGACCTGTTGTTGGCAGATTTGTGCGTTCTCCCATGAGGCTCAGTATCCCGAGTCTGACAGGAGCTGTAGGAGGGCCTTGGTGCATTTTTTGCAGTCTTTTTGTGTGTCACTGGCAAGGAGGAGGTCATCCACGTACTGGAGGAGGGTGCATCATGTGGCCTCTCTTGGGAAGCTAGGGAGGTCTGCAGCCAGCGCTTCTGCATAGAGGGTTGGTGAGTTTTTAAACCCCTGCAGGAAGCATGTCCAACTTGGTTGCATCTGGTGCCCTGTATCATGTTCAGTCCATTCAAAGGCAAACAGTGGCTGGCTCTGGGGAGCTAAGCGGAAGCAGAAGAAGGCATCCTTCAAACCTAGGCAAGTGAACCATCTGGCCAACCCTGGGAATGGCCGAGGAGGTTGTATGGATTCGGGATCACTGGGTGCAGAGAGATGGTCACCTTGTTGATGGCCTGCAGGTCTTGAACTGGTCGGTATCCCCCTCCTGGCTTCTTGACTGGCAGGAGTGGGGTATTCCAGGCCAACTGGCACTCGACTAGAATACTTGCTTCTTTGAGTTTGGTCAGATGTTCTTGGATTCTGATCTTAGCTTCTTGTGGAAGGGGGTATTGCCTTTGCCTCTGAGGTTGGGCTCCTGTGATCAGTTGTTCAACAATGATAGGGGCCCAATTCTGGGCTAGTCCAGGTGGGTTGTTTTCAGCCCATACTGAAGGGAAGGCGAGTCTGACTCCAGCGGGCTGCTCGGTTGTGCCTGGGCACAGAATAGCCTCCATTCTTCTTCCCTTGGTGTGGTAATTGCTAGTATTAGAGACCCCGTCTCCTCTTGCCTTGGGTTCAATTGGAGGCTAGTGTGTTCAGTGGGCTCAAAGGTTATCTGAGCCCCAAGCTTGAAGAGTATGTCTTGTCCCAGGAGAGGGATAGGGCAATCAGGCAGATAAAGGAATTCATATCAGACCTTGTGGCCTCCGAGTTCACACTGGCGAGTCTGGCAAAAGGGCTGTTGCATTGACCACGTCCCGGTGGCCCCAAGGATGGTCACAGTCCTTTGGCTGAAAGGTGCCACTGGGGAGGTGACAACAGAGTGCTTGGCCCCAGTATCAACCATAAAAGTCACTGGTTGGTCCCCCACTTTCATTCTGACTGTGGGCTCATGGGGGCCAAGGAAGAAAGAGCCTGGTCCCCCTCAGTCTGAGTCTATTCCCACAAGGCCTATGAAGTCCTCCTTTCGGGGTTCTTTCTTGTAGCAGCTGGGCTTTTGAGCCTTTCCCTGGTTGGGACATTCATTTTTCCAATGCCCTTTCTCTTTACAGTAGACACATTGATCCGTTGCCAAGGGGGTTCTGGGCTTCCCCCCTTTCGGTGGTTGGGGTCTCCCTGTCTTTGTGTTGTCCTTTTCTTTCAGGGCGGTGGTGAGGAGGCTGACTTTCTTTTTCATCTTTTGTCAGCTTCCCGTTCAGCTGTGACCTCCCTCTTCATGTAGACCTTATTGGCAATCTCTATTAGTTGGGTGATGATCATCCCGGCAAAACCCTCTAGTTTCTGAAGTTTTTTTCTGATGTCTGTGGCAGCCTGAGCCATGAAGGAGGTGTTTACCATCTGTTGGCTTTCCTGTGCCTCAGGGTCAAATGGAGTGTATACCCTCTAGGCTTCACATAGTCTTTCGTAGTAGTCCCTGGGGGACTCCCCTGGTTGTTGAGTGACCGAGGATACCTTGGTCATGTTCATGGGTTTCTTAGCTCCTACCCAGATTCCCCGGAGGAGGGCCTCCTAGTACCAGTGGATTTGGGCCTGTCCCTTAGTTGTGGTGAAGTCGCATGCTGGGCACTGTTTGGTGTGGCTGTATTAGCCCAGGCAGCAGGGTCAATGACTCCCACTGGTGCATGATTTTCCAGGTACTGCCGCGCACCTTTCATTATTCTCCTCCTTCCCTGAGTGTTAAACAGGGTGTGGAGTAACTGTTGGCAGTCTTCGCAGGTTGATGGATGAGTTTAGAAGAGGGATTCCATGCTGTGCACCTTTCATTATTCTCCTCCTTTCCTGTGTGTTAAACAGGGTGCAGAGTAACTGTTGGCAGTCTTCAAAGGTTGGATGATGAGTTTGGAAGAGGGATTCCATGAGGTCTACCATAGTCTGTGGTTTCTTAGAATAGGATGGGGTGTTATGTTTCCAGTTGAGGATGGCGGTGGTAGAGAAGGGCTGATAATACATCATGGAATGGCTGGGTTGGACCGTCCCATCTTCATTGTGCCTCTTGGGTTCCCATATCTCTCATACTGGCATTTGGAAGGCGCTTGCACCCGGCCTGGGGTGAAGCTTGGCTGCTGGTCCTGGAGAAAGTGGATCCTTTGGTCCTGGGGGCACCGGTAGATCTTCTGTGCCTGGGGGCACCAGTGAAACTGATGGTGGCGGGTGTCTGCAGCTGAAGGGCCAGGTGTAGAAAGTCTTGGGGATATGTATGGTGGGGGTAGGATTGGTTCATCCTCGGGATCTCCAGCTAGGATTTGTGGACACTGGGGCTTTTGCTGATTTTCCTTAGGTCGCTTGGATGAGGCAGTTAAGACCCTGGCCTGTCCCTGCCTATTGCAAGTGAATCTTACCCGGGGGGGAAGGGTCTGAGCAATTCCTAGCCAGTAGTCAATGTACGGAAGCTGGTAAGGGTGTCCTGGTTCTCTTGTTACGACTCGCCATACTCAACGAATCATTGGGATATCCAATGTCCCTTCTGAAGGCCACCTAACATCAAAGGTGAGCCATTCCAATTCACATAGGTTTCTCAACTTACCAGGGTTCATCCTGACTCCATAGTCTCCCGAAAAACCCTTCTTGAAATTTTTGATCATGGTCTCTAGAACCATAGGTTTACTCTGCCCTGACCCCATGGTGATGTCCCTGTGTGCAGGGGCACAGAGACAGACAAAGGGGGGGGGGTGCCTCCTGAGGTGAGGAGACCAATCAGATGCCTGTCTGGCCATGTCCCAAAGGAGCTTAGGTGAGGCTTAGCCATAGCCGTCTCAGCATGGTGACTTACGATCAGAAACTATTCTAATGCCGCCGTAGACTGTATGCCATTCACCACAGAATCACAGAAGGGCCCACTCAAACTCAGTAGGCTTCTGGGGACCTTAAGAGTGCCCACCCATGGAGTCACAGAATCAGTCCGCTTAAGCAAACCAGGTCAGACTGCACATTTGAGGCCAACACAGGCATGTGAGCCCTCTGTGGCCGTGATTGTTTG
>NW_022589706.1:21980974-22037410 GCF_004348235.1 Phoca vitulina
GATTTCGCGACCCTTACCCAGGGACCCCAACGCACTAGACGTTGACACACATTCACTCACACATTCACTCCAGAAGTTATTATATTCCCTCTGTGGGAATCCCTACCTGGGAGACCTTTAAGAGGTCTCTGTGAGGTGATCAGGCTCCCCTTCCACCCCAGTGGGGGTGGGCCTGTCTGGGTCCTGGGACCCCAGGTCTTACAGGAATCCGATGTTGGGACCAGGTCCTCACCTGCCAAGTCTCCTTGAGTCCAGCAGGAACAGCGGAGCAGGGCCGGCCCAAGGCGACTGGGTTGGGAGACTGCCGACAGTTAGGCAGGGTGCGCCTTCTCTGTTATGATCCCTAGTTCCATCACTGCCCCGCCATTGCCCCAAACAGGTGGCAACAATGGGCCAGCGTGGTTGGGTTTCCCAGTCAGGGAACCAAGTTTTACGGAACCTGTACTGGATCGCCGGACAGAAGAACCAAGTGGCACTTGGAGATCTTGGAAGATAGGAGGTTTATTTAACGCTGGCAGGCTCAGAGGAGAGTGGTCTTCAAAGTTCTGAGCCCCAAGCACAAACAAAGGGGGCAATTTATACACTTCTACTTCTGCATACTTGACACTTTTGGCACGTGCACGAAGCGGGGCAGGGAGAAGAACCCGGAAGAGCCCCGGGACAAGGACTGGGTCTCTCTTGCTGGCTCGGTTGGCCATCTTAGGACACAGATTTCCCTTATCAATAGTAGTGAACTTTAGAGAGGGTTTTCATTAATAATTTGCCTGAAAAAAAAATTTGAGACATCAGAAATAAGTATGTTGGAGCAATACAATTATCATATGGAATTTTAATAACATAATGTGATTGGACTGAAAGTGGCTTTCACCACTTATATGACTCTCAGATTAACCATGGGGCAGAAATTTGCCATGAAATGGATAGATGTAGAGGGTATGATCCTAAGTGAAATTAGTCACGCTGAGAAAGACAAATACCATGATTTCACTCATACATGGAATCTAAAAAAAACAAACAAATGAATAAATGAACAAACAAAAAGAATGAGATCTATAGTATAGAGAATAAACTGATGGTTGCCAGAGCGGAGGTGGTGGGGAGATGAGCAAAATGGGTGGAGGGGAGTGGGAGATACAAGCTTTCATGGAATGAATGAGTCACGGGAATAAAAGACATAGCATAAGGAATATAGTCAACGACACTGTAATAGCATTGTGTGGTGAACTACACTTGTGGGAAGCATAGCATAAACTACACTTGTGGGAAGCATAGCATAACGTATAAAGAAGCACTATGTTGTACACCTGAAACTAATGTAAAATTTTGTGCCAACTCTACTCAAACAAAAAATTAAAAAACAATACCAAAATATCTCCAAACTTAAAAGAACAAAGAACTATGATTAAATAATTTTGTTTAAAAAGAACCAACAACCACCCCTGCCCAAAAAACAAAACTCTGGAGCAAAGGCTGAGTGATGATTTATTCAATTCACAAACAAATTAAAATATATAGAACCTATGTGCCCTAAAAATAATCACACCAAATTAACATTTAATGATTTGAAATCAAGGGTGGCTTTTAAACAGAAAAATCTGCATTTGGTTACTAAAATGGAACACATCTAGGTGACTTAGTTATTTTCTACTGAATTACACTGTTTACAGTATTTTCTATTTTCTATTGACTCACAGAATTAAGAAAGCCAATCCTGTGAATGAAAAGATGCAGAAAAACAAAGTCATCATTATTTCACCAATAGGGGTCCAAGATAATAGAGCAAATAAAATAGAGCTCTAGTAGGATGAACTATTGATATGATTAAGGTCTGTAAAAATGGATGCAATCAAGGTATGAATAAACCTATTCTCTTAATTCACCTGGGTGCCATTTGCACCATAGAATGTTCTTTCTTTCTTTCTTTTTCTTGGAAAAATAAAATGTTAAAATATTAGTTAAAAAATTATAAATGAAAAAACAATAAAGCCTATGTGATGCCTCACTGCTATATTTTATTATATTTTATTTTATTAAATATGATATTTAGACCTGTGATGTCACTATTATAGCCAATTATCGCATGGCTGTTGAGCCCTCAAAATAGGGTTAACCCAAATTATATGTTAGAAGTGTAAAATACATACAAAATATCAAAGATTAAAAAAAAATATAAACTATCACTGGTGATTTTCATATTGATTACATGTAGAAAGGATAATATTTTGGCTATATTGGGTTAAATATGTTATTAGATCAGAATTACTTATCTCTTTTTACATTTTTAAATGTGGCTATTAGAAAATTTTATTTTATTTTTTTCATAGTCTGCACAGCTTTTATTTCAGTCAGAAAGTATTCAAACCTATAAATGTCTAGAACATTCTAAATTATATATGTGGCTCACATTCTATTTCTACTGGACATCACTGCTTTATAGTGCTGGGATGTTAGTTAAGATATGTTAGCAGAAATGAAAAAAAATGAAAAAAGTTTTTTTTTTTATTCTACAGTCCTTTTGATGTGATTCAGGACATAGATCTAATCTGATGTCTGGAAATCTTTAGTAATATAGCAAAACATATGGACAATGGTTTGTGTAAGAATTTATTTTGAAGTTACATATAGGGAAACATGCTTGTAGCATTATATTTCACTAATGTATATATTGTATGAATAGTAGATACAACCAAAACTAGAAATGAAGGATTTTTTAGCATTTGCAGTTTAAGTGAAGTATAGAATTTTACAGAAATATCGATGATTTCAAAATCTGTGAAGCATTTTCTTCCCAAACTTGGCTTCTTAGTTCTTTTCTTCTTCAATGATCTTGTCCTCTATTCTCATGTCAACCACTCACCATCTTAGCCATAGCTCAGATTTTTTCCCTGAAATCATTTCATTACTCTAACCCCATAATTTCAGTTTCACACCTTCTGCTCTCTGACCACCTCCTTCGTCTGCTTCAGTTTCTCCCTCCAGTATCCCAATTCCTACAGCCATTAAACACACTAGAAACTAGAATCATGGATCTTCCCACCCTTTTATACATACGCACTAGCTTTATTTCTTCCCACCTTATACAGATTAAAGTTCATGATAAATCATTAAAATCACTCTCTTGTTGTGACTTTTTTTTTTTTTTTTTTTCAATAACAGTGAGGAAAACAAAACCTCCACTACCATAATAATCCCTTATCTGGAAAGCAGCATAATCTAGAGCTTTCTATATTACTACTCACTTAAGGGCTTTAGTTATTGAAAGAAACATTTTACTTACACATCTTTGATTTTGTTTTTCTTCACTAAAATAGAACTTAAAAAAATCACATTTATTGACATACAATTTTCACGTTACTTCCAGCACTAAGTGGTAAATATGATTTCCTTCTCGTCACATGGTTCATAATGAGCTTTATAAATTAAAAATCAAAGTCCTTGAATTACTCAATGTAAGAATTTGCAGAGAAATTAAAAATGATATTTTATACTTTCATTGAAATATTATGTAACAAGTTGCATTTATTGAAAGGTTGCCACTGATTATTTCAAAGGTGGTTTAAATGATTTTAGATAGGGAACATAGCTTTAATGATTTTAGATAGGGGAATAGATAGAGGACATAGATACAGACATACATAGGGCCCATAGACACAGATACGGGACATATCTGATGATTTTAGGTAGGGGACATAGCTTTAATATTATTTTGTGTTTCATTAACACATATGGAAACTGCCCCCAAGTGGGTCCAAAAGTTACTAGCACAAATCATGCTGGGGGTTACATCCCATAAACTCAAACCAATGTTCTTTCACTGACAAACTGTTGTTACAGAGATCTTCATTAATCAAGAATTTTATTTAAATTCTTTAAATAGCATTCTTTTAGGACATATATGCCTAACAACCAAAAGGTGTTAGCATATTCTTTAATTCAATATAATTAAACTGGTATTTAGAAAGGGATTCTATGTGAAAGTTAATAGGCTAAGTGCTGAAAATGAAGAAAATTACTCTGAACACCCTGGTTTCTCCTCTCAAGGAGTTTATAACGCAGTTTGGCCTGGAAGAAGGACACATTTACAATTAGCCCTTGACTTTAAAAATTAAAATACACTGGCTATGTTCAATAAAAAGAAAATGATTTGCCTTAAACTCCTTTATTTGGCAATGCTTTGAGACTATGCATTCAGTTTTTAATAGTGACTCAATTTCAGTGTGGTGCAGAAGAAAGAAAAATAACTTTTGAATTTGGCAGATCTGAGTTTAAATTGGTTTCTGCAAATTGATGTCTGCCTCTAAACAAGATTTTAACTTTCAGTTTTTGTTTGTTAATTTTTAAAGTGTAAATAGATACCACTCTTTCAGGGTGGTTGTAAGTATGTATCATGCACAGTGCTTGGAAGACATTTGGCACTCCAAATTAGGCAAATGCTTTTCTGACATTATGTTTAGGTAGTAACAGATGCCTATTGTTAAGATTCTTAGACACGTAGAACTTAATATAGAAAAAAGAAAGAAGGGGCGCCTGGGTGGCTCAGTCGTTAAGCGTCTGCCTTCGGCTCAGGTCATGATCCCAGGGTCCTGGGGATCAATCCCTGCATGGGGCTCCCTGCTCGGCAGGAAGCCTGCTTCTCCCTCTCCCACTCCCTCTGCTTGTGTTCCCTCTTTCGCTGTGTCTCTCTCTGTCAAATAAATAAAATCTTAAAAAAAAAAAAAGAAAAAAGAAGAGAAACAGATAATGCTTCTAAAATCTAATCAAACTGTACCAACGATTACTCAGTATTTGAGTGTCTAAGAATACTAGGGTAAAAACTACTCAAGTAGTTCCAAAAGAGGAGAGGGAAAAAAAAAAAAAAAAAAAAAAAAGGCTTTCTCGAGGGATTCTCAACGACTTTCTTACTACCTAAAGAATGAAATATAAATCCATAGAAGTCATAGAATTGTAAAGGTAGAAATGACTTCATAAATTATGTAATACAAATTCTTATTTTACAGCTGAAGAAACCAAGGTCAAGAACTTTTGGATTAATTGTTAGTCAATATAGTGAGAAAACTGAAGACTTGCAGTTTTCCTGTTTGCCAAGACATCTTATGAGAAAACAAACCACTTCCTTAAAAAAGAAAACACATACTCAAACACAGATATATAACATAAATTGGAAAAGAAAGAGTAAGAATGCTATAAAAAGCTGAAATAAAGAAGCCTAAAGAGAACTTACAGGTAAAATACAAGTGATTATAAACTCCATATTGTTTTAATTATCTTTACTACTCTTTCCAAATGGAATTTACATAATATTCATCTTAATTATTTGATTAAGATCATTCTATTTTTAAAAGTTATTTACTCTTTTATTTATGTGATATTTTTCAGGTCATTTAGTTGGTAACTGCAATTATTTATGCTTAACATATAATCAAAGAAAATCTGACAAAATCTCAGAATTGCTAGTGATAGCCAACCTCTCCTTAACAGTCTTAAAACAATGATTTGCCACACATGTATGCCATATTTGTAATTAAGCTATACACAGAAATCTGGGTCAACTTTGTTAATGATGTACTCTATTCAAAACTCTTAAACATGATACTGAGTATCTGTTATGTCTGAACTATGAAAGGAGTAAAGTTCATATTCATATTCAATTAAAAATAACATCTAAGCTAAATTTAAAAAAAACCTCCTTTTATCATATTTATTTATAACTAATAACAATGGGACATTCAATCATCAGTATAATTTTATTGGTTAGAAAATATTATTTAAAACATATGTGTATATTTGATATGAAATCCTTTATAAAATTTTACTAGATTTAATTTTTAATTTTAAATTTTAGCGTAGTTTTAGTTTTACAGCAAAGTTGAGCAGAAGGTACAGAGATTTCCCATATATATCCTTCCCCTAGATATACACAACCTCCCCCATTATCAACATCCCCCACCAGAGTGATACACTTTTTATAGTTGATGAACCTTCATTGACTCATCATGATTACCCAAAGTCCATAGTTTACATCAGGGTGTTATCATTCTGTGATTTTGAACAAATGTATAATGTCATGTATCTACCATTATAGGATCATGCGGAGTATGTTCAGTGTCCTAAAAATCCTCTGTATTCCACTTATTCATTCCTTTCTCCCTCCCAATTTCTGACAACTCTCTTCATTGTTTTGCCATTTTTAGGATGTCATATAGTTGGAATCGTGCAGTATATAGATTTTTTCAAATGCCTTCTTTCACTTAATAATATATGTTTGAGTTTCCTCTATGTCTTCGCATGACTTGATAGTTCATATCTTTTTAGCACTGAATAATATTCCATTATTTGGATGTATTACAGTTTACTAATTCATACACCTACTGAAGGACATCTTGGTTGTTTCCAAGTTTTGGCAATTATTAATAAAGCTGCTCTAAATATCTGTGTGCAGCTTTTTGTGTGAACATAAATTTTCAAGTCCTCTGGGTAAGTGCCAAGAAGTGTAATTGCTAAATTGTATGGTAAGAGTATGTTTAGTTTAATAATAATCTTTTAAGTGAAATAACTTGGGCTTTATCAAAGGAATCAAAAATAGCATCTTTTAGAAGAGGAGAAATATTTTCTTTTCCTCTTTCTTTTATTCCATCTTATTAAAAAACAAAGACAACAGAAAATGAAATACCTGCTTTCCAGAGATGATGAACTTTTATGGTTGACAAAAAACACTTGATCTCCTGTCAACCTTATGCTAACAACCAAATTGCTTGGCATTAAAATTGTACGCTATTCTTTTTCTTAGATATAAATCATTTGAATAGTCTCATGGATTAAATAATATTCAGAAGAAAATAGCCTAAAGATGATATATTTTCACCAGGTCCTACTGAAATGTATAAACCAACTATATATATTTTTAATCTAGCACATATTATACAACAATCTATTCTAATTGAATTTAATACACCTTAATTTTCAAGAGAATTTTAACTTACTTCAATTGATCTTTGATATATGTGGATATTCTCCAAACTACTCACATGATGTGTACCCCTTACTGTAGGTTCTTTTAAGGGAAAATAACCTAGAACTATATGAATCATAATATAATTTCATGTATGATAAGTAACGCTCATAAAAGATTAACTGAGGAATATATAATGCATGTATTCCTGCAATTGTCTATTTTTATTGCATAACCTCACTGGACCAGAGATTTATATTATTGACTACGTTATTTTTTGCATCTTTCTCAGATCTGAATCATTTTAAATCCAGTTTTTAAAAAAATATTAGGCATCCTTTTTCAGATGCAGAGCCATTAAAATATCCATAAAACTAAAAACTACATCTGCCTTTAGTATTGTTATTCAAGATATCGGCCAATATAAGTATATTTTGGTTTGGAAGATTTATGGAGGGCGTTTCTCTCAAAGGTCAGTAATAGAAAAAGTATTGTCTTCCCAAGAAACTTATGATTGCTGGTTAGTATCATGTATTGTCAACATATAACGTTTTACTTTCTAGATTTGTTCTGGAATCAGTAAGCTCATATTCAGCTTATTTTTCAGCTCAAAAGATATATATTGTGTATCACCAGATATTTCGAACTGATTCATATAATTTACAAATTAATTAGTGATTATTTTTGTTTCCGAAATAATTATATTTCAATACTGTGATTTTGTAAATCATCTTGATTTTTTTCTTTATTCAAGACAAGAAAAATATAATAAATATAATATCAAAATCAAATGGTTTGATCAAAATGTGCTTACTCATTTAGTGTCCACAGTAAATATTTTAAGACTGAAAATATCATATATTTTATTTTATCCTTTCAGTATATATCCACTGATAATTTTGACAAATTTATTAAAAATATTGGACTATTAATCAAATGCTCCTTTTCAAGAAAATAGGACTGGTAGATTAGTCCTCAAATTCGTCTCATGCCTGTGTGCCAGAGACTTACATTGACTTATTTAAAAAATCTTGAACTTGCTGAAGCTATATTCAGTAATGTTTTGCACAAATAAGTGCTTCAAATATTTACTGAATGTAAACTCAAAGTGACAAGATAAATTATCTATTTTTGGTTTATTTTAAGATGAGTTTTAGAGATAGTAATCTGTGATATGTGAATACATTACAAATTTAGCACAAACACTTTACTGGCATATTTGCATATGTTATAAAATTTACATAACATATAAAATATGTTATAAAATTATTATTTACAATTTCACCTTACAAAGATTCAAGATGTGTTAAGTGCCTAGTTATATAGCATTTTCAACAATGAAGTTACTTATTTCTTGATATATTGTAATATGGTAGCTTTTACTTGGTGGATATAATAATATATTTAATATTTTATGATTATCTTAGCTTTCTTGGTTTTGTATCAAGATAATCATAATAGTCAAAATAAAAAAAATATTATGGCAATTATGTATCTTTAAATGGTCAAACTGAAAAATGTTGTGAGAATTACGATGCCTTAAACAGTTTTATAGAACCGTATCAACTTCTTTGAGCTTAGTCCTGGTGACTCTGACCACTAATCTGTATACTGTGAAAATTGAGCTTGAATGCAAAATTTTAAACCAAATAATGTATTAATAAACACACTACTAGTATCTAACCCTCCACTCAGCTAAATAGATGAAGTTTTAAACATTATGAAGCAATTATACAACTTTTGAAAACATTAAATGACTTTACACAATTTTGTTGAAATAGCAATCATTCCAGCACATGAATCTGGTCAAGAAAACGTCAAAGGGCATGAGGATAATAATTTGTATGTAAAAAACAAAAAACAAAACAAAGCAAAACAAAACAAAACAAAAAAACAATAAAGCATTTATAATAACCCCAAGTGAAATAATCAAGAAATTTCATCATAATATCCCTATTTCTTAAGGTAATAGATTTGTGAGGAAAATATATGTTCAAAAGCATTATTAATTACTCAAGTCTCTCAGAATTTAGAAAACAACTTGGTTTTTACCCATAGTTTGCTCTGAAATTCAAGATTGTAAATTTTCAATAAACTTTCAAGAGACAAGAAACTTGAAGGGGTAAAGCCTGAGAACAAACAATATATTTAATTATCACTATTCTGGAAGAGCTAAAGTAAACAAAGATCAGAAACCTGGAAGACACTTCACAGAGGTCATTGAACAGGTTAGGATGTAGCCTCTATAGTGAATGGAGTCATGGACCATGTTTTTCCTAGAGTGTAATATTCACTGAAATTACCATAGCTCAAAACATCTTAATTATAGATGTGGACTCAGTGATTATTTTTCATGATGTTTTTGCTGAATTTATGGCATATGATTATTTTTTGTGAAATATGCTATAAATCCTATAATTATTTAATGTAATTTCAGATATATGGAGGGATAGAGTGTATTGTACCGTGTAGAGAAGTATAGAGAGGGGATATGTCATAAAAGAGGTAGGATATTGCCTTTCTCTTAAAAGATGAAGAGAAGGTAAAAACAAACCATTAATGCAAATGAAAACCCTTGGCAAATGTACAGAATTTTAAAAATAAAACCATATAAAATAAAATAAAATAAATGCATGGAGTTTAAATCTACTATTTGGAACTGGAGAATAAAAGTAAGTCCAGCATGAAGAAAGATTTAGATGTGCTTCAAAATCAAACTATTTAAATCATGTTTGAAGAGATCATTTCAAAGGTTTTAGGAGATTGGTCTTTAACTAGTCCTTTAATCTAAGTCTCAAATTATTTTTGAAGTAGTTGAAGTGCTAATTATAAAGATATTATTTGGTTTGTGTAGAGTAGTGTTGAAAGGATACATATTAAAGCAAGTTTGGACCAAATTATAAAAAAACCTTAATGCCTGGGGAATCTTTCTTTTAAACTATGTTCAATGAGTTCCATTGAAGGAATTGACCATGTCTGTGGCATGATCAAAGTGAAATTTGAAATTTAGTTCAAAGAAGAATCTGTCAGAGGCAAATATGTTAAGTGATAATAGAAACTTAGGGAATTAAAAACAAAAACATTTTAATTAGAATCTGAAAGTCTGTGGTTAAAATCTGATCAACGTGCTATCAGTCAAATTACTTATACTACCTTTTATATGAGATTACCTTTTTAGCTATTTTATGTTAGCCTCAAATGGGACAATATATCAGAGTACACACTGTACAGTTCATGTTCTTATATAAATACAATATATAGTTTATGGATGTGGAGAATATATGGATGAGATTTAGAAGATTAGATTGTTAGAGGGCCCATACCAATGAACTTAATAGCTGACAAGATAAGGGGAAGGATAAAAGGAAGATGAATAGAATATTAGCAAATCTATCCCCAGATGTAAAATAAGATCTATAGTTAATACAGTTAGTTGCTCAGTCATCCCTGACTACTAAATATAATGTAATCTGAATTCAAAGTCATATGACAAAATGAATGAGATTGTCATTTCCATCAATATGGTGAGGACATTACTACGGTCTGGCCATAATCAGAGATTTTCAGAAAGTAGCTTCCTGGAAGGGAGAAAAATAATTTATGCTGGCCCTTTAAGAATGCCGAGGGATTTGGGGGTCATACTGGACTCTGTAGTTCATTTGACTTGCTTACTCATTGTTTCAAGGTGACCTCTTCATGCAGATTTCCTTGATTCACTTTTATTTTTTGGCTGGTAATGTTGGTTTTGTTGAAAAAAATAGTTTTGTTTTTTTTTTTTAAAGAGAATTATGAAGAACTTCTTATATTTTAAAAACAACTTTGAATTGTGAAGAAGGTACTTAAATTGGAAAAGTGGCAATGTACAACAAAAAGAAGATGAAATGCTACAAGAGTAATTAAAGGAAAAGGTCTCTTAAGTGTTGCTTGGGAGCTATGGGTACTTTGGTTCCAAAACTATGAAATTTCTTGCCAGTGAAGAAGGAGGCTTGGGAAGCGGGGCGGGGAGCAGATGGTGCTGGAGGCAGGCTCAGAGAAGACGGGCTTAAACTGAATGCCCTTTATGATTTGCTGCTACTTGTACAAAACTAGTTTAGTGGATCCACTAGGTAAGCAAAAAGAGAAACATCGAATTTTATAACAGATTAGTATAAAATTATAGACCTATGGCTATAAAAATAATGTAGAAATATATGAAGATAATTGCAAAGCTTGCACTTTGCTCTTAATTTCAACAAAGCATATAATTATCATAATCTGTGAATTTAGAATTTCTTATTTAATAAACCTACCATCAGAAGAAATATATATTGAAGCTTATACACACATACATGTATATACACAGTGCACGTATACCAAATAGAGCATATTGTCGTCTTAAAGTGTTACAGTTTGCTCTGGTAAAATATTACTATCTACTTCACAGTCAACATTTATCTGACTATAATATATAAGGATAGGAAAATATATTTTATTATATAAATAGTGATAGAGATTAAAAATATAAAATTATTAAAGAGGTTAAAAATATATATTTGTGGAAAGTGTCAAAGCAGAAAGTTTGGGACAAGTGTTGCCTCTCACAGACAAAAGCAATAATCTCGTTGGATAATCAAAACAATCTTGTTATGTGATTGAATATGCCCGATTTACTTTATAGAAATGATGTAGGTTTCTTTTCTGTTTTGAATGAATGATCAGATCAGATAACTGCTGGGTAGTTTGTTTCACTTTGCTGGTCCAGGCAAAAGATATGCAAATATGAGGCCTCTATGTAAAACAGCAAAGTAAATTATATCTCTGGTTAAATATTTCATATGTAGTTAGTAGCAGAATATTATCACAAGCATTAACTCAGGGACATAATACATATTTTGCTACACAAGAAATAAAGGGGTAATCATGCTCAACACTGAGAATGTTCTAGTTTTGTCATTGTGGAGGATTCTCCGCTGGGGAATATGTGTATTTGGCACAATCATGTAAATATATTAACCAGATGTCAAGTATGAATGACTATTTTTGCAATGACACTGACATTTAAGCAACTAATGTAAAGTATTTCGGAGGTGCTAGCAGTAATTACACCAGAAGTGACAGTTATTTTTTTGCTTTTGTGGAATCTTCCTTATGGCTGCAGCAACACATCATTTTAAGTTGCCTGTGAAATATTTGCACAATATCCCAGTTCTGGGCTTCATGAACCAACAAGCAGGAAAGTTCTACAGTCTCTTCTACCTTCTCAAAATCATTTACTCAAGCCAGCGTTTTCCAACACGTTTTTTTTTTTTTTTGAATAATACTCCATGAAAAGAAAAAATAAAACAATTCCTAAGAATTCGAGAGATATTCATACTCCTTCAACCTTTTGGAATGGATGGAACACACACACACACCGAACTATAGGTATTTCTAGTTATTATAATTCTAGTTACATATAATTACATATCTGAAACTGTATATACTAAGTTACAGTTATGGTTACATACATGACTTGTAGTAAGCAAGCCTCTGTATTTTCTTTCGTCAAAAATTCTCAGACTTCCTTTAATGACACATTATCTTTCTGCTACCTCAGAAGTGACTGAGAACTTTGGTAAATGTTCAAGTAAACATTGATGACAGTGGTGAATCCTTCCATCCTGATGAAAACAGCAGTTTATGTTAGGCCAAAATTAACCAAAGTGGCCTGGCTTGTGGGGGGGAAATCGTACCAAGAGACCGAGGTGGTGTCAGGAGCACATGAGGGAAAATCAGGACACTTTAGTGGTTCAGGAGTCACATCCCGCTCCTTGAATCCTAGAACTCTGTACATAGTGGTCTCTAAATTTAATGAATTCCATTAAAGTAATTTAAAGTAATAAATGTAGGGGTGCCTGGGTGGCTCAGTCGTTAAGCGTCCGCCTTCGGCTCAGGTCATGATCCCATGGTCCTGGGATCCGGATCCAGCTCCGCATCGGGCTCCCTGCTCCATGGGGAGCCTGCTTCTCCCTCTGCCTGCCGCTTTCCCTGCTTGTGCTCCCTCTCTCTCCCTAATAAATAAATAAAATCTTGTTTTTTAAAAAAAAGTAATAAATGTAAATAGTCTCTTGAATTTAAGGGATTATTTGCACAACCCATATATTAAGGAATATATTTTTCACCAAAGATTTTATTAAGTATGAGCACCTGTCCTCAATAGATGAGTTTGATTAAGATCACAGACTACTAAAAAAAAATCCTAGTGGATGGATTTATTTCATTGTACCATAATACTAATAGCTAATATGTTACAATTCTAACTCTGCAAATTATAAAAAAGTATTTACATAATGAGTCCACTTTCTGGAATTATTTATAAACTCATTCTGTCATTCATGAAACGGAAGCTCTGTGGTTTACTGGTGTGAGGAGCTGCAGTGAGAGGGTACCCTCTGTTTTGGCCCCAAGCTAACTATTAAAATAGCATCCCTTGATAATATTATTCTACTTTGTCAACAGCTCTGTTGTTTCTTACATCATTTTGGAAAATAAACCTATGCTTTAGAGCTCCCCATGTGGATAATTCCCTCAACAACCATAGAATCTCAAGATTTGACCATGTATCCCTAAATATAAGCCTGAATATTTGTCTGTGTATACATTTTAGGAGAAAATAATTCTTTTCCCTGGGTACAAATGCCTTCCCTTCAAAAACAGAAGGTGTTTTAGATTTCAGCTTCCATTTCATAAAGATATGTTACATATGTCATTCTTATTTACAAGAAGTTTTCTTTACAGTTCAGTGTGTACTCTTCTCCTGACTACACAGAACAGATGTTGATGAGTAAAGAATCCAAAGATGTTGGCTTCAGGGCAACTGAGATCAATCTCATTACACAATATTGTTAAGAAAGCTGTTAGTTTTATACAGAGCAACCATTTTATGTGGCATACAGTAGACAAAAGGTTAAATACATATTGTAATTTTTTTAAAAATAAAATTGTTTCAAATTAAAATAGATTCATGAGAGAATGCATGCTGTCATGAATTTAAAAAAAAATAAATAAAATTTACAAGCAATTTGTGCTTTAGTTTAATTCATTTCACCATATTGAACTTTCAAGATGGAATAAATAGTATTTTTAGCAAATTTAAAGTAAAACATTAACTCTATCACAGCATTCTTGCTGTAGATTAACTTTCATTGCTCCCATTCATATTCTGAAAGATATGAAATCATCATGGCTCTTATCACAACATGATTACAATAGAATATGATTTTGTAAAAAATCAGAAGCAATTTTCTTTTTCTTTCTCTCTTTCTTTCTCTCTCTCTTTTCTTTTTCTTTCTTTCTTTCTTTCTTTCTTTCTTTCTTTCTTTCTTTCTTTCTTTCTTTCTTTCTTTCTTTCTTTCTTTCTTTCTTACAGTAATCTCTACCCCCAATATGGGGTTTGAACTCATAACCCAGAGAGCAAGAGTCACATCTTCTACAGACTGAGCCAGGCAGGCGCCCCTTAGAAGCAATTTTAAAGCAGTTTTTAAAATGTTGAGTTTTATAAGAATCTGTATCTTCACTAAGTTGTCAAATTGTGAAATGTGGAATTATATGGGTGAATTATTTCATGTAGTTTGTCTCTTTATATTGACCAGATTCATACTGATGAGAGTAAGCAGAAATCAGTTTGACTTTGATTTTATTGACAGTTTCAATACATAACTACATTTTTATAAAAATAGAAAATTATTCTGAGCCCCAAATATGGTGTGTTACATATAGTATATTATGCTAAAATATATTAATATACATGGTGGATAACATATATGAAAATACAATGAATTATTATACATTGCAATTACTTTAGGAGCATATAACATTAAGGGTGCCTTAATTTTGGAATTGATGTTTTTAGATAAAACGAAGGCATTTACCCTTAAAAAAAAAAAGTCTTGTCAAGGATGGGCATTTCACTTTTTTTTTTTTTTTTTTAATCTCTTGGCTTGCATTTAAACACTGCATCACACCTGTTTTTGGCACCTGGCATCAGTTTCTTTGTAAAATTAAACTACCTATCATTTTTAAACAAGCAAAATGAAATGATTTATTAAGCACGATAAAATTCTGTATTCTGTATCTAGATTCATCATAAAATTATAGGTATATCAATATAAATTTCATGTTGTGAGCTGAAAGGTTTAAATGCCATAAGCTATCTTCTTGATGTTGAGAAAGAATAACCATCCAGGTGTGGTGATATTTTCAGTTAATGTTTCTGCAGAGGTAATTAAAGGCTTATCAAATTATGACAAAGATTTAATCATATGTTAGGTCACAAAGAACTAATCCAAATCTTGCTTCAAAGAAGTTTGTTAAGTCATTTTGAATGTGAACTAGTGTTTAAAACTGAGGTTTGCCGTCTGGGCCATATCTATTACCATTTTTTCTTAAGTTCACCAAACTCTTCTCTATCTTTGCTGGCATTTAATAGATATGTGATATATATGCTAATGCAATGTGCAAGTTAATTCATGGAAACCAACCAGTCACCTACTTCTTTCATATGACTGAAGTTTATTTTCAGTCTGAATATGTACCTTTTTGTTCTCATTGAATTGCAGAGTGAAAATGCAAAATTCTGCTTTGGCTTGATACTTTCAATGGAAGTTCTTATAGAAGGGAACAAATTACTGGAAGTTAAAAAGGATTAGAGATATTTGAGATATAATTTGATACTAATATAGTCATTTAAAGCACACTTTTATTTTTATTCTTTAAAAAAGATTTTACTTGTTTATTTATCTTAGAGAGAGAGAGAGAGAGAGAGAGAGAATCTCACACAGCCTGCACTGAGCGAGAGCCCCAAGGTGGGGTTTGATCTCAAGACTCTGAGATCAGGACCTGAGCCGAAATTAAGAGTCTGAGGCTTAACTGACTGAGCCACCCAGCCACCCCTAAAGCATACTTCTAAAATTTTGGTTTTATGTTAGACTGCTAGAAAATAGCAGACAGTTCAACTGGACTTGATCCTATGAAAGCTCCCTGTGGATAGGATTTGTCACGTATCAGATAGAGATATTTAAGTAATTTGTGTTAAATAGAGGAGTGAGGAAATTGACATCTAATATAGTTTTAAAGATGTCTATGTGATGACAAAGATCCTGATTATTCCAAGTAATACTGTAAGACTCAGTTAATTTATCAGAATTTTTCATTACTTGGTATAAAAATGCATGTTTTGGGAAACAGCTGTTTATTTTACTGTTTTTTTTTTTTTTTTTTTTCATTCTGGATTTGAATGTTTACCATCATGTGACTGTACTCCTATAACAGCATAATTAAGCATTTATATAACACGAAGCTCTGGAATTAAAAAAAAAAAAGGAGATAAAATCAATGATAATTTCTGTTGGGGGATTTAGTAATGATTGGAAATTTTACTTATATATCTTCCACTCTAGAGAGCGTTCTTGGGAGGTGCAATAATTCCCCAAAGGCAAAATATTATAAGAAGGATCCTCAACTTGGATCCTGTTTGAGTCAGAGTTCGATCAACAATATGTCAGAGAGGAGGTAAGTGAGTGGACTTTTCTTTGCCTCTCTTCATTTGTAGTTGGAAGAAATTATGTTGTGTGAATTCTTAAATAATGTAACAGAGATGAGTGTTTCCTAAAATTTTAGTGCATTAATGTAAGTCCTGAGAGATGCTTTATGAAATATATATAAAATGTATATATATATATGTATATATATACTTGTCCTCAATGAGTTTAGGAGACACTATATGCTATCCTACTTGAAGATTTAAATACACATTAGCATATTAAGGGCTCACTGAAGTCCTTCAATAAATTGTTGAAATGCACTTGGGAAGTACTGATGTAGATAATTACACAAAGAATGCAGTTTTTTGGTCAATATTAACTTATGACATTTATTAAGAAATCATTAGTATTCTAATCTTTTTAAAGTAGATGTCCCATAAACAGCTACCAATTTATAATTATTCAGATAGCAAAGTACCACCTTGAGGCTATATCTTAAATAAAGCCTCCAATGGGGAGTAATACTTGATTTATCTGAATTACACCTGAACAGCTTGGAGATTTCCCATAGTTAAGCAACTGTAACAGCTTGCAGACCTCCTGCATAATATAAAATAAAATATCCAGAGTGCTGTAAAAAAGCGAAATGATGTAAGTCTGTGAACTTCTTCCTATTTGTGTTTTATTTATACTGTTTATAAAAGTAAATTACTTGTTTGAAGTACTACTCTTGAAGCTGCCTGAATCTCTATGGGGAAGTACTCCTGTGAATCCTCTTTTATTAGTACTGGTTGATCTTTAGCTCTGGAGATGAGATCAGCAAGGTTAAAAAGCTTTGCTTTCTAAGGGGAGAGTCAATCTGATTTGAGAATAGAGGGAGACCTAGTAAGAGCCAAACCTGATGGAAATGATCTCTTTTAAAAATGACCCTGAAGAGTGTACCCAGGGCAGCCGCATTTCTGTAAATAGCTGGATAATGCTATCCTTTACGCTTCGGCTCCAAAGACTACCTGAGAGATAACATCTAACAGGAGTTTGGAATCATTTTGCCATCAGAGAGAAAGTTTACTTCTTTTCTTTTTTTTCTCCCACTTTCAGTTTTGGTTAAAGAAACACCGATGATGATTATTCTGATGAGTTATCTTAATTCACGAGAATAAATCATTTTACATTTATAAATAATTATCCTATTTCTCTTATGTGATGAGAAACCATACCTTATTTTCTAATCATCATTTTAATTGGGTCAACAAACAGAATGGCATATCTTCTCCTAGCTAATATCACTGGTTTTTATGTCTTTGATAATACTGAAACAGTAATTTTTAGCCTTGTTGGAAAATCCTTACAAGAACTGGATGAAGGGCGCCTGGGTGGCTCAGTTGGTTAAGCGACTGCCTTCGGCTCAGGTCATGATCCTGGAGTCCCGGGATCGAGTCCCACATCGGGCTCCCTGCTCAGCAGGGAGTCTGCTTCTCCCTCTGACCCTCCTCCCTCTCATGCTCTCTGTCTCTCATTCTCTCTCTCGCAAATAAATAAAATCTTAAAAAAAAAAAAAAAAAAAAAAAAAGAACTGGATGAAGGTTATGATTACTCGTTCCAAGGAAAAAAAATAGATTGAAACCCAAATAATGTGTTACCAAGACCTCAGATTAGGAAACAGGAGGGGAAGAGGAGAGAGGGTGGCCTAATCCTATTCACCTATTCTTTCTCTTTCTCTGATGAAAGAGGATAGATGATGATATTAGATGATAGATAGATAGATAGATAGATAAGGATCAATGCACACATACATATGTACTGTCCATACTCACAAATTTTCTAAATAATATTTATATTACAATGTTAATTATAAATACATAGCAGAATACTCAGGCCATTTTAGTGTCTAGGATTTAAATGACAGAATTCAACACCTTCAACCAATCATCAGTATGAGTGAGTTTTGTGAAATTGATCGTTTTAAGGGCAAAATTCTCTTCTATGTGACCAAATTGATTAGTGGGTTTATTTATTTCTTTATGTATGCCCTGTTTTTTCTTACCAAGATTTAATGCAGACTATACCAGATTGGAGAAAAAGCAGAATGATATCATAAAAGATTTAATTAAAATGCACAAATTCTCACTTTTCCTAGGAAAAAAATGTTTATCAATTAATGCTTTGCACATTTACCTTGTTTATAAAAGGAAATTATTTGTTGAAATACTACCTTTGAAGATGCCTGGGTCTCCATGGGAAGGAGTCCTGTGAGTTCTCTTTTGCTAGAAGTAGTTGATCTTTAGCTGGAAAGAGATCATGTAGACATGGCCTTAGAGATAGAGACAAGGACAGGTCTAGCCTTTTCAAATGAGAAGCATGAAGGATGGGGATAGTATTCTAGATTTTTATTAGTCAAATGCATCTTAGCATCACCCTCAAATGTCATGTATGAGTAGTTAGTACATGTGCATATCCATGTGTTAGGTCTCCTTACATTCTCCTGATTCTCTGCTTATGTTCTCTCTCTCCCCCCTCTTTTTCTAACTCCTAATTTCCACCTCATCAAATCCCAGGCTTTATGGATCTCAGTTTAATTTGAGCCACTTTGTGAAGGGTTTCTCTGACAATCCAAAAACTCAGATCCTAATTTTCAACTTATATTCTGTATTTCTACATAATAATCTTAAAATCTGATTCTTTACACCTATGTACATATATTCACATATTTTTAAAACAATTTTCCTGAGTGTAAACCTTGTCTATTCAATGGTACTATAAGGTTTAGTAGAGATTTTGATAAAAATTTGCTTTCTAGCAATGACTTTGTCACTTTTTGTCACGTAAGTGGCTGATTCTAGAATGCGACTATTGCTATGAACTAAGCAAACCTATGAAATCAAAGTCCCTATTCCATTTTCTGTAGTGATGATCCAGTTGGAAAAAAGTTAATGTATCTATTTTTCTTTTATTTTTTATTATTTTTTTAAAGATTTTATTTACTTATTTGACAGAGAGAGACACAGCGAGAGAGGGAACACAAGCAGGGGGAGAGGGAGAGGGAGAAACAGGCCTCCCCGCTGAGCAGGAAGCCCGATGTGGGGCTCGATCCCAGGACCCTGGGATCATGACCTGAGCTGAAGGCAGATGCTTAATGACTGAGCCACCCAGGCGCCCCTCTATTTTTCTTTTAAACATTACATTTCTATTCAAATTTTTATATTTAATATAAACTCAAGTACCAAGCAGAGCCATTTCCCAGTATAAGTTGCTGATTGGAATTTGATCTATGCTATAGAGGTATCTCACATTCTTTAAGGACTGTTTTGTTTCCTTCTCTTCAATATTGTTGAAGAGTGTATCAAAATGTCTTAGTTTGTTTAAGGATGTGAAATGTGCATTCAACATACTATATAGCAAAAATGAAAGAAATAATGAGAAATTAGATGCAGGTATCTCTATAAAACTTACCATTTTTAAAGAAAATCTAACACAAGAATTTATTTGAAGAGAAAGTAAAACATAATGAGGTATTATGAAGGAAGTATAGAATTCAGCTTTTCAGAGATCTATTTAAAAACTCAATGAGACACTTATCCTTTTTTAATTTTTTTTTTATGAGAGACATTTATCCTTAAATGATGATTTAGAGTAATCTGCGATAAATGACTCATTTCGCCTCTTGTATATAGTTGATATAAAGGACCTTATTGTTTACTGACTAAATATCTCAGATACTTATAAAACATGTACAATTTATCACTCTCTCAAAAAACAAAAACATTTCTGGGGCACCTGGGTGGCTCAGTCGTTAAGCGTCTGCCTTTGGCTCAGGTCATGATCCCAGCGTCCTTGGATCGAGCCCCGCATCGGGCTCCTTGCTCCACGGGAAGCCTGCTTCTCCCTCTCCCACTCCCCCTGCTTGTGTTCCCTCTCTCGCTGTGTCTCTCTCTGTTAAATAAATAAACAAAATCTTAAAAAAAAAAAAAAGCAAAAACATTTCTTAGAATAAGTACAAACACATATTTTCTACTAAGGTGAGTAACAGTGAAAGAGATGTCAGCTCTTTCAGAGGTTTCAGAGATGATGTCTCCTAATAACCTTCTGCCAGATCTATCAGCTTGCAAGAAATTATCTCCTTTCAGCTCACCTACACAGTGCCAAAGAGTTATGCTTGTTCAATTAAAGTTATTCCCTAAAACAAATCTGATTATCCTCATCTGCTTCTTTTGGCTTCCTGTTAATTATCCACATAGATGTTGAGAGTATTCTTTCTTTTTTTTTTTTTTTTTTTAAGGATTTTATTTATTCATTTGTCAGAGGGAGTGAGAGCACAAGCAGGGGGAGAAGCGGCTCCCCCCGAGCAAGGGGCCCAATGCAGAACTCGATCCCAGGTCCCTGGGATCATGACCTGAGCCAAAGGCACAGATGCTTAACCAACTGAGCCACCCAGGTGCCCCATGTGTTGAGAGTATTCTTATCACAATTGTCACTTTTTGTCCCAGGCATCGAGTTTTCTTCCTGCACCTGTGTGCTTGATACCATTCCATGTTACCTTCTTCAGTGCCTCCTCTAATCCAGCATGTCCTTTCTCTCATCTTCCTCAGAGCCTACCCACTCCCTAGTCCTTGATTCACTCCTTTCCTTTTAAAAAATGCACTCATTTTTCGTCTACTTGGGAAAAAAAAACTAAACAAAAAACTACTTTTGATTCTTCTTTAACATAGAGCTACTCTATGTTTTTTCTTTCTCTTCAATACTAGACTCCTTAAAACAGCAGTATCTAGAACTTCTTTTTTTTTTAAACCTCCCATTTATTCATTATCCCTCTGAATATGTTTTCCTCTTATTATAGTTCGCTTTAAAACATTGTCAATCACATCTTAATTTAAGTCAAATTGAATGTGTTCTATACATGTGACATGACCTCTCTCAAACATTTGACCAATTTAGGCCAGACTCTAAATCTTAAAGTTCTTTTGACTTCAGCATCACTGGTGTTCCAGTTCTTCAATTTGTCTGCTCCTTTGCAGTATCTATTTAATATTAATATTCCCAAATATTCTTATTTTAATTCTAACTGTTGTCTTATCTCTGGGTGACTTTTTACTCTTATAGCCGTTTGTATTAGATCAAACATGGAATTTATCTCTCTAGTTTATTATTTCCACAGCCTTGTCCTTTCTACATTCTGGGTTCTTTTTCCTAAAATGCATTTACTTACTTCAGTCACCTATAAAAACCTCTGTTTATAACTCAACAGGGATTATTTTAAGAATTGACTAGAGTGATGAATATGTTATTAGATTGGTGTTATATTTTTCCTTTACTGTTCTTTCTCCCAGAGACTATAACAAATATTCTTCTTCAAAAGTTCATTGAAAATATAATCTCTTCATGGATATTTTCTTTATTTTAATAGGGCTAAAGAATCACATTTTTTTTTTTATTTCATCCTTTAAATGATTTGTTACTGTTTTGTAATTGTAAGCTTCAAGTGATGAGCCAGCACAATGAGTGTGTATTTTGTGCATTGTATCTGGTTAAATTGTGAGACAGTATTTGGTGCTGAGGATTGAAGAGAAGTTGATGATAATCATAGTAAGTCATTGACAACTCACTTTCTTATTTCTCTGAATAAGCCCCAGTTATCTGTTCCAGACTAACAAATTTAAAATGAAGTAAAATTTAAAACATATAGAATTTAATAAGTCACCTTTTATAATATTCACATATTTTTAATTATTTTTCAAGAATTTTATAATTGTGATGATATATATGAAATAACTATATCAAATTAAAATTCTCAATTAAATTAAGTGAAAACTTTAAGTAACTTTCCTCAGTGGTGGCAAGACTCTCTTTAGAGGGCAACTTCATTGGCTTTCCCTGAATCTATGCCTGTGCATGCCCCTTATTACAGATCTTCATTTTATTCCTTAAAATGTATAATGAGAAGGTAATTCACCTTTAATGAAATGCCAGAAAATGTATCCAGAAAGTATTACAAAGGAGAAAGTGTCATTTCAAATAGGTACACCTGCTTTCTAAATGACTAACAGTAGGGAGCTTCTAACTCTCAGGTAAATCAGAAAATATGCGAATTGCTTTTTTAAATTCTTTTCTTGTAAAATGGATAGTAAATGTCAGGATAACCTTGTACTTGGAAAAAAAAAGATACAGGGATAAAGTGTTAACTTTCAAAGAAACTTGTTTCTAAACATTTCACAGTACATCAGCATTTGTTGGCTTAAAATATACCAACTGATATTTAGTTCTTAATGATACATAGAGTACACTAATAGCAAAGGAACAAAATAATGCATAGAATTAAATGTGATTACAAGGTTCTTTTTTTTTTTCTTTTTGTAAATAAGAGTTAAAATGCTTAGGATTGGAAATGACCTTTAGAACCAGATAAATAATATGGATTGCAACCCTGTTTCTACCATTTATTAGCCATGTCGTCATGGGTTAATATTTCAACTCTTGGAGACTCAGTTTCCTCATTAGCAAATATGCATAATACCTGTCAGAATCGTGTGAAAATTAGATATTATATATGCAAAATATGTGCATGTAGGTCCTCAGAAACTTTCAGTTATTATTATTATTTAGTTAATAGCAATTTCAAGAATAAGTATTTGTTAGTGCAAATACTTTTTTTTTTTTTTTTAAGATTTTGATTTTTTATTTATTTATTCATGAGAGACAGAGAGAGAGAGAGAGGCAGAGGGAGAAGCAGGCTCCCCGCTGAGCAGGGAGCCCGATGCGGGACTCGATCCCAGGACCCTGGGATCATGACCTGAGCCGAAGGCAGACGTTTAACCATCTGAGCCACCCAGGCGCCCCTAGTGCAAATACTTTTTTAAAGAATAATGTGAGCATACCATAAAATTGACAGATGTAAAGATCACTGTTTGAATGCACGTAGGTATACGTATGGCGAGCAATGTGTGGTTAAAATAACATTCTTGCCTTAAGGTTTTAGGAAAAACTACGACTAATAGTGTCAATATTTATCTTTGAAAGGCATTACAGATTGCAAGGTAAATCATTACAAGTTCTTTAGATCAAGGAAAAATGAAATGCCTGTTCAATCTACCCATAGATACTTGGAATGAAATAGGTTTTTAACAGGAAAAGGGTACTTAATAAATGAAATTCACATTGTTTACAATATTCTTACAAAAATGGATTAAACTGTAAATACAGACCTTGTTGCATGTTTAGGGAAATATATGTTATTTCATGTGCTGGCATATGGGGAATCTAATATAATTATAAACTCAAGCTAGCAAAGTATTCTTGCCAGATGCTGGTGGGGCTTTTCTGTATCTCTACCACCCCCAACCCCAGTATAAATTACAAATATAGGAATCGAAGGAATGCCAGTAACCAGTAAAATCTAATGACTACACCCTTACTGCATATGTTCATCCATGTTCTTCTACATTATGGTCAGGCAGGAACAAAATATAACACACAGGATTCACATACTCTGGTCAAGAGGTCAAAATCTGCATACTTGAAAATGCTGATTTTGAGTGCTAGGGGTCAATGCAAGCCTGTTTTGCGTGTATGTGGGTGCAGATGGTATGAAATGAATAATGTGAGCATACCATAGAATTGACAGAATTTAGATACTGTACATGTGTAAAAAAAAAAAAAAAAAAAAAAAAGCAGTAGAAGCACTTTTTAGACTCTTCCTCAAGTTATAATGTGCCTTGGAAAGTGGGATCCAGTACCTAGGATACTCGATGTTACTGAAAGATCAGAAGATAAAAGTTGAGGTTTAGATAGTATTGGTTAAACTTCCTCGTTGGTGGATGATTAAGGAGGTGGAATACTGACTTCAGAGAGGGATAAATCTACCTAAAAACAAATATATAATTGAAGAATTCAAGTATAGGAAGAGAATGGAACATATGGGATGATGGGGGAATGATTTCTCTCATAAAATTTCTGGGGGAAAAAAACATCTGCTAAATCATCTACCCATCAAAATACATATCCAAAAGAGCATTTTTCTGTGCTTATAGCAATGTAAAGGATAACTTAATGCTATTTGTTTAGGTAAACAGAAATATGCATCTTACAAATAAGGCATAACTTAATTATTGGTATGTGAATTTAAATTCAAAGGTACTGAAGAACTAACTTGAAGAGGGGAAAAAAAAAGCGCGTCTGTTTGTAAGCTTCTCTTGTACCAATACAGTGCTTCCAAATTAATTTTGTACTTCTGAGTGATCCAATAAATTGTGAAATTGTGACTCAAAAGGAAATTGCTAGAGATAGACAAATTGTGGCTTAAAAGGAAAAAAGAAGGAAGAAAGAAAAGAAATGCTGTACATAACATTGGCAAGTTAGGACAGTTTACTAGTTCAGTGCAACTTACAATAAATTAACCAAAATGGTGGAAGACATCGGATATGTAAATTCAAACAATTTTGAAAAAAATCTTTGCCTTTACCATTATTTATTATGTAAGGATCAATAAATTTGTCTATGGTTTATTGGATTATTATGAACTGCCACAGATGAAGAATAATACAACTACTTAAAGGGGTTTACATTTTAATTGCTAGAGCTTTTTCTATGATGACTTGGAGTGCAGTCACCATGGAATGAAAATTGGGAAAAGTAGATAAAAAATATATCATGGAAGAGAAATTTGGATTTTTACACTCAAAATCAATTGATCTGTACAATTTTGCTTTTGGGTTTAGATATGAAAAATTATATAACTAATTGGTTTTTATCCCATTGGACAATATTATGACCACATGAGTTGTGATATTAATATGAAGTTGGCGTAGATAAACCATGATTGAATAAATATTCTAGAGCTGGAATTTCTAAAGCTGTGGATCATCATACTTTTATTCTTTTATTTTTTTTTTAAGATTTTATTTATTTATTTGACAGAGAAAGACACAGCTAAAAAGGGAACACAAGCAGAGGGAGTGGGAGAGGGAAAAGCAGGCTTCTGGTGGAGCAGGGAGCCCAATGTGGGGCTCGATCCCAGGACCCTGGGATCATGACCTGAGCCGAAGGCAGACGCTTAACGACTGAGCCACTCAGGTGCCCCTGGATCATCATACTTTTAGACAAATGGAGCATATACTTTTGATATATTCCATATGAAAGTTGTCCATTGGGACACAGAGTTATACTCTTTTAAATTTCCAGCTATAAAGTAGACACTATGGTCACATTAAAAAACATTTGGAAATAATTGTATCTTGGATTGATTTTTACATGTATTATAGTTAATTAGAACAGTGCTTTTATGATTGTTAAAGATAATGAATATTTTTATTGTTACTGAACAACATGATGGTAACTGTATGTTGTATGTGATATTATGTGGTATGTCAGATGAAAGAGAAGTGAGGCTGGAAGCTAAGAAGACAAAGGAAAAGTAAAGAGAGATCTTCAAAGAAATAGATGATAAAAGATATATAAAGCAGGTAGAAAGACAATCAGACTTAAGAAAACTGATGGCATTTGGAGAAAACTGGAAACTCCATAATGGAATATTCAATATGTGTAGGAAAATGGTAGCAAATATGGTCAAAATTGCATAATGCCTCAAATACTGTGTCACTCTGTTCTAAACAGATCATTTTTGTTGGCAGTTGGTTCTCCTTTATGTGGTGATGCAAGAACAACAGATTCTTTCATCTCAAGTGGCTATTATTCCTTTTTTTTTTTTTTTTTTTAGGATTTATTTATTTATTTGAGAGAGAGAGAGAGTGAGTGAGCAGGGGGAAGGGCAGAAGGAGAGGGAGAGAGAGAATCCTCAAGTGGACTCCCCACTGAGCACGGAGCCCGACACAGGGCTTCATCCCAGGACACTGAGATCATGATCTGAGCCAAAATCACAAGTTGGACGCTCAACCAACTGAGTCACCCAGGTGCCCCTTGAGTGGCTATTATTCTTTACAGCTTTGTTATTATCTGTGTCCATCCCATGGAAGGGGAAAGAATGTGTGAAGGAGCCACACCTATTTCTTAAAACTTTGGGCAGAAAAAGCACATCACTCTCTTCGTATTCCTTTGGCAGAATCCAGTATATGATCACATCTAACTGCAAGAGAGGCTGGAAAATGCAGTCTAAAGTTCAAGAAGACAACTGGATTGTTGGTGAAAATCTAGCAGTCAGAGCCATAGTGACATAAAAAGGGCACTTGCTCTGAGATATTACAAGGGTAAAACTACATCAGTGAAGATCACGTGTACCTCTATAAATAAAAAGGGGGAGTATCTTTCTGATATGAACTGGACAATTTAAAAAATAACACAGGTAGAAACAGTAGTAGATTTAGAGTCTGATGATCTGAGTTCAAACTTGACTGTTCAAATTGTTATTTGCTTTTCTGGGTCTTAGTATCTATATGTAACAAAAAAGTTTTTCTATACTTCAAAAGTGTTATCCAAATTAAAACATTCATAATTTCAAGTGTGTTTTTCTCTAAGTTAAACAAAAAAATGATATATAAAGAGAAAATCTTTAATGAAAGTGAGGTTTGTGGAAAAATTAATCATCAACAATATAAGAGCTTGAAGAATTCTCCCTGTCCTGCAACACCAATATTTCCTAACTAATGGCCTTGAAATAGTCCTGCTTAATATGGATAAATCAGAATGAGAGTAAATTTTGCCTTGTGGTAACATGTACTCTCAGTCAGGGGTTTAACCAGTAACATGATATAAACTTAAGACATTCTATTTGTTTGGTTTCCCCTGTGCCTATAATTCAGGTCTTTATACTATTCCTCACCAAGGAAGCCAAGGGCTTCCTGGGGAGTAGCAAGTCCTGGATTTTGGGGCAGGGAAGAGGATGTGACTGGGACATCCTATTTCCAGAAGGCAATGTTGCTCTAAACAAATATCAAAAAAAAAAAAAAAAAAATGGAATGAGGAAGATACTGTCTAGAAAAGAGATCTGAAATGTGATGGAATAGGCCAGGTCTAAAGTGAAAAATGAGGTTCAATGATATGTGCTTGAAATATAAGACAGATTCAGATCAAACTGAGATCCACAAAAATTAGAATCCATAATATTTTATGTAAAACATGATGTATCAAAATACAGAAGTTGAATAAATGTGTCTGTAGGTGTGTCTGTGTGTTTAGCAATAAGTAAACGTTGTTGAAATAAAGCTACTCTTTGTCAAAAATAGGCTCTAAAGTATGTGTTTTCTTAGGAGATGAAGTTAGTGGAACAGGACCCTTTATTCCATACAGCCAACTCAGGACCTAGGCTGATGGGCCATCTTCAATACATGGCTTTCAAAATTTCCCTAGACTTCATCTCCATCTCAGTTGGTGATAAGGGTAAACAAAAAATGGAAGAGCACATATGGGAAGCTTATAGGATCCATACCCATCAGTGGTAGACATGATTTCTACTCCCATCCCATTGACTAAAACACTGCAAGGAAGCTGGGAAACAGACTTACTCTGTGCCAGGGAAGAGAAAGACATCATAAACAGCTAACAGTCGTCTCTACCATATAATGACTTATAAATTGTAATAATCATAATACATATGTGGTTGGTGCTAGATAGGCAATTAAATATGCCATTGCTAATTATTGGTATTATAAAGAAGTGTTGAATAATATTTCTGGATTTGAGGTTATCAGGACATAATGCTTATAGTTGGAACTCCACAGAGTTAATGTGCCCTATCTATAGGAGCATGAGATGCGAGACATGGTTTTTCAGAAACATATGACAAAGCCTTTAAATAAATTAAATTGTACCTTTCAGAATATAAACACCCAAGATGAAGCAATTTCTGAAAGCAAGCTATGTATTTTTCATCCAATAGAAACAGGTTAATTGTAATTAGGGAATTTCAGATTGCTCATTTTTGGAGAGCAGATAATGTCTTGATATGAAGATCGGGGTGTGGGTGGTGGGTGTTTGCCAGATGGATATGGATAGCTCTTTAAAATGTAAAGTGATAAACTTGCAAGATTCATTTTTGTAAAAATCCTGAAAACTTTAATATGCTTTCATCCTTATGTTTTTATTTTAATAAAAATAAAGTTTAAGAAGAAGATATACTTTGAATAAATACTTGCAGTATCAACATCTGAACCATGTCTATCATCATTTCTGCTTTTACGGAATTTTTGCATACACAGAATGCCTATAAATGACACTTAAACATACACATCTGATCAACTATGAAAATATAGTCCACAGTATTCTATTCATTCTTTTTGACATTTTCTGTTCCTTCCTCAGACTGACAGCATAATCCCTAAATCCCCTTCAACTAACCCTTGTTATAACTTGTTTTTACCTGCACACATTTGTGTTGATCACTGAGCTCTCTTGTATTCCTAATTAGACCGTAATCTCCTTTAGGCAAAGAAACGCATTTCCATATTAATGGATGGTCCAACTATCCAGTAAAATGCTATGAATCCACAATGATTCCTCTTTATTCTAACTCATTTTTTATAGTTTCCACTATCATATTATTGACTCAGATTTTTCTGCCGTATTTCTAAAGCCAGTTCATTTTATTTTATCTGAAGAGAGGGAAAAATATGAAGCCCTTGTCCTAATGGTAATTATGTCTATCCCTAATAAGGCAAAAAAGAAAAGCTTATAAAAGAAAGAAGTATACAAATGACCCCTAATGAAAATCATAAGTAAAAGTACTTTGTCCTGCATACTGTCAAGAGAAAGTCATATTGCTCCTTGGTCTTATTACTATGTCATCTCTGACAAACTTTTATCATTTTACATCTTTTGATCATTATATTTGACATAGTTTGATTGACATTGAACACAGCATCCACATTTTAGTCAAAGAATACTTGGAATTATTTGAAATCCAAAAACAAAACAAAACAAAGCAAAGGAAGAGTAATTGAATCCAAAAAAGCATTTTGTAATTTCTAGTACATCGGTTTATTTGAAAAGTGCTTTGTGACTTCCCCAGATTCTCAGATTTTGTTAGGGAATAACAGAATAATTAAGATTTGTAATTTATATATGTGTGATAATTCTATGCCTTCTTTGGTATGTAAGTTTCCATATTTAATTGATATATTATTAGAATTGATTATCAAATTTTTTGATTATCAAAAATTAAATTATTAACTATTATTGAAACAAGTCTTAGTCTTGATTAGATAATTTTAAACAATTATCCTTGCAAAAATTCATCTATAATATCTTACCAAAATTTTTCTTTCTTAACAAATCCAGATGTATGTCAGTCAGTGTTCAACAAGGAGACAAAGCTATGTTAGTAATTTAAAGATGTAAAATTTAATATAAAGAAGCTTAACAATAAAAGGCGGCAAACCATTAAAGGGACAAAAGAGGACTCCCGGGAATAGCAGCTACTGCCTCAAGAGCTAAGGACAAGTATGGAAGGAACTGAAAACTGAGATTCAGATCTCATTTTAGAGGGCTTGGCTGACCCAGGAACATGCCTCCTACCAGTAACAACAAACGCAAAGAGGGTGTGGTCAAGGGGTCCATAGTTCCTGTTTCACTGGAGGCAGAGAAATTAATTGGAGGTGGCTAGCAGGGCGTAGTCTTTTCACTGTGCGGTTGCTAGGTAAGTACCCATTGCTATATGAAGTACCACTTAACCTCCTACCCTACACCCTTCGTTGACAAACTGCACCGCAGGAGAAAGGTCATACAGCCCACGATTTTGCTCTGGCCTTGGAGTGTCCTTCTAGCGCCCTCTATTGACAAAGGCTAACATTTCACAAGTAGGGCAAAGAGAAGTGTGGATGTGAAACTATGAGGAAATAAGTGGAAAATTGGCACAGATCATTCCTTTGGCTGCTAAATTACTGCACACACTCCTGCATACCCGAAATTTAAGTTGCACGAAACGCTGTCCTTCATACAGATGAAGAAGCTCTCACACGTCATTGCCCAAGATGTGAAGACACAGTCCCAGCAGTGACTGAATCTGTCTGTGACTATGTTAATTACTCTTCAAATCCAGAGTTTCATTGATTTAAAGCTAAACTCCAATAACTTCGTTTATAAAGTAGTAAGGAGAAGAAAGAAAAATAAAATAAAATATTTAATTTGTAAATATGTTCACATAACAAGAAAGAGAAAATGAACAAAACTATTAGTCTTTGTTTCTGAGTTTTTCTACTCTCCGTTCCATGTTTCCCTTGCCCAGTTAAGACTTCAGCTGGGTTGAACCCAAACTTTCATTCCCAAAGATTTTGAGACATTTATAATCCTGAATTTGAGATTCTGTAGTTTTTCATTAATTGATTATTGGACATGGAAGCACTGAGAGGACGTCCATAGAGTTACTTGGGTTCCAGACATTATCCTCCTTTTCTTTGTTTTATAACAAACAACTCATTTCCTTTGGTAATTGTGGTCAATCCAGCCAGTTGAGTGGTCTCTACTTTGCCATGTGTTTCAGTAACATAAAGATTTGCAAAAAGCCTGATGGCAGTCTCATTTTAAAATTCAATGGAATTGTTCTGAAAACTGTATTGGAAAAATCTCCCCATCACCACCACCATCATTGGGAACTAAGTTGTCTAAGCCAATGGAATGAAAATTTACCAGGACAGGGATTTTTAAAAAAGGTGTGTGAAGGAGTTATTATGTTTAGTAGCTAGGGACACCACTTCCACTTTTATTTCTTGATTTCCAGACTTCTTTATTTGGCTGTAGATGGGACAACCCAATGTTTCTGATTCAAAGTAGGTGATGCATTCATAGAATGATATTTTTTCAAGGTCTTATCCCCCAACTGTTTTCACAACTGAGTTTTAATAAACCAGTAAAACTTTGTGTTAATCCAGCAGATTCTGGATTATGGGATTCAAAGAAGAATTTGTTAATCCCATGGACATGATCCCATCATTGTACTTTTTTTTTTTTTTTTTAAAGATTTTATTTATTTATTTATTTGAGAGAGAGAGAGAGAAACAGCATGAGAGGGGATAGGGTCAGAGGGAGAAGCAGGCTCCCCGCTGAGCCAGGAGCCCGATGTGGGACTCGATCCCAGGACTCCGGGATCATGACCTGAGCTGAAGGCAGTCGCCCAACCAACTGAGCCACCAGGCGCCCCTGTACTTTTTTTTTGTTGAGTAATAAATTATTGCTCAGAAGCAATGCTGTGCAGATGCCATAATGGTAGAAAAAGCAGTCCATGAGCCCATGGAGGGAGCTTCAGGAAGAAGTATGTATTAGCTGTCTATTACTGCTATTGAAAATTACCATAAACTTAGTGGTTTAAAACCATGAGATTTACCTTACAGTCTGTAGGTCAGAAGACTGATATGAATTTCATTGGGCATAAAAATCAAGATGTTAGCAGGTTGTGTTTCTTTCTGGAGGTTCTAGAGGAGAATCCATTTCTGTTCATCCTGGTTGTTGTCAGAATTTGGTTCCGTGTAGTTCTTGGACTAAGATTCCTTTGAAATATTAAGAAATACTCATATTTCTCAGTAGGACCATTCTTTGTTCTAATGAGGCAAGACTAGGTGGGTTCCTGGATGGCTCCTGGATGGTCGCTGGTCACCAGAAAAATCAAGCCATAATTAGAAGCTTGAAATTTTCAGCTCTCCACTCCCAACCTCTTCAGAGAAGGGTGAGTAAATGAAATGTAGTTAATGATCAATCGTGCCTATGTGGAAGCCTCCATAAAATTCCAATAGTATGGAGTTTGGAGAGCCTCCAGATTGGCAATACATCCACACCAGGAAAGTGACACACCCCCAACTCCATGGGGATAGAAACTCCCATGCTTAAGAGGCTTCTAGACCTCACCCTATATAACTCTTCATCTAACTGTTCATCTGTATCCTCTATCACATTAATAAATTGGTAAATATTAAAGAAGTATTTCTCTGAGTTCTGTGAGCTGCTTTAGCAAATTAATCAAACTGAGGATAGCATTGTTATGGGAACCTTCAATTTGTAGCCAAGTTGTCCAAAAGTTGTAGGTAACTTGGGAACCTACTACTAGCTATTGGCATCTGAAGTAGCTTGGGGTGGTCTTGTGGAACTGAACCTTTAACCTCTGGGATCTGACACTATCTCCAAGTAGACAGTATTAGAATTGAGTTAAATTGTAGGACACCCAGCTGGTGTCACAGAGAATTGCTTGGTGTGGGGGACAAACCTCCACACATTTGGTGACCAGAAATGAAGTGTTTTGTGTGAGTACTAAATGAGACACTAGGAGAGTAGTAAACGAGACACACAGGAGAAAGACTCACAGGAGGGAAAGACTGAGTTTTTCCCTTAAGAATCCCATTTTCTGGGGCACCTGGGTGGTTCAGTTGGTTGAGCAGTTGCCTTCAGCTCAGGTCATGATCCCAGAGTCCTGGGATCGAGCCCCACATCAAGCTCCCTACTCAGCGGAGAGCTGGCTTCTCCCTCTCCCTCTGCCTGCCACTCTGCCTGCTTGTGCTCTCTCTCTATCTCTCTGTCAAATAAATAAATAAAATCTTAAAAAAAAAAAAAGAATCCCATTTTCTTTCTAGCTATAAATTGAGGGTTATTTCCATGTTCTAGAGGCTGCCTCATCCCATGACTCATGGTCTTGTTCTTCCATTTTTAATGCCAGAAATGGTCCAATCCTTCTCCTATCACATCTTTTTTACTCTTCCGTGGTCTCATACCTCTCTCTAACCACAGCTGAGAAGGTTCTGTTTTGTTTTTTTTTTTTTTTTTAAAGATTTTATTTATTTGACAGAGAGAGACACAGCGAGAGAGGGATCACAAGCAGGGGGAGTGGGAGAGGGAGAAGCAGGCTCCCCGCGGAGCAGGAAGCCCGATGCGGGGCTCGATCCCAGGACCCTGGGATCATGACCTGAGCCGAAGGCAGACGCTTAATGACTGAGCCACCCAGGCGCCCCAAGAAGGTTCTGTTTTTAAGGACTTATGTGATTAGATTGATTCCATCAAGATACTCTCCATCCAAAGGCCTATAACTCTAATCGCATCTGGGCATTCATTTATGACTGAAAATCCTACCATGATCTAGTAGTAGGTTGACTTTTGTTCAGTTCCTGAAGTAAACTTGTATGTTTTCTTCTTTTTCTTTGAAAGTAATATTTTTTTTTCTCTCACTCTACTTACAATCTGAGACCTTTTTTATATCACTGAGAAAATAGAAGCCATCAAATACGATTTTTTTTTTCATTTCATCACTCACAATACTACAAAGACAGCAACTTTCAAAGACATTATTTTGTACTTTTTTTTCTTCCTCAGGTATGATGGAGAACATATTCTTCATCCTAGCAAGACATGACCTCTACTTGTACATTATATTCAGAGACCCAGTGTGGATTTTAGATGGTTCCAATGATAAGAATTTATTGATCTACTTTAAGGATCATATTTAAGAAATTGTTAGTGTTCCACTGTTTTGTAACCAAGTGTTCTAAATCATGTCTCTATCTCTATATCTGTCTTTAGTTTCAGTTTTCTGCATCCAGTTTGTTGTATATATTTTCCTGTTCGTACCCAGCTTGTCCCCAAAACACAGTTTCCATCTTCCTATGAGGTATGCTGGTCTTCCTGATTTTCCTTTGCTGGGGAATAATATAGTTACATGAGAAACTCAGACACTTAGTGTCATTCTAGATACTTTTCTTTCACCTATTACATTCAATCACTCTCCCTCTTGTCCACCTACATCCAATATTAATTCTTGTTCCAAAATATTTCTTGAATTTATCCCTTTCCAGCCATCAATATTAAAATTGGCCTACATTTTGTCTCTGAAATCTCTGGATTGTTGCTATTACCTTTACCTTTTTTCCAATACTGATATCCTCAACTCTATCCTTCCCACTTTGTCAGACTGATCTGCTTCATATTTCACGGTAATGAGGCTTATTGCATATTTGTCATGGAATTCTATGGTGCCATTATTTATTTGGAGTCCTTGCTCCAAGAAAACCCTGCTTCATCTATTGACTTAACCTACATTCTTCAAGATTCAGTTCTGGTATCATCTTACTGGTGAGTTTCCCACATAGCTCTCAGATTGGGTAATGTTCCACTAGTGTGAAAAAGTAAAACATTCCTCTCTTTATATTTTACTGAAATTTAATGTTTAGCTAGCAGTCTCAATACTCTCCACTAGATTATAAACAATTTTTGATTAAGGAACATGTCTTTTTATATTAATAGCCAGCACTTACTTCCCGAAAGTGTAGAGAAATGTTTGCTTTGTTAGCTTTTACATATGAAGTTAAAACAAATTGTTGATAAGCTAAACCAAGCAATGGTTTTCATGATTTGAAGAAACTTAAAACCTGTGACTTTCCAGGAAGATCCATAGATTATATAAGACTTGTTTTTCTAGCTCCACATCTGGATTGCACATTTTACAAAAAAATAAAATGTTTCTTTATCAATTTAGTGCCTTGTAAATATGTAAAAAAATTTATTGTTAATGTAAAATAGATACTAAAATGCACATCAGCTCTCATCAGAAAAGATAAACCAAGACTGTATTTTTTAAATAATTCCTAATCTTATAAAATATTAGAAAAAGGATTGTTTCAGAATTCACTTTAATATAATTTGATTGGCATAATTTAAATATCAAAATTTTGTTTAAATATTGCAATTCTTTTGTTAAAACTAACCATTGTGATAGATAATGAGTTGATTCTCTCTCACCTTTTTATTTTTCTTTTTTAATGTGTGGCTCACCCAGTGATTATCTCGAGTCAAAATCAAGCCTTTGCACAGAGGACTTTTAGGGTAGTGAAAATACTCTGTATGATATTATAATGATAGATATGTGTCAACAAACGTTTGTCTAAACCCATAGAATAACAACAGCAAGAGTGAACCCTAATGTAAACTATGGACTTTGGGTGTTTGTGATGCATTTATGTAGGTTCATCAGCTGTAACAAATGTACCACTCTGGTGGGGAATGTTGATAATGCAGGATGCTATGCATGTTTGTGGGTAAGGAGTATAGAGAAATTTCTGTATCTTCCTCTCAATTTTGCTATGAACCTAAAACTGCTTTAAAGAAAGGGGGAAATTCTTTTTTTTTAAGATTTTATTTATTTATTTTAGAGAGAGGGAGAGACACAAGCAGGGGGAGTGGCAGAGGGAGAGGGAAAAGCAGGCTCCTCACTAAACAGGCAGCCTGAGAGAGGGCTTGATCCCAGGACCCTGGGATCATGACCTGAGCCAAAGGCAGATACTTAACTGACTGAGCGACCCAGGCGCCCCAAGGGGGGAATTCTTTTTAAAAAATGGAGAGAATGCGCTAATATGTAAAGAATGAATATATGCCTAAACGAACATTTCTCTAAAGAAAATATACAAATAAATACATGAAAAGATACTCGACATCATTAGTCATGAGGGAAATGCAAATTAAAACAATAATGAGATACTACTTTAAACCCACTAGTATAGTGATAATCATAAAGACAAATAATAAATGTCTGGGAGGTAGAGAAACTGAAACACTCATAGATTGCTTTTGAAAATATAAAATGGTGGAAAACAGTTTGGTAGTTCCTTAAATGGTTAAACACAGATTACTATATCGTTATCTCCTAGAACAATGCAGCCTAGGTCGTTGGTCTTCTCCAGGGAAAGAATTCACACAAGAGACCAGAAAACAGGAGCAAGCAGAGCTTATTAAGTACACTCACAAGAGGGGTAAGTGGGCAGATTATAGAGAGACTCGGGTGCCCTGAACAGAATTGGTCCTAGGGTTTTTAGTTGTTAAACAGGGGGTGGAATATTCATTCCTTGGGGCAGGAAGCAGGGTTTCTGTCTTTTCCTCCTAATTTATTCAGGTGCTTCCAGTCATGGCATGCGCAATCTTGGGTCTGTCTGGTCTGATCTGACTTCTTGCAGAGCACTGCCTAGACAGGTTTCTGAACTTCCCAGTAACTAGCTAGTGAAGGAAGCTCCTTCCTTGTCGAGGTGTCCCTGCGCAAAGTTCTTTTGTCTTGTTGATTACCTAGCATCCCCTAAGAAAGCCAAAGGTTAGGGGCAGGCCAAACCACAATGGTAATTGCATTTTTTTTCTTTCTGTGCATGTGTGTCCTATGGCTTCTGTATTGGAATTTCCCTTGGCCTACTGGCAGGATATGCCTAATTTCAGGTCTCTGATGTCTCCCGTCCAATATTTGTCCCCCTATCCCCTTTCCTGTGGCACCCAGGTCTCACAAAACTATCTAACTGCCTACGACAATATGACGCAGCAATTCCACTTGTAGATATAAACCCAAGAGAAATAAAATGTACGCCCACATGAAAATTTATACATGAACGCTCTTAGCAGGATTATTCATCATTGCCCAAAGGTAGGAACAACCCAAATGTCCATCAACGGATGAATAAATGAAATGTAGGGTGTCTATCCAATAGAATATTATTCAGCAATAATAACAAATGAAGTACTTGACACAGGCTACGATATCAATGATTTTGACAACATTATGGTAAATGAAAGAAACCGGATACAAATGGCCACATATTGTATGATTCTATTTATACGAAATGTTCAGAGCAGGCAAATCTATAGATACAGACAGTAGATCAGTGGCTGCCTAGGACTGGGGAAGTTTGGGGAGAAATGAGGAATGACGGCAAATGGTGAATATACACAACTCAGTTAATGTACTAAACACCACTGGATTGTTAAATGGGTGAATTGTGTGGCAAGTGAATTGGATCTCTTTGAAAAAAAAAAAAAAAAGGGTTTCTCGTGGTCCCATGTCTTTCATTGCTCTCATTTTAGTGTTTCAAGCCATGGGATATGATAAATTCACATTTATTGTCATATTAATTCAGGCCTGGAAACTGTGTATATTCACAGGAAGTTGAATTTTGCCTTCATTTTGACTGACCCATAATTGTCATCTACATTTGTATCTGTCTCTGAGTTCCCTTCTATATCATATTTCAAATGTTCTTTGAATATAAGTTTCAGAACTCTGCGCATTTGACAATGTTCAGATCTCCTACTTGGCAGGTGTTCTCAGTATAGCCAACCCTTCAGAAACTAGCAAACTCCTATCACATACAGGAAGGATTTCCCCAGATGTCAGCCTCTTACAAAAACTTAAACTCTTATATCATCTCAGTTGGTCTTACTTAACTGACTTACCTATTTGATTAAAACTTTATTTTAAATAGTGATATAATCTTCCCTTTAGCCCCTGATTGTATAAATGTATTTGCCACTGGATATACTGTAACCACTTCTGAGCTTTAAAAATAGAAACAATTTGCATAAAAGTATCACCAGATTTTTTTCTCACAAGAATTTGACATATGCTATCATAATAAAAACAGCATGAGAACAAAGAAAAAGGTTTGTGTAGGTCGGAAAACAAAACAAGAAAATCTCACTGGAGACTGACATCCAGCTAACAAGTCCCTTCAAGTCTGTAAAGACCTCAGTCTTTTGGTTTGCCGATTAAGAGTCAGTAAAACTGTGTTCAGTCACTGTGCCTTCTAACAAAGTTATTTCAAGCAAAGTACCCAAAGGAGCCAGAGAAACAATAAGGTTATTCTCATAACAAGATTGACTATCAAACCCAAAAGAGAAGGTAAAACTCTCTAAGTTCATACTGCAAGGACTCTTTCCACAAGCATGTGTACTCCCGGTTGTCCCCTAAATGTCCTCACTATGCAGCTTTTTTTTTTTTTTTTTTTTTTTTTTTTAATAGCAGGATTGTTGCCATTATCCTGTCAGCCCCTGAAGACCCTAACTTTGCTTTTCTGTTTACCCTCTGAGTTTTTATCAAGGCAAATTAGAGCAATATATGTGCTTGAATTTAACCAATTCTTTTCTATTTACATTGCTTTAAATGTCACTCAGGTGAATTTCACCTTTTTGTGACTATTAAAATCTGCTTTCTGGGAAGATTTGCAACACCCACTCCCTTTCTTTCATTCCCTACTATAGAGATGTACATGTGCGCATTGCACACACACACACACACACAAGCACACACACAGACTTATATTTGGAAATTAAAATGAAATGTGTTGAAAGTAGGGCCTCTCCTATTTATAGTATTAATTTTCCAGCCACTAATATAAAGCTATGCCAACAAGAATGGAAGAAGGTAAAGGAATACATCTTCAGGTAATTTGTTTGAAATATATATATATTCAGGTAATTGTTTGAAAATAATATTTGTTTATATATATATGATTTTTTTTGCATGGCAGAAGATTGTTATGAACAACAGCTGAGTCAACATCTTCACTTAGCTAAAAAACACATAAACTTTATTTTTTTTAAGTTTTTTTTATTTATTCATTTGACACACAGAGATACAGAGAGAGAGAGCATGAGCAGGGGGAGAAGCAGAGGGAGGGGGAGAAGCAGGCTCCCCACTGAGCAGGGAGCCCGATGAGGGGCTCAATCCCAGGACCCCGGGACCACGACCTGAGCCAAAGGCAGACGCCCAACCATCTGAGCCACCCAAGCACCCCATAAAACACATAAACTTTAAAATATATTAATCTGCTCAGTTAGTCTCCACAAATACCATAGACTAGGTAACTTAAACCACAGAAATTTATTTCCCAAAGTTCTAAAGATGGAAAGTCCCAGATCAAGGTGGAACAGAGTTTGTTTCTGGTGAGGCCTTTCTTCCTGGTTTTCAGATGTAAGCCTCCTCTCTGTGTCCTTACATGGCCTCTCCTTGGTGTATGAGCATGGAGCGAGATCTTTCTCTTGCTTTATCTTCTTCTTCTTCTTCTTCTTCTTCTTCTTCTTCTTTTTGAGATTTTATTTATTTATTTGACAGAGAGAGACACAGTGAGAGAGGGAACACAAGCAGGGGGAGTGGGAGAGGGAGAAGCAGGCTTCCCGCTAAGCAGGGAGCCCGATGTGGGGCTCGATCTCAGGATCCTGAGATCATGACCTGAGCTGAAGGCAGACGCTTAATGACTGAGCCACCCAAGGACCCTCTTGCTTTATCTTCTTATAAATTAGGACCCCACCTTTATGACCTCATTTAAACTTAATTATCTCTATCCCATAATCTCTATCCCCAAATACTGTCACCTTGGGGGTTAGGGTTTCAACATATGAATTTTGAGGGGACCCAATTCAGTACACAGCAATGTCCAAAAATGAACTTCTGGTCTTCCCACAAAAACCTAGGTGCTCACTATCTTCCACGTATCAGTTAATGGCAGCTTTAGACTTCCAGTATTCTAAAGCTGAAAACTTTGATCCACTATGATTCTCGCTGTCTCTCACACCTTGCATGCCCTCCGTGCAACTCTTCTACAACCTTCCCTCAGCTCATTCTGTTCCAACTGTATTGGCTGTCTTGCCATTCCTTGGATATGTAGACAGACTGTTTCCTTTAGTCATTGCACTAAACTATTGCTTTTTCTGGAAGACATTATCCAATATTCTTAAAATACATGCTCAAAGGAAGTTATCCTAGACATAGTACTTAACAGGGCAGCTTGTATCCTCCCATGTTTGTGATCTTGTCTTCCTACTTAACATTTCCTTGGGACCATGGTACTTATCGTCTTCCAGTATACTATATAAATTACTAATTATTGTCTTGTGTTTCTCATCTTTATTATCTAATTATAATCTTTATGAAGATGTCTACCCATCCAAGATATAAGTTCCATATTACTGATATATTCCAAGTACCTAGAACAGTGCTCAGTACATTAGAGGATGTTCATAAGATATTTGTTAAATGAATGAAAGGTATCTGAGCTCTGGATCAAGATGTTCTGCTAACAAAACCCAAACAATTCACTTCTAATTGAAAAACTATATTCGTTTTCTATGCTGTATAACAAATAACCTCAACTATTGTGCCTTAAGACAGCATACATGTTAGGATTGCCATGGGTGAGGAGTTTGAGCACAGTTCAGTTCCATCCTCTGCTCAGGGACTCAAGGTTGGACTGAGTTCTCATTTGGAGGCTTGACTGGGGAAAGATCTGCTTCTAAGGTCATGCAGAATGGGGGTAAAGTTCATTTCCTTGCAGTAGTATGACTGAGTATTCCCATGTATTGCTTGTTTGGTTGAAATCTGCTCTCCTGTCCTAGAGGCTGCTCACAGTCATCCACCAGATGGCCTTTTCCATAGGCAGTTCCAACTTTGGAAGTGTGCCTCTTCAAGGCCAGGAAAGATAATGTCTCTCACCTCAGAAAGCCCTAGTCCCTTTTTAATGAGCTTCCACCTTATGTTGTGAGGTCCACCCCAAATAACATCCCTTTTGATTAATTCAAAATCAACTGATTGGGGACTTTAATTACATATGCACTATCCTTTTGTTTTGTCACAAAGGTAAGTTAATCAAGGGAGTGACATCCCATTACCTTTGCCATTTAACATACCTTAATCACAGGAATGACATCCCATCATAGTTGCCATATTCTCTCAGCTAGAAGCCAGTCACAGGTACATTTACCACTCAAGGGGGAGGAGATTAATCAAAGGTGTGGACATCAGGAGGCAGGAAATTACTGCGGGTCCACGTAGATTCTGTCTACATGCAAACTAATTGGTTTTTATAAACCAGCTACAAATTAAGCCATTTGTTCTATGTTAGAAAATCTTTTTTTTTTTTTTTAATCATTTATTTATTTTAAAGAGTAGGGAGAGAGAGAATCTCTAGCAGATTCCCTACTGAGTGCAGAGCCTAACACAGGACTCTATCCCAGGACCTTGGGATCATGACCTGAGCCAAAATCAAGAGTTGGATGCTTAACTGACTGAGCCACCCAGGCATCCCTCTTGTTTTTTAAATGTTTTTAGACACAATGCTATAATTTGGGTTATGTACTTGGAAATTTTAGTTTTTCCCTCTCACACACCCACAGATGCACACAACTAAGTAAAACAAAATAAAATTCAACAGTGTATACATTAAATATTAAAAAAAAACAGTTGTGTTCTTTAATTCAATTTCTCTGCTTACAAATATTCTTAGGCATCTCTACATACACTTATGAGTGTTAATTGTTTCCTATTTTTTACTCCTCCTTTAAATTGAATTTTCTATTTCTATGAGCGTTTTATCTACTCTACCCTAATTTTTGGTTGGTTATATTGTTTCTATAAATATCTCCTTGAATTTGGTGGCTTTTATTTTAATTTTATTAAGCTTTTTTGTTTTTTGTTTTAAATGTAGTCAAATTTATTAATTTTCTTCATCAGTTACTGCACTTGGCATCTTTAATTTTTTCCCTATCCTTAGATTGGAAAGATATTCACATTCATTTTAATGTTTTAAAGATTTGTTTTGATACCCTTCAATTTTCTGGACTTGATTTCTTTGTGTGTTATGAGTTACAAGTTTTTTTGTTGTTGTCTTTTTTTTTTTTAAGATTTTATTTATTTATTTGACAGAGAGAGACATAGTGAGAGAGGGAACACAAGCAGGGGGAGCGGGAATGGGAGAAGCAGGCTTCCCGCCAAGCAGGGAGCCCATGAGTTACAAGATTTTTTATTTTATTTTATTGCACAATGATAATCAATTTTTCCAGTTTCATTTACTGAAGGGTAAATTTTTATTTTTCCAATGATCTGCAATGGTACCTATGTCATAAATCAAAGTACCATATATATTTGGGGCCATGTCTCGGTTTTTATTTGTTCTATTGGAACTTTTGTTCTCCCAGCACCATGTTACTTTAATAATTAAATCTTTGTAATAAATGTTTATATCTGTTAGGGCAGTTTTCCACCTACATTTGTTATTCTTCAAAATATTTTAACTACACTTAGCAATTAAATTTTTTGTATATATTTTAATACAACTTTTCAAGAGCAATAACAAAATAGCAGTATAACCTTGGTGGTATTTTGATTGGAGCTGTATTGACTCTATAGTTCCCTTTGGTAAAATTCTCATCCTTCTATTGTTGCCTTCATACCTACAAATTTCTCAATTTATTTAGATTTCTCCATTTATTTAGATTTTCTTTGTCTTTGAGTAAAGTTTTAATATATGCCATGCACAGAACTTGCATATATTTTTCCTTGATTAATTCCCAGTTACACTATATATTTTGTTGCTATTCTAAATAATGCAATTCCCATTATGTTTCAAATTATTTATTTCTGGTTTATTAGTTGAAATCGACTGCTATAGTTTGAACCTAAGTCCAGTTCTCTTGTTAAACTTTCCTGTATTTGTTGACATTTTTTGTTATATTCTTTTTAAGTGTAAAAAAATTAATATAAGTTACAAACATTTTTAATTGATTGTACATTGAATTTAATCATGTCTAAGTTGAGATAGCATTTTCAAAAAACACTTAAGTAACAAAAAGTAAGAGCCAAGATATCAAATGTTCAGAGAATGTAGATCATCTAAGTTCCTTAAATTTTGATGCTAAAATTTTAAATTAGTACAGCTCTTTTGGAAACATTATTCCACTATCTTAAAAAAGTTATAAACACACATCCAAGAATTCCATAATTGAGCATATTCCCCCCCAAAAATTTAATATGTGAGCTTAAAGATGTGTGTAAGAGGACCCATAAAAGTACTGTTCATAATAACAACAAAAAAAGCCCCTAAGGGCGCCTGGGTGGCTCAGTTGGTTAAGCGACTGCCTTTGGCTCAGGTCATGATCCTGGAGTCCCAGGATCGACTCCTGCTTCGGGCTCCCTGCTCAGCAGGGAGTCTGCTTCTCCCTCTGACCCTCCCCCCCCATGCTCTCTCTCTCTCAAATAAATAAATAAAATCTTAAAAAAAAAGAGCCCTTAAGTTCTCACCAGCTGTATGAAAAAAATCATTTTATAGTCACACCATAGATTATAGAGTAGTAAAGTTAATGAACTAAATATGGATACAGTAACATGGATATACCTTAGAAACATAATATTGTATGGGGGAACAAAAAGAAAAAAAGAAAAAACCTTCAGAGAGCAACATCAGTATAATCATTTTCAAAATTTTACAAACAATTGTAATTTTGTAAACACAAAAGTAAACAAAATACAGGTGAGAACACTTGAAAAGGAGCAAGAGAAAGAGAGAGAGAGAGAGAGGTGAAGACGGAGAGAGAGAGAGAAAGGGAGAGAAAGAATGTGTGAAGATGTGACATTGTATCTACCACTTAATAACTGACCAATTAGTTGAGCTTTGTTCCATACATCACCAGTATAAGCTGACATATCTAGCTCATGGTGGCCTAGCAATGGAGAAGAACAAGCACATTTTAGTCCTAGTCCCTTCTTACCAGAAGAAATTTCATCAGGACAGTAAGAATAGATTTCTAAGGAAGAATATTATTACTTGAGTTGAATCTCCTGCCATAGCTCATGTGTTTCATGATTTAGGTAGCTTAACTGGGAAGAGGTGTGCAAGACTGCTACATGGCTGTTCAATGAAGAAAGCACATCTTTAACACATTATTTGGCTTGTTTTGTAATTAAAGAGAAAGTCTGAGTCAACAGAGCTTGTGTGATTTAAAGAATAAATTCATTCGATTCTGTTCAAACCATATAAATTGAGCATCTTTATGTGCCTAGCACTCTGTGCAACACCCTGAATGAAACACCGCTATTTGAACTTCTCCTTCCCTAGGAAACTACAGCTCATTTGGCGACAACAAAACATCAATATATAAAACAATCTGAGTTGACCATGGAGCTGCTTTTAATCAACCTAACACAGTTGCTGGAAGCATCTACAGAATTAGTTTTGCTCAGCCATAAGTTCAATCCTAAAGTTAACATCATTGCCCTTGCTGATGTGGTTCTGGGCCAAGGTAGGCAAGAGGCTAACAAAATTTGTCCAATTTACTCTAAGCAATTTGATTTAACTGGCAGTTGTTACCTTTGTGTCCCATCTCCTGACAGGCAGATTTAGAGCCCTGCAATATCCAGTCAGGCTCCATGCCAGGGTGTCAGGACCTAAGTCTATCTGCCCTGGCTCTCCTTACTGTAATCTCTATCAACAGCAAACGGATTAACATTTCACAGTCAAAACACAGGGCAGGGGCTAAAACTCCAAGTACTCTTTTGTGTGTGTAAAAGAAACTCTTCACTCATTTGGACAATAAACTAAAAAGACCTCACTTGTGCCCCAAACCTGGCAGGAAGCAACACATTTCTCCTTGAATTCAAAAGGATGGATACAATTTATAAATCTAAATGATTTGTAATTTCCAGTGGGTGATGTACATGCATACATACAAAAATCTAAATCTCGAATCACCAATTGTGATGGCTCTGAAGTGGATTATGTTTATCCAGAAGGCATTTGGCTACTAGTACAAGCCTGAAAGTGTACTTGAAAATGTTCAAATGAAATAGTGCATGGTTGGTTATTTTTTTTGCTTAGAAGTATAGTGCTAATTTATGGTTGTCTGTATTTGCAATAAGGGTGGATGTTTTGTTGTATTGTAAAAACATGTATCTTCTTTTAGGGATATCTCTGTTCCACATGCATAATTCACTGATGAAATGATGATAAACCAATACATGCTCTGTGGAGCCATTCTTTTTTCCAAAAATTAGAATTGGCTTTCTCATTGCATCTGACTATCATAAGAATTTGGTCATAAAGATCTATGGATTGGGAACATAGCTACTCAATACACAATTGTTGAGTAAATCACTGAGTAAAGATTTTTGCAACTGCATTTTCAACAGGTTTATAGCATAAACTATGAGAGCCTATTCTGGTATGTTTTTCTTTTCTGACTTTCCTGAATTTTTCTGGCTCAGTCCAGAATTCATATAATTAAAAAATTTTCAATGCTTATATAAATATATGTATTTTTTACTGTCCTAACCATCAAATAACTGAAAGTTAAAATACAAAAGACATTTCAGAAACAGTTCTTCATCAAGAATTATGGTCTGAATTTTGGTCATTATTTTCTTTATTATCTTTACAATATACATTCAATCACAATCATTCAAAGACTCTTTTTTTTTTAAAGATTTTATTTATTTGTTTGAGAGAGAGAGAGAATGAGAGTGGGGTGAGGGGCAGAGGAAGAAACAGACTCCCCACTGAACAGGGAGCCTGACTCAACCTGGGGCTCGCTAGATCCCGATCCCAGGACCTTGGGATCATGACCTGAGCCAAAGGCAGATACTTAACCGACTGAGCCACCCAGGTGCCCTCAAAGACTCTTTATAACAAGTGGCAGTGTAATAGTGTCCTAAGGCTTCCCACAAATTTGGTGCAGTTCTAAAGGAGACTTAAAATACAAAATCAAAGCATTATGGGAGTCACGCTCTCTCCAAAGGCTCTGGGAGGAAATCTTTCCTTGTCTCTTCCAGCTTCTGGTAGCTTCATGTGTTCCTTGGCTTACGGCAGGATAAGTCTAATCTCTACTTTTGTTTTCATATGGCTTTTTCCCCTGTGTCTCTGGATCTCAAATCTCCCTCTGCCCTTCTCTTATAAGACATCTGTCATTGGATTTAAGACCCACCCTAAATCCGAGATGATCTCATCTCAAGTACCTTAATTTAGTTACATTTGAAAACCATTTTTACAAATAAAGTCACCTTCATGGGTTCCTGGTAGACATATCTTTTGAGGGGCCACAATTCATCCACTATAGGCAGTAAAGACCATAAAGGGACATCTATTTTATTGCAGGAAGAATTTTAGTTAGTAGCAAAAAATGGGCTATGCTAGTAAATTTAGGAAACATCTGTAGGTCAGCCAGACTATGAAGGGAAATGAAGGATGAAAACACTGTGGAGAGGGCCATAGCGGATTTACATTCTTGCAGCTCTAAGAATGAGGTGATCCAAGAACACAGTTCAAGTTTGAACAGATGGAGGAATTCCAACGGTCATTGCAGCAGGAACCATTCTTGATTATTTAGGTTATAGGAGCCCTCCTCACTTCCTGATCATAATTATATAAAGAGAAAAAGCATATAGAATTAGTTGTAATTACAAGAAAAGCAACATGTGTTTTAGCTATCTGAAACATGCAAGCAAATCCCGAGATGAGTTTCAGAGATATGGGTACAGCAAAATATGAGGTCACACAAGAAAGGTTTTGAATAATGAATTTGCTATGAAATTGCAAAATTGACCAATCTCTTATTGATTTGGTTTATATTGGAATATTCCACAAATGGAATATTTGTGGATCTAAGTTGCCTTCCTTGTCTGATGTGATAATGGACAGATGAAAAAAAAAAGCTAAAGGAAGATGATTAACTATATATGACAATATTGAACCTGAAAGACCGATTACAAACCTAGGCCATCTGATAATTTCAAGACTAAGTGTTTAGACAAGTAAGTAGACTTGCGCAGCAATCTTGCACTTTCCTTGTGCAACTTGATTCATTTGAGGCAAGGCTAATTTTACTGAGAGACATGTCCTTTTTAAAAGGCATTGTAGGGGTGCCTGGGTGGCTCAGTTGGTTAAGCGGATGCCTTCGGCTCGGGTCATGATCCCGGGGTCCTGGGATCGAGCCCCACGTCAGGCTCTCTGCTCAGTGGGGAGTCTGCTTCTCCCTCTCCCTCTGCCTGCTTCTCTGCCTACTTGTGCTCTCTATCTCTCTGTCAAATAAATAAATAAAATCTTAAAAAAAAAAAAAAAAGGCATTGTGACCGTCAGATTTATTTAAGTTTGCCACAAGAGTTGACCCTGCTCCTCCACCCTTCTGACTGACACAGCTATAAGAGTTTCTTAACGCAATGTTAGTTCCCAATTCTATCTCAGGGCCTGTAGACCCTTCTCAGAGGTAAGTATTGTGAAAAAGAGAAAAGTGAACTTGTTCTAAATAAAGTACTGGACTGCATCAGAAAAATTCAAGGAAGTCCAAAAAGGGATAGAGATCACAGCAGTGTTTTCTCTTATAGCTCAGGATATAAAATCTGTTGAGAAGTCAGTGATCTCAATCTTTGCCCAATAACTTGCTCGACAATCACGTAATGAGTTACTACATACCCAGCCTATGGTGACTGTAAATTGTCATGATAGTCGAATAAAGGGAGAAAGCCAAAATCTTTACTAAGCCTTTGATCATGGATTAGGTCATACTCATATAGCAGAACCAGAATTGATATTATTAGTAATTTTAAAAAGAGAGAGGGAGAGAAATATCAATAAACTTCTATAAATTGCTTATTGCTAAAAGAACACCATATAATATGATTTATACCATGTTAAAAAGACTTATGATATCCAAGTAAAATGAGTGAAATTCATTTAAATAAATCAGGATTAGTCATGACTTTTAAGTTTTCAACAGATTCAGTAATAAACATTATATGATTTGGAAATGTGAGTTAAATTCGCTTTTCTTTAGGAGACTCTCATTAAAAGGGAAATGTGTAATACTATTTTTTTTTTTTTTAAGATTTTATTTGACAGAGAGAGAGAGAGACAGTGAGAGAGGGAACACAAGCAGGGGGGTGGGAGAGGGAGAAACAGGCTTCCCGCGGAGCAGGGAGCCCGATGCGGGGCTTGATCCCAGGACCCTGGGATCATGACCTGAGCCGAAGGCAGACGCTTAACGCCTGAGCCACCCAGGCACCCAGAAATGTGTAATACTATTAATCAATTTATTTGAGGTAGGAAATAGTTCCTTGATGAAAATATCCTCTTTAAAAAAGTGAGAACAAAATATGATCCTGATATCATTTTGTGTTATTAAAATAAATGCATTAATGTATTTATTCATATAATTTCATTCAATATCTTTATTACAGATAAGATTTTAGAATCTACTATGCTGAAGATAATTGCATTAAGAACCAGGGAAAATGGAAGTTAGAATTTGGATAAAACTTCTACATGAATATTCCAGTATCTGAACTGCTCTGGAAATGGAATAATTTATTATTGGCAAATGAGTAGCATGTATAGTTAGATACATAAAAATGTGATGATTGCCTAAAGAAATAGAATAAAACATGTTGTCAGAGTAAGACACAGATGTCTATTTTTTGAAAAAAAAGTTGCTTTTATAATTCTGAGAAATAAAGTGATTTCTTTCATATAATTAGCATGACGGTGCTAAAACATATCAAATGCAATACATGATGGTTAATTTCCAAATATTTATCTAAAAATTACTAAGAACTCATTCTCGCCAGGTGCTGTCTTAACTGCTTTTCTATACTAGCATGTTGCTGAAAAAAACTCTATGAAGTAAAATTATTTTCCCTCTTTCATAAATGAGGTTACTGAAACACAAAAAGAACTCATTTGCCCAACGTTGCACAGATAGCATGTGGGACAGCAAAGAGAGGGTGACAAAGGGAAGAAAAAAAGAACACATTTGACAAAGCACGGTGAGATACAACGAAAAATAGGATTCTTTTTTTTTTTTAAGCTCTCTTAGACATTCATGAAAAATCAGATGCACTTAAATAAATTAGGTGGGTTTTTCAGTATCTTGTAGGTAGTTATGTTTCTACATGCCATTTATTTCTAAAATGAATCCAGCCAAATCAACTAATATAAATAATAATTAATGTAAAATTTTTTATAGTAGTATCTTAACAGTTTGTATGTACCAGACATCTTTTAGAAACTGAAATAAAAATAATGTTCATGGTCAGATATCTGTTAAAATATATGCTGTTCAAAACACATCAAATAAAATTATGAAATTTTCTCAGGGGTATTTATTATAAAGCATTATTTTTAAGAATTTTAAAACATTTCTTCTATAGTTATTGGACCTTTTTGCAACACTCCTATAAACAAACTGTTTTTTGTATTCATTTAAAAATTATAAATCTAAACTTAGAGAAGGTAAGTGCCTTTCCCAAATCACACAAAACAAAACAAAACAAAGAAAACAAACAAGGAAGGACCGAAATGCAAGATCCTTGATTCCATACTTAATCCAGAATCTTTTACACTTAATTCTTTTGAGGGAAAAATGTCTGGCTTTAGCCATGGAAGCTGCTACAGTAATTGCTTTCAGTAGGCTGCATAAACATTTGGAAAATTTATTGTGTAACAAATACTTACTATAAGAGGGATCAATGCAAGGTGTATTCTACAATGTATTGTAATTTAGGGTTTGGAAAAAAAAATATGAGCACTAGATAGTTTCCTTAGGGGGAAAGTTAAATACAAGAGAGAAAAAAAAAAAAAAAAACATAGCAAATGCTTCCCTAATTTAGTTAATTTTGGAAAGGTAATCCTTTATATATGATTTATAAAATATGTATAAATTCATAGGCTTGGCAAGACACAGTACCAGAAAATATACCCACTCTCCCGCCACATGCTATAATATTGTACAGAATGTTATAAAAAAATGTTAAATCAAAGCAGATTTATTATTGTCTAGGACTCTGGGTCTTTAAATTTTCTAATATGCTTGTGCCTAAATAATTTACTAAGCAGTTTAAAACCCAAGATTATATCTCAGCTCCAATAGATGTGAATCTCTCCCTGTCCATTTGTAATGAAGAACAGATTAAAGATTTCACTAATGAAAATGATTGAGATTAATCCAGAAAAGCTAGGACAGACCTTCCCAATAAATAAGCCGGCTTTAAACACTTAATCTGATGAGGCTAGGGAGCGTTTAATTAAAATTCTATCTCAAATTTATCTAATATTCAAGAGTAAAATATCTGCTAAAACAGCTTTCTCTTTAACATGATTTTTTCCCCCTCCTCTTTGGCGCTGACTAAAAAATCATTTAAATTGGAATAGACAAAAATGATTCCATCAACTTTATTTTCTTTGGTAGGACTCACAGCTGTGAATGAGTAATAAAGATAAGACTGCTCACTGACTTTTGGAAGGTCTCCCACTTGAGATTGAAGATAACATAGTATAAGTGTTGTATACCTGTTTTATTCTCTGGGTGACTATTCAATTCTAATAGCTACATTAAAGGCTGTAACATTTAGAGTTAACAACGTTGACTGTTACTTTATACTCAAGCTAGTGATGCCAGGGGATGACTTATAGTAAGCAAGCAAAATGAAACTAGTTATTATGCTTACATTCAAACACACACTATTAAGTTGAAAGATGAGAAACAGAAATATTTCATAACTAACCCAAGTCTACAAAGATAGTAAATTCTAGTTAAAAGAACAAAACTCAGATTTTTACTGGCTGAACTCTCTAGCTGCTAAATACTATACTCTCTCCTAAGCCACTAACAATTTATTTTAATCTTATATTATGTTTATAGAGTCTGTGAATGAACAGTGTTGATTCATGATAACACTTTTCAAATTTGGGAATCCCAGAAATTTTCTGGGGAAAAAAAAAGTGTGAACTTACTGTTTGTTTACTGTCCCTAAAACAAAGATATAATATGTTTGTTTTTGTTGAATTTGGCATTTAGATATGATGCATTCTACATTAAAGAAAATATTTATACATTAATTACAAATTTACTGCAGCCCTTGGACAAGTCAGGCAAATAATATGAAAACATTCTTTTAATCTTTCTGATGCACATTTTCCCTCTATTCAGGTGCAGTTCTTCATACTATAGATACAGATCAATATCCCCATCCATTATCTCTTCTCTCTGTTACTAAAGAATGTCTTTATCTTTACCATATCTGCTAAATCACTACAAATGTTTGAGTGAACTTAATTAAAAACAAACCCAAGCAACCAATAAACAAGTCTAACAAAAGTCCTTCCTTGAACCTGTATCTTCTCTAATTTGTATGCTGTCTCTTTCCTTCCTTTTTTAGGCAATCTTCTTGAAATGTAACTTAAAGCCATTTCTCTTTTTATTCTCTTTATTTTTCATACTTTTTTTTTTCATTCTTAATCCACTGCAATCTGGTCTCTTCCCCTACCATAGTACTGAAACTGCTGTTAAGAGTCACCAATATCCTCCTGATTTACAGACAGGTAGTCATTTTAATTACTGAACCTTGCTTTAAGTGCAGGGTTCCATATTCATGATGTATGATTTGTATTTACTATGGCAGACATAAGACTATGTGATTTTCTTCAGCTCTGTCTCTTCTGAGTCTACTTCTCAGCCTTCTCCTCTGTCCATTCTTTAAGTTGTTGATATTCTTTTCGTTTCTTCTCATTCTGTACATTTTGACTTACAAATTGATTCATGTTTATGGTTTTGACTATAAACATGACTCTGCTCAGTATAGTTATTTGGATCATGTGGAGATAGCTCAAGTTCCAATAAACATTCCAATAATGATATTCATTAATAACATTGATACTAAAAACCTAGCAACCATTTATTTTACCCATAATATGTGTCAGACCATGTTCTCACTTTTATACATATATCTTTTAACTTTTACAATTATCCACCTAATAGATTGCCATGAGTTTTAAATGTGATATTTCTGGCAAGAAGTAAAAACTAGAATAGCGACAGCTTTATTATAGGAGCTCAACACATGAACATCTACTAACATATAAATATTTTCATTATTTTTTTCTTAACTATTCTTCAACTAAAGTTTTTATTTTCTCTTTGACCCAAGAGAGTATGAGTGTTTACCTTAAGTCCTTTTTTGAAGTGTTGATAGTTGTTTTACTACATAATCAAACTATTATGAAGAATTTATTGAAAACTTCTGTGCATCTACATCTGTGTATTATCTATTATCTATCTATCTATCTATCTATCTATCTATCTATCTATCATCTATCTATCATCTATCTATCTATCTATCTATCTATCTATCTAATCTATCATCTATCTATCATCTATCTATCATCTATATCATCTATCATCATCTATCTATGATCTATCTATCTATGATCTATCATTTATCTATCATCTATTCTATCTACCTAAGGTTTAGTGAAACCTTGAATAGGAGGCTTGCTTCCCAATTTTTTTTTTTTAAGTTTTATTTATTTAAGTAATCTCTGCACCCAGTGTGGGGCTCAAACTCATAACCCTTAGATCAAGAGTTGAATGACAGCCAGGAACCCCTCTTTTCCTAATTTTTAAGGTAGAGGGTATAGCAATCTTTTTTTTTTTTTTTTAACATTTTATTTTTTTATTTTTTTTATTTGACAGAGAAAGACACAGCGGGAGAGGGAACACAAACAGGGGGAGTGGGAGAGGGAAAAGCAGGCTTCCCTTGGAGCAGGGAGCCCGACGTGGGGCTCGATTCCAGGACCCTGGGATCACGACCTGAGCCAAAGGCAGACGCTTAATGACTGAGCCACCCAGGCGCCCCTCAATAGTTTTTGATCAAATAAAGTAAATTAGTCTAATGTTTTTGTCTATACAGTCTGTCAAAAATTGAGAGATGTGTTAGAATTTCTTTCCACTGCTATTTTTGAAGTATAATTGGCATACAATATCTTATTAGTTTCAAGTGTGCATAATAGTGTTTCAATATTTTATATATTATGAAATAATCCCCATGATAAGTCTAGTTACCATTTGTCACCATACAAACTTATTATAATATTATTGCCTATATTCCCTATGTTGTACATTAATTACATCCCATGACTTATTTATTTTATAACTAGGTGCTTTTACTTAATTCCCTTCACCTCTTTTGTCAGGTCCCAACACCACCCCTCTGGTACCCAATAGTTCATTTCTTGCATCTATGGGTCTGCTTCTGTTTTGTTTTATTTGTTCTCTGTTTTTTAGATTCTACATATAATTGAAATCATGCAGTTATCTGTCTTTTTCTGTTACTTATTCCATTTGGTATAATACTCTCTAAGTCATTCCATGTTGTCAGAAAAGGTAAGATTTCACTTTTTTTGGCTAAGTAATACTCTATTGCTACACATGTTCTTTATCCATTTATCTATTGATGGACGCTTAGATTGTTTCTGTATTTTGACTATTGTAAATAATGCTGCAATTAACATAGACGTGCATATTTGTCTTCAAATTGGTGTTTTCATTTCTTTCAGATAAATACCTAGAAGGGGAATTGCTGGATCATACAGTATTTCAATTTTTAACTTTTTGAGCAAACTCTATACCGCTTTTCATAGTGGCTACGCCAATTTACATTCCCACCAACAGTGTTTTAAAAGAGTTTCATTTTGTCCACATCCTTGCCAACACTTGTTATTTTTTGTCTTTTTTGATAATAGCCAATCTGGCATGTGTGAGGTGATATCTCATTTTGGTTTTGATTTGCATTCCCTGATGATTAGTAATTTTGAAAATCTTTTCATGTGTCTGTTGACCATCCACTGCTATTTTGGTTAAAGCAATTACTCTAAGTATCTCCAAAAATAATCACAGTATATTTTTAATATTTTATTGAGATTAAATTTACTGAATATAAAATTAGCCATTTAATTTTATTTCTTTATTAAGGTATATTTGACATACAACATTAAATTAGTTTCAGTTGTATAACTTAATGATTTGATATTTGTATATACAGTTGACCTTTGAGCAACATGGGTTTGAATTGTGCAAGTCCACTTACATGCACAGATTTTTTCAATAACTACTGTACAGTACTATAAATATATTTTCTCTTCCTTATGATTTTTTCAATAACATTTTATTTTATTTAGCTTACTTTATTATAAGAATACAGCATGTGATAAGTATAACATACAAAGTATGTGTTAATCAGCTGTTTATATTATTGGTAAGGGCCCCAGTCTGTAGTAGACTACTAGTATTTAAGTTTTGGGGGGAGTCAAAGTTATTGTGGGTCTTCAATTGCACAGGGGATTGCTGCCCCTACCCCCTGCATTGTTCAAGGGTCAACTGTGTTTCAAATTGTGTTTCAAAATGTTCACCAAAATAAGTCCAGTTGATATCTGTCACCATACAGAAGTTACAGAATTTTTTTTATGTTGTGAACTTTTCTTCAAGATTTTATTTAAATTCAAGTTAGTTAATATATATTGTATTATTAGTTTCAGATGAGAACTTTTAAGACCTATTCTCTTATCAACTTTCAAATATGTAATACAGTATTATTAACCATGGCCACCATGTTGTACATTGCATTCCTGTAACTTATTTATAACCGGAAGTTTACCTTTTGACTCCCTTCACTTATTTCACTCACCCCAAATTAACCATTTTGAAGTGAACAATTCAGTGGCATTTAGTACATTCACAATATTGTGCAACTACCCCTCTATCTAGTTCTAAAATATTTTCATCATATCAAAAGAAAAGCACATATTCATTAAGTGGTCACTCCCCATTTTGCCAACACTCAGCCCCTGGGGACCACCAATCTGTGTTCAATCTCTATGGCTTCATCTGTTCTGAATGTTTCATGTAAAGGGAATCATACAGGATGTGACTTTTTAATGTGACTTTTTTCACTTGAAATGATATTTCTGAGATTCATCTACATATTGGCATGTATCAATACTTATTTTTGTGGCTGAGTAATATTCCATTGAATACATGTATTATAGTTGGTTTATAAGCTTTTTATTTCATAAATGCTCTTTATCATGTTGAGGAAGTTTCCTTTTTATTTATATTTCTAGCTTTCTGAATTTTTTTTTTAATATAAAAGAGAATTGGACTTTGTTAAATGCTTTTTAAAGCAACAACTGTGATGGTTATATGTTGCTTTTTCCTTTGTTATATTAACATGGTGTTTTACATTGATTTGTTTTCTTAGTTTTGAATCATCCTTACATTCTTGAGATAAATCCCACTTGTCATGGTATATAGTCCTTTTAATATACTGTTTCATTTTCTAGTATTTTATTTTTTTGCATTTATATTCATAAAGAAAATTTGCCTACACTTTTCTTTTCTTCCAGCGTTTTCATCTGGCTTTGTATGAGGGTAATACTCCCCTCCATAGAATGAGTTAGGAAGTATTTCTTCCTTTTCTAGGTTTTGGAAGAATTTTAAGATAATTAATGCTAATTCTTTAAATATTTGATGTAATTCACTAGTGAAGACTTCCTGGTTCTGGACATTTCTTTTTAAGACATTTTTGATTACTGATTAAATCTCTTTACATGGTATAGGTCTATTCAAATTTTATATTTCTTCCTGAGTCACTTTTGGTAATTTGTGTTTCCAGGAATTTGCACATTTCATTTAGATTGTGTAATTTGTTGGCATTTGGTAATTCATGGTATTCCCATATAATATATTTATACTTTTTTCTGTGAGGTTGGTAGTGTAACTGAACTCACGTGACTTTGCTCTTTGGTGAATTACAGTAGAAACTACACCAGGTAGAGTTGTTGCAAAGTAAACTTTATTTGCAACAAATAAGGACATCAAGGGAAATAACTTGCAAAGGGGAATAACTTCCAAAGTCATGACTCCTCAAGCAAGGGTGGATGGGTTTCTTTCCTTTAGGGTAGGATGAATAGATAGGGGAGACTTGTCATTGTATTTATTGGCAGGCATAGTGTGTCACATATGCTTTAAGGAAACATACTTATACATATACTGTTTGTTATGTAAATGAATCTTTGTGCTCCTCCTTGGGAAAGATTTTAGTATTATAATGAAGCAAAGGTAACTGTCAGTCACTCCGTGGGTCCCTTCCCCACTCCATGGGTCTGTCTACTCAGGCATGAGTGAAAGATTGAGTTCAAACTGGTCTAGGTGGTCTGGGCTGGCTGGAATTCTTTGTCCATGTAGTTGGTATTCCTTGAAGGGTAGCTTTGCTTTCCATCAAGGGATGCTTTGCCTGAGTTAAGAGACAAGCTGCAAAGAAGAGCTTAAGGAAAAATTTGGGACAAAGGTTGGTGGGTACAAAAGGTGATTGATTTATTTGATTCACTCAATTGTTTCTCTGTTATCTATTTGTTTACCTCCACTATAACCATTACTGTTTCTTCCATTCTGCTAAATTTTGGTTTTATTTGTTCTTCTTTTTCTTTTTCCTAGAGTTGTAAAGTTATTACTAATTTGAGATCTTTATTCTTTTTAACATAGGAGGGAGAAAGAGAGAAAGAAGGAAAGAAGGAAGGAAGGAAGGAAGGAAGGAAGGAAGGAAGGAAGGAAAAAAGAAAGAGGAGGAAAGAAAAAAGAAAGAAAAAAAAGAAGAAAGAAAAAAGAAAGAAAGAAAAAGAAAGAAAGAAAGAAAGAAAGAAAGAAAGAAAGAAAGAAAGAAAGAAAGAAAGAAAGAAA
>NW_022589706.1:22037420-22137274 GCF_004348235.1 Phoca vitulina
AAAGAAAGAAAGAAAGAAAGAAAGAAAGAAAGAAAGAAAGAAAGAAAAAGAAAGAAAAAGAAAGAAAGGAAGGAAGGAAGGAGAGTAAAAGAGAGAGAGAGAAAGAGAGAAAGAAATACAAAACTTGTATATTAGCTCTGTATGCATTCAACACTGCCCAACTATTTCTGTCTTGGCTTTTACCTACGCTGAGCTTAGTGATCAGACAAAGGTGAAAACTTAGGGTCTTCTAAGATCTCCACAGAACATGCATTCTGCCTTGGATGTGTGCACGAATTTTTTAAATTTTCCAGTACTCAAGGGCACTTTTGAATAACCATGAAAAAGCCTCTGCCAACCTTTTCCTCTCAGGCTGTTGTTTGCCTAAATTTTAATATTTTCTCCTAAAGAACTGTGGGTTGTTTCCTTGCCTTACAATGATTTCAAGAAGTATCTACCAGTTTTCTTCCATGATGAATTCCAAATTAGGTGCAAGAAGAGGAGCACCTTGTGTCAACTTTTCAGACAATTTCCAAATAAATTAGAACAAACACAAGTCTGTGTGAATAAGTTCTGCTCTGTTTTGCTTGACTTTTGATGTTTCTGTGAAATGGGCCCTTGGAGAAACCTACTCCACCATTTTTGCTGATGTCACTCTTGATCACTTTGTAGCTTTTGATGTCTTTTATTAAGTTCAGATGCAATACATCTTAATAAGCAGCTATGTACTTTGTGTCATATAATTTATTTACTCTAAAGCATTATTTGTCTATTTTTAATGTAACTTCAAAATTCTACTTATTTTCTTTTACCTTTTGTTAATTATCAATTCTATTGCTTGTTATATGTGATTTTTTTCTCTTACTTTAGATATATAATCACTTTAGATTTTGACAAAATGCATATTTTTTCTTGAGTTTATTGCATTTAAATTGCATATAAAGTTTTTTTTTATCTCACATTTAGCATTTTATGCTTAGCATTTCCCTAATTCCATGCTATTCATTTTGGTAGCAGTTATAAGCTACCAAAGCAAATTTCCTAAAAGTATTGCATTTTCTTTTTCACTTTCTTGACAAAGCTCTTTACGTTGTTGACAAAGCTCTTCCTAATCAATCTATAGTCCCCAGTTCTTTAGCACTCTACACTGTGATACACTATCTCCTGAATATCAGGCATACAGACACACACATATACACACATAAATGTATGCATACACATATGTTTATATTTCAATATACATTACATCATATATGTTATAATATTTATATCCATATATATGTATACAAACGTTTTATTTTCAAGGAATTCCATTTTCCTCTTGTTAATCTAAATAAGAGGCACAGAAATAAAAATAAAGAAATGAAAATATCCAACTTATCTTCAATTTCTCATTTTATATGATGAAATAAGTCCCTTAAATTTATAGGCTAATGAATCTACCTTATAGGACAGTGCTCCATCAATCACACTAAATACTTTTTTTCTCAAAATTATATTATCTTATACTTCCAAAATTAAAATAATTTTTGATATATGACACCATCAATCTGAAATTTGGGGCTGTATGATAAATCTTTTCTTTAAAGATTTTATTATTTATTTGAGAGAGAGAGAGAGAGAGAGAGCACAAACAGGGGGAGCAGCAGAGGGAGAGAGAGAAGCAGACTCCTCACTAAGCAAAGAATCCTATATGGGACTTGATTCAGGACCTTGGGATCATGACCTGAGCCGAAGGCAGATGCTTAACCGACTGAGCCACGCAGGTGTCAGTGTATAATAAATCTTATAATGCAAGTTGGCTAGCACTTATATATGTTGTTTTATTAAGGACATTGTGTTTGAAAAACAAACAAAAAAAACCAGTATATTTTCAGTGCTCTTAAACATTTTACTTCCTTTCCTTTATTTTATATCTTAACAAATTGACTGCCATTTAATATTTGTAGGCATACTTCAGAAATATTATGGGTTATGTTCTAGGCCACTGCAATAGAGCAAATATTGCAATGAAGCTAGTAAAACGAATTTTTTGAGTTTCCATTGCATATAAACATTATGCTTACACAATACTGTGGTCTATTAAGTGTACAATAGCATTATGTCTAAAAAACAATGTACATAACTTAATTGAAAAATGCTTTATTATTAAAACATGCTAACTATCATCTGAGCTTGTTTTTTAAATTTAATTTAATTTTATTATGTTATGTTAGTCACCATACAATATATCATTTGTTTTTGATGTAGTGTTCCATGATTCATTGTTTTCGTATAACACCCAGTGCTCCAAGGAGTACGTGCCCTCTTTAATACCCATCACCAGGCTAACCTATCCCCCCACCCCCTGCTCTCTAAAACCCTCAGTTTGTTTCTCGGAGTCCATAGTCTCTCATGGTTCATCTCCCCCTCCAATATCTCCCCCTTCATTTTTCCCTTCCTTCTCCTAATGTCCTCCATGCTATTCCTTATGTTCCACAAATAAATGAAACCATATGATAATTAACTTTCTCTGCTTGACTTATTTCACTTAGTATAATCTCCTCCAGTTCCATCCACATTGATATAAAAGTTGGGTATTCATCCTTTCTGATGGCTGAGTAATATTCCATTGTATTTATGGACCACATCTTCTTTATCCATTCATCTGTTGAAGGGCATCTCAGCTCTTTCCACGGTTTGGCTATTGTGGACATTGCTGCTATGAACATTGGGGTGCATATGGCCCTTCTTTTCACTACATCTGTGTCTTTGGGGTAAATACCCAGTAGTGCAATTGCTGGATTATACGGTAGCTCTATTTTTAATTTTTTGAGGCACCTCCACACTGTTTTCCAAAGTGGCTGTACCAACTTACATTCCCACCAAGAGTGTAAGAGGGTTCTCCTTTCTCCACAACCTCTCCAACATTTGTTGTTTCTTGCCTTGTCAATTTTTCCCTTCCTAACTCATATAAGGTGATATCTCAGTGTGGTTTTCATTTGAATTTCCCTGATGGCTAATAATGATGAACATTTTTTCATGTGTCTATTAGCCATTTGTATGTCTTCTTTGGAGAAGTGTCTGTTCATGTCTTCTGCCCATTTTTTGACATGATTATTTGTTTTTTGGGTGTTGAGTTTGAGAAGTTCTTTATAGATCTTGGATACCAGCCCTTCATCTCTAGTGTCATTTGCAAATATCTTCTCCCATTCTGTGGGTTGCCCCTTTGTTTTGTTGACTGTTTCCTTTGCTGTGCAGAAGCTTTTTATCTTGATGAAGTCCCAAAAGTTCATTTTTGCTTTTGTTTCACTAGCCTTTGGAGATGTATCTTGAAAGAAGTTGCTGTGGCCGATGTCACAGAGGTTACTGCCTATGTTCTCCTCTAGGATTTTGATGGATTTGTGTCTCACATTGAGGCCTTTCAGCCATTTTGAGTTTATCTTTGTGTATGGTGTTAGAGAATGGTCGAATTTCATTCTTCTGTATATATCTGTCCAATTTTCCCAGCACCATTTATTGAAGAGACTGTCTTTTTCCATTGCATATTTTTTCCTGCTTTGTCGAAGATTATTTGACCATAGAGTTGAGGGTACATATCTGGGCTCTCTATTCTGTTCCATTGGTCTATATGTCTGTTTTTGTGCCAGTACCATGCTGTCTTGGTGATCATTGCTTTGTAATATAGCTTTAAATCCGGCAACGTGATACCCCCAGATTCAACATTTCCTTGGTGATTTGGGGTCTTTTAAGATTCCATACAAATTTTAAGATTGTTTCAGCACTTTGAAAAATGTCATTGGAACTTTGATCACGATGGTTGAAGGTATAGTTTGCTCTGGGTAGCATAGACATTTTAAAAATGTTTATTCTTCTGATCCATGAGAATGGAATGTTTTTCTATCTTTTTGTGTCTTCAATTTCTTTCATGAGTGCTCTGTAGTTCCTAGAGTATGGAACCTTTAACACTTTGGTTAGGTTTATTCCGAAGTATCTTATGGTTTTTGGTGCTATTGTAAATGGAATAATTTCTCTAATTTCTCTTTCTACAGTTGCATTGTTAGTGTATAAGAAAGCAACTGATTTCTGTGCATTGATTTTGTATTCTGCCACATTACTGAATTGCTGTATGTGTTCTAGTAATTTGAGGGTGGAGTCTTTTGGATTTTCCACATAAAATATCATGTCATCTGCGAAGAGAGAGAGTTTGACTTCTTCTTTGCCAATTTGAATATATTTATTTCTTTTTGTTGTCTGATTGCTGTTGCCAGAACTTCTAGTACTATGTTGAACAATAATGGTGAGAGTGGGCATCCTTAACGTGTTCTTGGTCTTAAGGGAAAGGCTCTCATCTTTTCCCAACTGAGGATGATATTCACCGTGGGGTTTTCATAGATGGATTTTATGAACTTGAGGAATGTTCCCTGTATCTCTATACTCTGAAGAGTTTTAATCAGGAAACGATGCCATATTCTGTCAAATGCTTTTTCTGCATCAATTGAGAGGACCATATGTTTCTTCTCTCTCCTCTTATTATTGTCTTCTATCACAATGATTGATTTGTGAATGTTGAACCACCCTTCATCCCGGGGATAAATCCCACTTGGTCATGGTGGAGGATCCTTTCAATGTATTGTTGGATCCTATTAGCTAGGATCTTGTTGAGATTTTTGGGATCCATATTCATCAGGGATATCAGTCTGAAATTCTCCTTTCTGATGTGATCATTGTCTGTTTGGGGATTAAGGTAATGCTAGCTTCATAGAATGAGTCTGGAAGCTTTACTTCTGTTTCTATTTTTTGAAACATCTTCAGGAGAATAGGTATTATTTCTTCTTTGAATGTTTGGTAGAATTCCCCAGGGAATCCATCAGGCCCTGGACTCTTGTTTTTTGGGAGGTTTTTGATCACTGCTTCAATCTCGTTACTGGTTATTGGCCCATTCAGGTTGTCAGTTTCTTGCTGTTTCAGTCTTGGCAGTTTATAGGTTTCCAGGAAAGCATCCATTTCATCCAGGTTACTCAGTTTATTGGCATATAGTTGTTGATAATAATTTCTAATAATTGTTTCTATTTCCTTGGTGTTAGTAGTGATCTTTCCCCTTTCATTCATAACTTTATTAATTTGGGTCTTTTCTCTTTTCTTTTGGATAAGTCTGGCCAGTGATTTATTGATCCCATTAATTCTTTCAAAGAAACAGCTTCTAGTTTTGTTGATCTGATCTACTGTGTTTCTGGTTTCTAATTCATTGATCTCTGCTCTAATCTTATTTCTCTTCTAATGTGTGGCTTAGGCATTGTTTGTTGCTTTTTCTCTAGGTCTTTAAGGTGTAGAGTTAGTTGGTGAATTCAGGATTTTTCTATTTTTTTTTTGAGTGAGGCTTGGATGGCTATGTATTTCCCCCTTAGGACCGCCTTTACAGTATCCCATGGGTTTTGGGCTGATATGTTTTCATTCTCACTGGTTTCCATGGATTGTTTAAGTTCTTCTTTGATTTCTTGGTTGACCCAAACATTCTTGAGCAGAGTGGTCTTTAGCTTCCAAGTGTTTGAATTTCTGCCAAATTTTTTCTTGTGATTGAGTTCCAGTTTTAAAGCATTATGGTCTGAGAATATGCAGGGAATAATCTCAATCTTTTGGTATGAGTTGAGACCTGATTTGTGACCCAGTATGTGGTCTATTCTGGAGAAAGTTCTGTGTGCACTTGAGAAGAATGAGTATTCTGTTGTTTTAGGGTGGAATGTTCTGTATATATCTATGAGGTCCATCTGGTCCAGTGTGTCATTCAAAGTTCTTGTTTTTTTGTTGATTTTCGGTTTAGATTATCTGTCTATTGCTGAGAGTGGAGTATTGAGGTCTCCTACAATTAACACATAATTATCAATATGACTCTTTATTTTGGTTAACAGTTGGCTTATGTAGATGGCTGCTCCCATGTTGGGGGTGTAGATATTTACAATTGTTAGATCTTCTTGTTGGATAGACCCTTTAAGAATGCTATAGTGTCGGGTGCCTGGGTGGCTCAGTTGGTTAAGCGACTGCCTTCAGCTCAGGTCATGATCCTGGAGTCCCGGGATCGAGTCCCGCATCGGGCTCCCTGCTCGGCGGGGAGTCTGCTTCTCCCTCTGACCCTCCCCCCTCTCATGCTCTCTCTCTCTCATTCTCTCTCTCAAATAAATAAATAAAATCTTTAAAAAAAAAAAAGAATGCTATAGTGTCATTCTGTGTCTCTAACTACAGTCTTTAGCTTAAAATCTAATTTGTCTAATATAAGAATTGCTACCCCAGCTTTCTTTTGAAGTCTGTTGGCATGGAAGATGGATCTCTATCCCTTCACTTTCAGTCTGGATGTATTTTTAGGTTCAAAATAAGTCTCTTATAGATAGCGTATGGATGGGTCCTGTCTTATTATCCAATCTGCAACCCTGTGCCATTTTATGGGAGCATTTAGGTCATTCACGTTGAGAGTGATTATTAAAAGATATGAATTTATTGTCATCATGTTGCCTGTGAAGACCTTGTTTCTATAGATTGTCTCTGTAAATTTCTGTTCTATATCACTCTTGAGGTCTTTCTCCTTTTATAAATTCCCCCTTAATATTTATTGCAGGCCCGGCTTAGTGGTCACATATTCTTTCAGTTTCTGCCGGTCTTGGAAGCTCTGCATCTCTCCATCCGTTCTAAATGACAGCCTTGCTGGATGAAGTATTCTTGGCTGCATGTTCTTCTCGTTTAATACCCTGAATATGTCTTGCCAGCCCTTTCTGGCTTGCCAGGTCTCTGTGGATAGGTCTGACATTATTCTGATGTTCCTCCCTCGGTACATAAGGAATCTCTTCCCGCTAACTGCCCTTAAGATGGTTTCCTTGGTTCTAAGATTTGCGAGTTTTACTATTACATGCTAGGCTGTTGGTCTGTTTTCCTTGACCTTGGGAGGGGTACTCTCTGCTCTAGGACATGAATGTTTGTTTCATTCCCCAGATTAGGGAAGTTCTCAGCTACGATTTGCTCAAATATATCTTCTAGTCCTCTCTCTCTCTCCACCCCCTCAGGGATCCCAATAATTCTGACATTGGAATGTTTCATGGTGTCACTTATTTCTCTGATTCTATTTTCATGGGTTTTGAGTTGTTTTCCCCAACTCTTCTCTTTTTCCTTCTTTTCTATCAACTGGTGTTCTAGATCACTAATTCTTTCTTTTGCCTTGCTTACCCTATATGTTAGATTATCTAGATTAGATTGGATCTCATTGATAGCATTTTTAAGTTCTGCCAGTTTAGCTTTCATTTCTGCCGTTAGAGACTCTATGTTGCCATTAATCAATTTCTCCATTCTAGCTATTGTCTTCACAATTGCTACCCTGAATTCTATTTCCAACATCTTGGTTATATCTGTATCCATTTGTAAATCTGTGGCAGAAGTCACAGGCTCTGAGTCTTTCCAATTTTGGGGGTTCCTCCTCCTAGTCATTCTGTTGAGGGGTGGTTGAGGGAATGTATAGAGTCCAAATTATTGACCACAACCGAAGCAAGATGCACCTGTTTTATAGGAACCTTAGGGTTGCTGGCCTCTTGTTCTCCCAGCCTGTCTTCTGGGGGAGGGGCCTGCCATGCTGTTACTCAGGCAGCCCTGTTTGGGCAGAGTTGCCCTGCCCTCTGTTGGGGGAGATGGGCTCAGTGAAAAACAGTTTTTTGGGGCTTTTGTTCTCTGGCAGCTTTCCCTGGTGGATTTCCACGTCTCTTCCGAGAGTCAGAGCAGAAGAAATCATTTCCAACCCTCTACCTCAGAGCAGAGAGATCACAGTCTGTTCTTCAGTGAGCTCTCCAGGCCACACTATCTCCATTTCTATCTGTGCTGCTATAAACTTCAGCATCCTGGGTTGTGTGCCCCTCATCAGCCCTTCCTGTCCTCTCCTCCAAGTTGGGGCATGTGTCTGCCCTTTGTGCTTCTAAAACCACCCGCCGCCCCCAGTTCGCACACGCAGTCCAGCTGCTCCAGGTTTCAGTCTGGGGGGCTGCCCTAAAGTCTTTTCCCCCGTCGTTACCATTCTGCGAGTCTGTGCCCAGTCCCCAGCGCTGGAGGCTTTTGTGCTCCTGTGTTATTTCACCTTCCTGGTGCTAGCGCTTATGGCCGCTCCCTCCCCCCTTTGGTTTATCTTCTAATATCTACCCACAGAAGCACGGCTCCCCACTTCATACCTTAAAACCAACCACCTGCGATATTCTGTTTGTAGAGATCCAGATCTATCTTACATCTCAGGCTGATTTCGTGGGTGTTCAGAGTGGACTGGTAGATACCCAGCTTATTTCCAGGACTGGTTGGAATAAGGTCCCCTACTCCTCCACCATCTTTTCCTGAACCTTTTTAAAGTATTTTAATAAAGACTGTCAGCTTGAAGGATACTCTCCTTTTTCCAAGGACAGTTGACTTTCAAAGAGGTCACTGCAGGGCTCTGGGAATAACCACCTGATGACCTCAAAAAAGGAGAGAGAGCTCCACCGCCGCCCCACACCTTGCACCCTGTGGGATGGTCTATCATCTGAGCTTTTAACGAGTTGTAATATTTTTGCTGGTGAAGGCTCTTGCTTCCATGTTAATGGCTACTGACTGATCAGGGTGGTGGTTGTTGAAGGTTGGGATTTCTGTAACAATTTCTTTTCTTTTCTTTTCTTTTCCTTTCTTTTATTTTCTTTTCAGAGAGGGAGAGAGGAGGGGAGGGGCAGATGGAGAAAGAAAGAATCTTAAGCAGATTCCATGACCAGCACAGAGCCTGATCCGGGGCTCGATCTCACAACCCTGAGATCATGACCTGAGTGGAAATCAAGAGTCAGATGCTTAACCAACTGAGCCACTCAGCTGCTCCTGTAGCAATTTCTTAAAAGTTCCTTCCATTCTAAACTCTTAAAATAAGTTAACACCTATTGTTACACCTATTGACTCTTCCTTTAATAAACTTTTTGTAGCATGTGATGCTGTTTGACAGCATTATAGTCACAGTGGAACTTCTTTCTAATTTAGAGTCAACCCTCTCAAAACCTGCTACTGCTTTATCAACTAAGCTTAGGTAATATTTTAAATCATTTGTTATCATTGCAACCATCTTCGCAGCATCTTTACCAGAAGTAGTTTCCATCTCAAGAAACCACTCTCTTTGCTGATCCTTAAGAAGCAGCTCTTCATCCACTCAAGTTTGATCATGAGATTGCAGCAATTCAGTCCCATCTTCAGGTTCCACTTTTCATTCTAGTTCTCTTGCTATTTCTACATCTGCAGTTATTACCTCCACTGAAGTTTTGAACCTCAAAAAGTCATCAGATTCAAAAGTCTGAAATATTGCAAGAATTACCAAAATGTGACACAGAGACGCAAGTCCGCAAATATTTTTGGGAAGATGGTGCCAACAGACTTGCTTGATGGAGGGTTGCCATAAACCTCAATTCATAAACAAAACAAAACAAGCACAGTAATTGTGAAGTACAGTAAAGTGAAGTACAATAAAAGCAGATATGTCTGTATTGAAGAGAAACTCAAGAGAAACAAAATTGCGGATAACTTTAATACCAAGACTGGTGGTTGCATTTTAGGAAACTAAGCAGATTTCTGCCATTATACTCTTTACTTACTATGTACAATTAAAACTAATTACTAATGCAGCATCTCATTTTGTCTTATAGCTTTTACAAACAAATTTTAGTATAAATATTGACTCTCTTGGCCTAAGAGGTATAAGAAAAAAGGAAGGGATTTTTGAATAGTAGAAGAATCTCTGATTATTGGAAAACTACCGTTGATGCAAACATAGAGGGATATGAACCATTAAAACAATAAGCCCATTAATGATTATCATCTGTTATGCTGAGACCTGGTTCTTAGAGAATTAGCCACATGGCTGGCCACTAAACTAGAACTCAGTGGTATTCTGCTAAACATATTTTTCTCTGTTATTTAAAGAACTATATCCCCTTTAGTCCGATTTTTTCCCCACGCTAACACTCATTGATAATTGATAGGAAGGTTAGTTATGCTAAAGCATGAGAAGGATTTATTTTATTTTATTTTCCAAGGATTTTATTTATTTACTTGAGAAAGAGAGAGAGAGTGAGAGAGAGAAGGAGCAGGGGAAGGGGCAGAGGAAGCGGGAGAAGCAGTCTCCCTGCTGAGCAGGGAGCATGATGTGGGGCTCCATCCCAGTACTCTGAGATGATGACCTGAGCCAAAGTCAGATGCTTAACTGACCTAGCTGCCCAGGGACACTGAGAAGGATTTAAGATATCTTCTGACTCATCTAAAACTATATACAATTTGTTTATAGCTTTTAAGTATATCTTTTTTTAACATTTATTTATTTATTTGAGAGGGAATGAGAGAATGCATGAGCAGGGAAAGGCAGAGGGAGAGGGAGAGAGAGAATCCTAGGTAGACTCCCCACGGAGCACAGAGCAAGTCACAGAGCTGGATTCTAGGACCCTGAGATCATGACTCTATGGATATCAAGAGTTGGACACTCAAAAAAAAAAAAAAAAAAAAAAGAGTTGGACACACAACTGACTGAGCCACCCAGGCACCCCTAGATTTTATGTATATCTTTTTTTATGTTTATTTATTTATTTGGAAGAGAGAGCATGATTGGGAAGAGGGGCAGAGAGAGTGGGGAGCAGACTCCATGCTGAGCAGGGAACCCTACATGGGGCTCGATCCCCGGACCCTGAGATCATGACCTGAGCTGAAAAGCAGACACCTAACTGACTGAGCCACCTGGGCACCCTGTAAGTATATCTTAAGACAAACTACATTGTGTTGCCTCTGATTTTTTGAAATTAATTACATATGGATGATATGCATGGCTTCATCATTAGTCAGAAGATGTCATTGTATTCAATTTTCTATACCCTGAATATTCTGAATAAATAGATGTTGAATGTGCATGCATGTGAAAAACATGCTTTATCATGATATATTTTCCTGTAAGAAGAATAATCAATGATAGAATGTTACCAACTCTTATTCTATCTACTTATCAGACAGCTGTAATCCTATTTAGTACTTCAAATATAAAACTTACTGAATGAATCACTCAGTGGAATGCACTGAGTGAAATCTGTTTTCCTTTTTTTGTTATTATAATTATATAAGGACCACAATATCAGATAGAAGAAATGTGTGGTAAATCTCTGGGTTGGGCACTCTGTAGCTCTAAGTAGTACACTGCTTTTAGACAACCAGATTAATTTAAGCAGAGAGAGTTCTCTGCTTAAATACATGATGTCTTCACCAAACCATTGATTGTTTTTTACCTAGATAATATCTACTTCTCAAATCATATAAAACGTTTCATTATGAGCTGGTGGAGTCCTAAAGATAATCCATTATAAATCCCTCATTTTAGAGTTGAAGAAACAGTTAAGAGGAGATCAAGTTATTTGATCATGTACAAGTGTCAAGACTAGAGTCTTGAGCCCATAACTCCCAGTCCAATGACTATTCCAATAGGCCATGGAAATGACATGATATAATAAGGACACATAAAATAAAGTGTGGAATTTTACTGGAAAAACTTAAGAAAACTTGGAAAAATGCAGTAGGAGAAATTTATGGGACACTTGAAACATGTTTCCTTTTAATCCTTTTAAAAGGATTTTAAAAAGTTGCTTCCATTCCAAACTCTTATTTTCTTCACTTATATTTTCAATTTCTTAAATATAAACATATCTAATTTCTTCTTTCTTATCCTCTTTCTATGATTATTCAAGGTTTATTAAACATCAGCTATGTCAACTACCCTTTATTCAAGTTTTTTTTCAAGATCCTTAAGGTAAAAATAATGTTATGCTCATTTTACAACTGAAGAAATATACTCAGAGAGATTAAGTAATTGGTCTAATGACATTTACCTAATAAGTGATAGACTCAGGATATTAACCTGAAATTCTTTAGACATTGTCCTTAATTTTATCTCATTTTATTTTTTCCAGTTTTATTGAACTATAATTGAATATAACATTATATAAACTTAAGGTGTGCGACATAAAGATTTGGTATATGTATTTGTGAAATGATATAAAATCATTATGTCTTCAATTCAAAAATTTGTCTAAAATTCTTTTAAGGCACTGCTCTCTGCATTTTATTTTATTTTATTTATTTATTTATTTATTTATTTATTATTATTATTTTTTTTAAAGATTTTATTTATTTATTTGACAGAGAGAGACACAGTGAGAGAGGGAACACAAGCAGGGGGAGTGGAAGAGGGAGAAGCAGGCTTCCCGCTGAGCAGGGAGCCCGATGCGGGGCTCGACCCCAGGACCCTGGGATCACGACCTGAGCCGAAGGCAGACACCTAACGACTGAGCCACCCAGCCGCCCCTATTTTATTTATTTTAAAAAAGATTTTATTATTTATTTTAGAAAGAGAGAGAGCACAAGCTGGGAGAAGAGCAGAGGAAGAGAGAGAGAGAGGATTTCAAGCATACTCCTGCTGAGCACAGAGCCCTACTCAGGGCTTGATTTCATGACCCTGAAATCATGACCTGATATGAAATCCAGAGTTGGACTTAACTGAGTGAGCCATCCAGGCACCCCACTCTCTGCATTCTAATATACTATCTCTGTTTCCTGATTTTTATATCTAGGCTCATGAGGCATCATGGGAAGTGAAGATTTTTCGAATCAATAGATGCATTTGTCTTTACTGTTGCACATTAAAGTTTTATAAATATTTAAGCAGGCCTAAGTCTCTGGATATATTTTGTGAGTCAGTGTGCTTTTCTTTAAAGATTTTATTTATTTATTTGACAGAGAGAGACACAGTGAAAGAGGGAACACAAGCAGGGGGAGTGAGAGAGGGAGATCCTGGGATCATGACCTGAGCCAAAGGCAGAGCTTAACGACTCAGCCACCTAGGCACCCCCCCTCCTTTTTTTAAAGATTTTATTTATTCAGTGTGTTTTTCTTTAAACACCTTATTTAATGTTGAAATTATTATCATGGGTCTTCTAAAATGGTGCTTCATGAATCATCTACATTGAAGGACCAACTTTTTTAAATTTTCAGACCTTTGAAGAATGATACACTCATAAAATGTGGCAAAAATTTCATGGTCATGCAAAATTGCTATAACAGTTTCCAAGTAATTGTTCTCCTTACCTGTACTCATGCCATTGTAGACTAGTGCCACAAAGCTATATAGAGCAGTGTTGTGTCTGAAGAACTTGTGTGTGCATATTAGCTGAAGATCACTTAACACTGCAGATTCTATTTTAGTAGGCATATGGTGAGGCCAGAGATTCTGCATTGTAGCAAGTTCTTAGGTGGTGCTGTTCTCCATTCATATTTGGAGTAACAATTCCTCCAAAGCAGAGCCTGCAGCAATGATTAAAGTGCCGACACTTTATTTGGGAGTTCTAAGCCTACAGGAGTTTGAGTGAGAAATAGTGGGTAATGAAGGAGAAAGGAAAATAAAGCAATGAGATATTGTTCTTTACCGCATTCACTGCAGGGAGTTAAAAGTCAACAAGTTGCCATGAAGTGTATTCACAAGGCACCAGCTTTTTCATGAAGATTGCAAGGAAGAAATAAATTTTTAAAGAGAAAAAGGAGAAAGGATTATCTTCAAAGCTGGTCAGTTTTTACCCCACAGACAGCTGTCTCAACCATGCTTTTGCATATCATCTCTGACCTCTGAGTGGCCACTCAGAATTCCAGATCCTTAATCTCATGATGGGGTATTTCAGCAAAGACCAAAATTGGAGGGGGCCATCTAAAACAGGTAAGGTATTGACTAAGAAAAAAGAAAACAGAATGATGTCTAAGAAGGCCCACAAGGTTGTGCCCAATACACATTCCAACAAATAAATTATTTCCTTCCAAGCTTTATTTTCTTCCAGAATATATGTTACCATCTGATGATATATATAATGTAAAACTTGTTTTCTCTTTATGTTCTCTTATTACAGTGTATGGTATTTAAGGTCAAAGACTGTCTATTTTTGTTCTCTAGCTCAAGAATAATGCTCAACACATAGTTGCTGAATAACTCTTTAGCAAATAAATGTTTCTATGAATTAAAAAAAAAAAAAGTATTATATAAAGAGAATAAGTCCAAAATTGAATAGTTAAAATGACCATTCTTTAATCTTGATTATATAATTTTTCCCTATGGTGAGGCATTACTATGCCAATTTTTCAAATCAGGGAGTTACACAGAAATTGGCCTGACGAAAGCTTTGGGATTAGCATTTCATTAGCTATTGCAGTTTAACTAAGCAAAGCCAAAAATTAGCTAGGTTTGTATTTAGTGCAATTTGTAACAAATTATCGAGCTTTGGGAAAGTAATGCCTCCCAGTCTAACAGAAAGTGTTAAATTTTGAAATAAATGAACACATATATTTTACTGAATTTTGACATTTTCTTGTGATTTAAAAAGCAATTTCAGTCATTTTCAATATTGTCAGTAGAAAGATTAGTATGATTAATGTCCTTGTATATGAATTTTCAAAAATAGGAATATTTTCATTGGTTTCAGATAGTTTAATATCATTCTACGTCCAAGTTTACAAACCTTTTCCCACAGGGTAGATAGAAGCTGATTTTAAGATATTTTATCTGGCACTTTAAAGCACCTTATTTTGACATTTTATAATGGCATTAGCATACTGGACATTGTAGCTTTATGCCATTATGAATCTCCTTTTCATTTTGTTTAATAACATACTTAACTAGTTATTTCATTTACATAATTTCTTCTTTTTAAGATTTTATTTATTTGAGAGAGAAAGTGTGTGTGAACACAGTTGGAGTGGGGAGGGACAGAGGGAGAAGGAGAAGCAGACTCCCAGCTGAGCTAGAAGCCAGACATGGGGCTCAATTTGAGGACCCCGAAATCATTACTTGAGCCAAAGGTAGCTACTTAACTGACTGAGCCACCCAGGCACCCCTCATTTATATAATTTCTGTTTCCCAATAGAGTGACAGAAAAATCAATTAAAATGTTTCTATGTTTTCAGTTTTTGTGCTTATATATTCCTTTTATCAATTTTAAAATGTGGTTAATTTTTTCAATATTCTAGAAAACAGGATAAAATCATAGATCTTATTTCTGTATTTTAAACTCCTCTTAGTGCCAGACAGATTTATTCAGTCACTCACTCATTCATTCATTCATCATTAATTGAGTGATTACCATATAAATATTACAATATAAACTATTTCTGGACAGACTGAAAACATTTGTCACCTTACACCTAAACAAGAGATCATTTGGCATTCAGTAAGTACTGTAATATAGAGAGATACAGTGCTTATTACTGCCAAATAACAGAAATGTTTCAAAAAGTGAAATATTTGTAGTGAAAATTCTTCTAGCTTGCTAAGGAACTTCTATAACACATAATTGGTTATGTCTTTTCTTGTTAAGAGGATTACTTAAACTTTATATTTAGTTTCCTTTAATACATCTTGTGGTATAAGTAACCTATTGATATAAAATAAGCTGATTCAATATTTGCTTTCACAGTCCTTCATTAATTTACAGGAAGGAAATTTCAGAGATTGCATATTTTAGTCCTAGATATTTGCATTTGGGTATTAATAGCTTCTTTTTATCTATTGAGATTTCTTATATTATTATTTTTTTCCCTTTACCTCACTTGAACATGGCTATAATAGTTGCTATAAAGTCTTTTTCTGCTAATATCAACATCTGGGTCATCTTAGGCTTACCCCATTGCTCAGCTTTTCTTGTGAGAATTACTGAGTATTCCTGATTCTTAATATGCTGTGCACTTTTGCTTTGTACCTTGAATATTACAAAGTAGATACTGTTATATTCCTCAGAAGAGTGCTAACCATTTTGTTTAAAAGCAGACAACTTATGTGATTACACACATACTGCATATTCTCTTTTGAGTGACAGATTCAACCTCAGTTCAGTTTTTTTTTTTTTTTTTTTTTAACTGTCCTGCACCTATGTGGCTCAGACAAAGCCAGAAATTTGGGCAGAGTATATATGGAGAAACCAGGCTCCATGTCTTTGGTTCTCATATTTCCAGGGTCCCTGCTCACTTTCTAGCATCTATATAATAATGATACTCTATCATAGTTTTAGCCTTCTCATTTCTACTAATTGCTTACTTTTTGCACAATTTCTAATGCTTCAAGGTGATTGCAGTTTTTGTTGTTGTTTTTTGATTTGGTCAGAGTTTGTAGTGGTTATCTATGGAAGGCTTGGTCTAGTAGGAGCTTAATCCATTACCTTGGAAGCAGAACCTATAGCTAGGAAATTTTAGGGGAAAATTTAATACATTTTAGAAAGTCTACAAACAAAACAAAGAAAACAACATAAAAAAGCTTCACTTTAGAGGGATACTGTATGTCTGTTCAGTTAAGGCAGAGTGTGAGTTTTACTGATACATTAAGGAAAAATGAAGAGAACATACAATAGTATGTCACAGCGGAGAGGGATATATAATATATGAATACAGAAAATACCTGAGGATCCTGATCACCATATTTCAAGTGAAAATTCCACATTTAAAAACATCAAATACATTCTAAAATTTATAGTTTTGAATGTTGGATATTTGTGTATTTTTTAAGTATACTTGACCTTTGTTTTGGAACACAATGTTAATTATTTGGGAGCAATTTAATTCTTTCAAGGCTTACTTTTAATCATGGCATAGACAGGGCAAGAGCTAAGTTTAGTCTGGGGTTCATTTTTTTGGCTGTTAATGAGGCCATAGCTTTCTCAATACTCTATCTCATGCCCCACGTATTTGTTACAAGTTTTTTTCTTCCCTTGCTAGAGGGGAACACAGACTGTTTCCACCCCTGTGAGCTCTAGTTGTTATTGTATCCTCGGAGCACTCCTTGCCCTGCCTTGAGCATTGGTATTCACAGATATGTACTACTCAATACTCACCAAAAATCTGCAAGGGAATGCTCTGTAGATCTGAGCTTGCTTCTCTGTACAACTCTCCCCTCTCTTCTCACAGCTGACAGAGATCTTTTCTGTGAACTCTGAATGCCTGGCCACCTGAACATCTCACTTCCATCTCCTCAATTTGAGACTTCTGTGTCTATTTGGATTACCCTCCCAGTTCTGTGGCCTGGAAACTCCACACACAGTAACATTGGAAACTATATGAGAGCTCACCTTATTTGTTTTTATTCTTTCTCACTTGTAGTCTTGTGTTGCCTATTATACAATGTCTGAGTCTATTTTTTCATATATGTGTCCATTTGTTGTTATGTTTAAGGCAGGAGATTAAATTCAGTCCTTATTACTTCACCATGGCCTGAAAAGGAAGGCTGAAATTATGATCAAATTTAAATTTGTAATGGACTATATGTTGAAAGTCACCTTGAGATAATGGCTTACTAATGTTTTCCATTTTATTTTCCATTAATTAAAATGAAAATATTCTATGTATAAAGTAGCTGATTTCTGTAACAGAGGGGAGAAGGTGTTCAGCCTCAGATACCTAACAGATTTGGAAGAAATCTGTACTGCAATTTGTGTGGAAGGTAAATGTTCTTAGCTCAAATCTGTAGGAGAGAGTTTGTACATGCCCTGGAGCAGCTCTACTAGTTTGAGAATATTCTGAATCAAATTATTCTTTAATTTTGATAGAAAATGTGCCGACACAGAAAGAGCCTGTTACATTTATTATGTTAGCTGAGTTGTTAGTGGGGACATTTTACCCTAGTCTATTTATTACAACAGCAGCCTGCTAACATAGCTTCCAAATTCAAATTGCCTCCTCTAATAATTTAGTCTCTGGGCAGCCACCAAATCTTCATATTCTTTCGGGCAGCCACCAGTGCTTTTTTCTTTCTTTCTTTTTTTTTTTTTTAATTTTATTTATTTATTTGACAGAGAGAGACACGGTGAGAGAGGGAACACAAGCACAGGGAGTGGGAGAGGGAGAAGCAGGCTTCCTGAGGAACAGGGAGCCTGATGCGGGGCTTGATCCCAGGACCCTGGGATCATGACCTGAGCCGAAGGCAGACGCTTAATGACTGAGCCACACAGGCGCCCCTTTCTTTTCTTTCTTTCTTCTTTATTTCTGTATTATTTTTGGTACAGTAAATCATATTTTATTACCTTTCACTGAAAAGCATTCAGAACCTATCTCACTTAAATTAAAATCCAAATTATTGACAAGACTAATACCCTCCATTATGTGTCTGCTTATTGCAATTACTTTATGTTTTGTTTCTCTTATTATGCCTTATTTCAAATTAACTGAGTTATTTTTATTATTCTATTGCATTTCCTTGTTTGATTATTAGCTACACCTGTATGTGTTATAAATTTGTAATTGCCTTAGATTTTATAGTATATGTCTTTCACTTATCGCTTTCTTTAAGTAATATTATACCTCTCCGGTATATATGTGTGAATGTGTGAATCTGACAGGCCTGGATTTCCACATTTCTTCTTCCAGCTTATGTGCTATTATTAAAGGAAGTCCTTCAGGAAGAAGGAAAATAATTCCAGACAATAATCCAATCTACACAAGAAAATAAAGAGCACTGGAAATGGTAAATATGTGGGTAAATTTAAAAATAGATTTTTATTATTTTAAAAATATTTTTAAGAGATAATTGGCTACTTTGTGAAAAAATAATATTATCCTGCCTCTGTTATTCATGTCACTTAGCATGCTTGTTGGCCTACATTCAGTTGCTCATATATGCCAAGAATTTCCTACTTTAGGGTTGAGAAGACAGTTTTTCCTGCCTGAGATATGACATCCACATTCCACACACACACACACACACACACACACACACACATACACACACACTCTCACATTGCTCTGGCTCATCCTCTTTGTTTGTAGTATCTTAACCTAATTTTCATGGGGCAAAAGACCTTCACAACTCATCTCATTTAACCAATATCCCACTTTGTATCCTTTACCATCAGATTCTTCAGTTCCACTTTGCACAGTCTGTAATTATATATTTGGTTTGACATTTACTTTTTTTATTATTATGTTATGTTAATCACCATACATTACATCATTAGTTTTTGATGTAGTGTTCCATGATTCATTGTTTGCATATAGCACCCAGTGCTCCATGCAGAATGTGCCCTCTTTAATACCCATCACCAGGCTAACCCATCCTCCCACCCTCCTCCCCTCTAGAACCCTCAGTTTTTTTTCAGAGTCCATAGTCTCTCATGGTTCGTCTCCCCCTCCGATTTCCCCCCCTTCATTCTTCCCCTCCTGCTATCTTCTTCTTCTTCTTCTTCTTCTTCTTTTTTTTTTTTTTTAACATATAATGTATTATTTGCTTCAGAGATACACATCTATGATTCAAGTCAGGAAATGACAGATGTTGGCGGGGATGCGGAGAAAGGGGAACCTTCCTACACTGTTGGTGGGAATGCAAGCTGGTGCAGTCACTCTGGAAAACGGTATGGAGGTTCTTCAAAAAGTTGAAAATAGAGCTACCATATGATCCAGCAATTGCACTACTGGGTATTTACCTCAAAGATACGAATGTAGGGATCCGAAGGGGTATGTGCACCCAGATGTTTATAGCAGCAATATCCACAATAGCCAAACTGTGGAAAGAGCCAAGATGTCCATCGACAGATATTTACTTTTTTTTATATGTCTCTCTACTAGTTCTATAAGTTCCATGAGAATAGGAGATATGGTTCTATGGTCATATTTCCAGAATCTAAACAATGTCTGTGATTTTATGAAGTACCCATTGAATAATTTTAGAATGTGTGAAGGGTGAACTTAGAAAATATTTCCTTATAAGTTGGTTTTCCTATTAATACAGTCTTACGAAAGTCCTGTAAAATAATGTCCCAACCTACTCTATTTCATGCAAGGAGCAATGTGAAGTTACTTAGATTCTACTTACTTTGCATTGTTGTGTTCTATCGACAAAATAAGCATTACAATAAAATAACACAGTATGTTTTATTTTTAACATGCCTTCAGAACCTAGAAGAAAATTTACCATATTTTTTTTTTTTTTTTTTTTTAATCCCTTGAGCTTCTTTGAAGTGACCCTGTCAACATCTCTCAGTGTTTCAGCACTTAAAGTTGTTTCTTGGTCTGTTGCCAAAGGAAACACCACAGGGATTTACACTGGCAACTTCTTTAAAAAAATATACAGAACATTTTAAAAAGTAAGTTGTACCTTGGAGCAATTCAAATCATTGTGTCACTTGTGATGAAAAGGTTATGTGCAGATATGTCATTATACTTATTCTTAGGGTTGATAATTGGTAAGGTTTGACATTCACCTGACTAGTTAACCTCCACAAGGGTATGCCAATGGACATCACAACCATAAAGTCACAAGCAATGTGGTTTTTCTAGTCAGTGGTTGTAGATATTCATATATATACAGTATGAAACCTGGCGCATAGGAAGAGATGAATAGAATGTTTATCAAGATATAAAATGAAAAGACAATTTCTAAATCTATTTTTTCATCTAAATAAATTCTTTCTATAGCCATTATTTTTACGGGTATTTGTTAAGTGTAGGCTTCTTAATTACACTCACAGATGTTATCATTTTAAATTTCATAAAGCAATTAGCTTTAGGATCGTAACAAGAGATTATGCTATATCTTAATGGGATTGTTTCAGTTTAGCTATCAGGTACCTAAATTAACATATATTTAGAGACTCTCCCAATGATGTGTGACCCATATAAAAAAATCGGAAAATATTGAATATGTTTTTGCTTAACCAGAACTTGATGTTATATTCTTTTTACATGTAGAGATTGCATGCAAAATTTCTTCAAGCTAGAGTCTACTATTTTCACTTGAGAACACTTTATTTCATCATCTAGATAATTCTTTGAAAAATGTGTCTATAAAAAAACAACAACAACAACCAAAATTATGTGCAAGTCGGTAATCTGGTAAAACACTTCTTTCTGAAAAAATATTTTAATTAATTAATTACCTAAATTATTAGTAATATTAAGATCTAGAAGGATGACAAAATTTAGGATTAAATGCAAAGTTTCACGAGGGAGCAAAAGTCAGAGCTAACATTAATGTTCTAGTTTAGTAATATATTACTTATACATTTTTTTTTTTTTTTAAAGATTTTATTTATTTATTTGAGACAGAATGAGAGAGAGAGAGAGAGCACATGAGAGGGGGGAGGGTCAGAGGGAGAAGCAGGCTCCCCGCCGAGCAGGGAGCCCGATGCGGGACTCGATCCAGGGACTCCAGGATCATGACCTGAGCCGAAGGCAGTCGCTTAACCAACTGAGCCACCCAGGCGCCCCTTACTTATACATTTTGAAACTATTGGAAATGTGTCATTTATAGATAAGAATATACAAAAATTTATACAATCATTAATTTAGGTTTAATTTCCTGTAACATCTCTAGAGAATGTGAAAGTATGCTGATTTGGCATGGAAAACAAGCAGAGGCCAACATTTCAGTAATGACTAAAAAGTTTGTTAAAGTGGCAAATAAAATCAAATTATGCTTATTGAATATCAGCTTACCCAGGGCTTACCTCTTATTGAACCAAATATTTTATGAAATTCTACCATAGATAACTGCAGGGCATTCTGGAATTCAGAGCAGTTACATGTTTAATTTTTTTTTTTTTTGGTCTACTTTTTACAGTGGTTATCAAAAATTTGATGAACATAAAAAGCCTTTAAAACTGTGGCTTTGACAAATTCTTTCCTCTCCTGGGAGAGAACATGAAGAAAAAGAGATTTCTTTTTTTTTTTTTTATCATCTCTTTATATACAAGAACATTGGATTTTCAGGGAGTTGGAGAGTAAAAACACAACTCAAGCTAGCTTTATTTGTGCACTTTAAAACCTATAAGGTTTTTTAAGCAATATCCTGTCTCATACAATGCATTCCTTTAGTTAATAATAAATTTCTAACACACAGCCTCTGGTTATCAAAGACCTTGAAGAAGCAGCAGAAACAAAGAAGAAAATTATCTCTTCCAAGTTACAAGAACTTACTTTCTCAAATAATTTTTTCATGTTGCTGAAGTAAATTTTGCTCTATTAAATTGGTTGTATGTCATCAAATTGCATAGAGTAGGCTTTATTTATTATACAGAAAATTTTGGATTCTCTAAGTTCTATGATTTTATTATTCAGTAGTGCAGATAGAAATATGAATATTGAACTTGTGCAATATACATCATTACCCACATTTAATAAGCTTTTTACTTGATATTTATAATTGAAATGCTTTAGCTAATGCATGTTTGTCAGAAAAAGGATTATGTTTTCTCTACTAGGGAAAATTAGTTCCATGATACTATTATTAACATGTATAATTTTGTTAATTAATAATTTCATAGATTTGTTCTTTATAAATATTTTGCCTTGGTGTCTGAATATTTGTTTCATTTTTCCCAATTAAAACTGTTTCAAAATTTGACTGAAAGTAAATATATGCCTAAAATGAAAGAAAAACAAAGCATTTAAATCTGCACATGTCCAGTGTCTGAATATTTGCACCAACATTCAATGTGATGCTCATAGAAAATACTCAGATTTTATATTCAACTTGATCACAAAATTTAGGCCTAATTTATTAACATGGTGCTAAAGAAAGGATATATACTGCTTAGTGATAGAATCCAGTGTTCAAACTCCTTCTCAGACTTGAAACAATTATTGAATTTCTCTGAGTTCTTTCTGGTCTATTGAATCAGGTTGATCATGTCACTCACAATGAGAATTTATGAAGATTCAAGAAATATTTCAAGTGTCTCTAATTTCTCCTCTAATGTGATAACTAGCATTATTGTTGATTTTAATTCATTATCTTCATTATATCCAATTCCCTGTGAGGTTTGAAGGTGGAGAAAGTATGAAGAAAACTCAAGGTACAACTTCAAGGATAAAAGGGAGTAGTAAGAAGTAAAATTTTGCAGATCGTTTTATTTTATGGGCTGAGTGATACTGATTAACATTTCATTTGTTAAGTCCAGCAAGTATTTAAAAATCATGGATAACCATGAAAAGAACATAAATAGAAAGCATAACCCAAAATATGAAAGGAAAATTGAGGGAATTAGGGATATAGTATTTTATCAAAAAGCGGTACAGTAGTGCCCCTTATTCATTTTACTCTGTGGTTGCAATTACCTGCAGTCAACCACAGTCTAGAAGCAGATGATTCTCCTGATGTATGGTCAGAAGGCCATTAGTAGCCTAACATTACATCACAATGCCTACATCATTTAACCTACTTCATGTCATCATGTAGGCATTTTATCATCTCACATTATCACAAGAACAAGAAAGGTACATATAGTACAATAAAATATATTAAGAGATTACATTCACATAACTTTTATTACAGTATATTATTATAATTGTTCTATTTTATTAGTAGTTATTATTAACTTCTTATTGTGTCTAATTTATAAGTTAAACTCTATACATACATAGGTATGTATATATAGGAAAAAACATAGTATATATAGGGTTTGGTACTGTCTGTGGTTTCAGGCATCCACTGGGAGTCTTGAAACATACCACACATGGATAAGAGGGGACTATTGTAGAGGAAAAAAGAATGTTCAGGTAAATTCATAATGTTTATATATTGAGCAATGGAAATCCAATATAATAGTGTGAGGAAATAAGTTTTCTAAGCTTGCATTGTTTTTCTAGAACACAGCTGGTGCATTTAGGAAACATGGTGTTTATATAAATTCTAGTAGAAATAAGATAAAATATCAGGGTTTATGTCCAAGGGTAGAATGATGGTAAAGTTTAAATTGTCTAATTCAAGATTACTGAGCAGTTCAAATGTTGCCAAATTATGGCAAATGTTGTAAGAACATTTATTTTGCACTGCAGCAATTAAAAGAGGTCACACTAGTCATAGTTCTCGAGAGATACAGAAACACTCGGATATGTGGATAAATAGAAAAATATTTGCTATTAATGATTAATTTATATAATTATGATAACTGGCAAATCCAAATCCACTTTGTGGGCCAGAAGGCTCAAGACTAAGGAGAGCCAGTGGTACAGATGAAGTCCAAAGGAAACATGTGAGAGAATTTTTTTCTTTTTTTTAATTTTTCTTTCTTTCTTTCCTTTTTTTTTTTTTTTTTTTTTTTTACATGGAGGAGGGCCAGTCTTTTTGTTCTATTCTAACCTTCAATTGATTGGATGTGACCCAGCACACTATGGAGGGCAACATGCTTTACTCTATTCATTAAATGTTAATCCCATCCAAAAACCCTCTCAAAGAAATACCCAGAAAAATGTTTGACAGATATGTGAGTAACTTTTGGCCTAATCACAACACATAAAATTAACCATCACAAATGTCATCAATTTGGGTGGGAAAAAAGAAAAGGAATAAAAAAGAATCTTTGTGGATGTCCTAGTGGGATGTAATGTTAGAAAGGATTAATGACACTCCACCATAATGTTTATTCCAAAAATAATAGGGTGACATTGAAGAATTCTGAACGATGAAGGTAAGATGAAAGACATTAGTCTTATAAGATCCCTTGTTGGAATTACATTATATTGATTCATCTAAGTGGAAAAAGAAAATCTTGAAACATAAAGAAATTAAATGTAAGGGATGGTTTGAACTTGAGACCATTTTTTAAAGCACTTTCCTACATATTATTTTCACACTAGTATTTTTGAGTTCCCATTATAAAATTCTTGATATATTAGTTCCTTGCACTCTACAATTTTCCATTTGAAATATCACCCTGTAGCTAATGTGTATGACATTCCTAGGCATTTTATATGCTTACCTTCTTCAATATTTTCAGCAATCCAATCATGGACTTTTGTACTATCTTTATAAACAGGGAAATAACTAACTTATCCCCAAACACACAACTCTAGAGTCTATTTAACTCTAAGTTGGACAAATGTATTAAAAGATATGGGAAAAGAAAAAAAAAAGTATGCTGACATTCTTCTATTTCATATTTGACCTGGAAGAATGAAGATCAAAGAATAAATGACTCAAAAGAAAGTGGTTTGAAAGTTTCCCTAGGAATATCTATTTAATGTGAGATGAATAGTTCCTAAAGGCAAAGAAACCAATGATCATCATTTAATATAAGTAACAGGGCAATATTTTAATGCTAACCTAGCAAGAGTTTAATGTTCAACTTGAAATAGTTCTCAATATGTTTTAGATTCATACTCAGTGTCTTGGTAATGGAAAAATAATACATGCAAAAAATGAAGAATATTATCTTGAGAATTGAAAAGCAAAGTTGCTATAATTAGACCCAGAATTGAGGAAGAACTAAGGCTAGTCAAACAAGATAGGTGCACAGTCTACACAAACATGAACAGAATTATACTTAGGATCTACTTAATAGTAACATAAATAATAAATAGGTAAACAAAAATGGAATGAAACTAGCATAGTATCAATGCATCAAAAGATCTGCATTGAAAAATTCAAAGTTGGGAAGACTTCTGGCTTCCAGTTCCACATGTAAGGATTCAAAAACCCTTCCTTCATTTGTATCCTTCACTTTTATCTTGAGAAACTATGGGATATTTTACAATATATTTCAGTTTCTTTGCCAAAAATCTATCAATCATCACCTGATTAAAATCTATATCTCTTAGAACCTAGTTCAAATGCAACCTCCTCCTCAGGAAGCTTCTTCTGTGCATTTCTCTTTGCTTTTTTCTGAAAAGTTTTTTTTTTTTTTTTCCTTTTCAATTCTATCATCTCTAAATTTGTTGATACTAATCTCACTGATCAGCAACAAAATAAGGGAGACTTATGGTTTCTAATCCCACTTTCAAGGAGCTTGGAAGTCACCATTTTGTCCTAAAGACAAATACAAAGCTGAACATACTGAAAAATCAACAACTATTCTTGGATGTGTAAGAGAGGGCAGAACACAGGGCAAACCACTGTCACCAAGATTGAAAAGAAAGACAGGCAAATACAGGGAGTCACGGCTTACTGAAGCAGAGATTCATAAGAGGAAACACAACAGGAACCAGTGCCTGGATAGGAAAATCTGAACTGTAAATGACAAATTGCTAGAAAATCTGTATGGAGCCCTCTGAGAGTTAAAACCTCTAGGGGGATCCTATCATAAGGGAGTACCCACAATATTGTGAGATTTACCTACAGGATCTCAGTCAGGTTCCCATGGTAAATATTGAAGACAAATCTCCTAATGCTTCCAGCAGGAGGAGAGGAAAGGAAACCATGCTGTAATACACTAGAGAACTCTGTTTTAACCAGGCTTGAACTCAGGGGAAACTAGTTGACCAGAGCCTAAGATGCTGGGGTAGTATCAGGGACTAACTGACCTGGGGGAAAGAAAATAACCAACTCCAACTTACTTCAGTTATCTTGTCCCATTTAGGCAGGGAGAAAACATTTGGAAATACTAGAAAAGTTTCTAGTCATAAGACTATAGAACACTTTCCGTCCCCCTACACCTCACCACCATATTACTAAAAACCTATTTATAGCAGTTCTTTTTAGTGGGTACATTATGTCCAGCCATCAAGAAAAAAATTAGAAGGTATACCAAAAGGCAAAAAAAAAACACTGAAGAGTCAGAGCAGAGATCTGGCAGAGGTGTTGGAATTTTCAGACTAGGACTTTAAAATAACTATTGTTTTAAGAGCTCTACTGGATAAAGTAGACAGCATGCAAGAACAGATGTGTAGTGTAAGCAGAGAGATGGAAATTCTAAGAAAGAACCAAAAAGAAATGCTAGATATCAGAAATGCTACAACAGAAATGAAGAGTGCCTTTGATGGACTCATTAATAGAGAACAGCTGAGGAAAGAGTCTCTAAGCTTGAGGACATGACAGTAGTAACTTCCAAAACTGAAAAGCAAAAGCAAAAGCAAAAACAAAACAAAACAACAACAACAACAACAACAACAACAAAATGGAAGAGAATATCTAAGAATTGTGGAAAAATATTATAAAAGGTATAACATATATGTGATGGGAATGCCAGGAGAAGAAAGAGAGAAAGGAACAGAAGAAATATTTTAAATAATAAGAACTGAGAATTTCTCCCAAACTTATGTTAGACACAAAACCATGGACACAGGAAGCTCAGAAAACACTAAGCAAGATTGGGGCGCCTGGGTGGCTCAGTCGTTAAGCGTCTGCCTTTGGCTCAGGTCATGATCCCAGGGTCCTGGGATCGAGCCCCGCATCGGGCTCCCTGCTCGGCGGGAAGCCTGCTTCTCCCTCTCCCACTCCCCCTGCTGTGTTCCCTCTCTCGCTGTGTCTACTCTGTCAAATAAATAAAATCTTTAAAAAAAAAAAAAAAAAACACAAAAAAAAAAAAAAACCAAAAAAAAAAAAAAAAAAAAAAATCCTAAAGGACTCCAGAGGGAAAATACCTTATATATAAAGAAACACAGATTAGAATCACATCTGACTTCTCCTCAGAAACCATGCAAGCAAGAAAAAACTGAAGTGAAGTATTTAAAGTGTAGAGAAAAAAATAAAAAAACAAATAAATTAGAATTCTGTAACCTGAGAAACTATCTTTGAAAAGTGAGGCAAAAATAGACTTTCTCAGACCAACAAAAATCGAATTTGTTGCAGTAGATCTGCCTTACCAGAAGGGTTAAAAGTAGTTCTTTAGAGAGAGAAAAAATAATATAAGTCGGAAACTTGGATTTACATAAAGTAAGGAAGAGCATAAAAAGGAATAAGTGAAAGTAATGTAAAAACTTTTAGGGGTGCCTGTGTGTTGAACTCAGTTAAGTGTCTGACTCTTGGTTTCAGCTCAGGTCATGTTCTCAGGGTCCTGGGATGGAGCCTCAAGTGCGACTCAGTGCTCAGTGCAGAGTCTGCTTTAGATTCTCGCTCCCTCTGCCCCTCCCACTCATACTCTCTCTCTCTCTCTCTCTCTAAAATAAGTAAGTAAATCTTAAAAAAAAAAAAAAAAACCTTTTATTTTTCTTATTCTTAATCGAACTGAGAACATTTTGTTCAAAATAAAAATACCAACAATCTATTTGATGCTTATATTTAGAGAGAGGCTTATGTATGTCTACATATAAGTGAGATAAATGATAGCAATTATACAAGATATGGGAGGGAGGGATGAAGGATACTTACAACACCCATGAAGTGGTATGGTGTTATTTGAGATTTAACTTTGATTATCTAGCTGTATGTGTATACTGCTCAGAAAATAGAGAAAATGGAGTCATATAAGATGATTCATTAAAACTAAAGTAAGCAGGAAAAGAGTGGAAGACAAAAAGAAAAGGAACAAAGAACAAGGCCATCAAATGGAAAACAGTAACAATATGGCAGATATTAACACAACTATATCAATAATCATTTTGAACGTTAGTTGTCTAAATGCACCAATAAAAGACAGAGAATGTTAAAGTAGATAAAAACAAAAAACAAACAAAAAAACCCCACAAGAGCCAACTATAAATTGTATACAGATCCTCACTGTAACTCTAAGGACACATGGATTAAATGGATAGAGAAAATACACCTTGCTGACATTAATCAAAAGAAAACAGTAGTTATGCTAATTTCAGACAGAGCAGACTTCTAAGCAAAAGTTATCAAGGATAAAGAAGGACATTACATAATGATAAAGAGGTCAATTCTCCAATGAGACATAACAAGCTTTAATGTGTGTGTATTTAACAATATAGCATCAAACTCCATGAGGCAAAAACTAATCGAATTACAAAAAGGAGTAGAAGAATGGACTATGATAGTTGGAGACTTCAAAACCCCTCTATCAGAAGTGGACAGATACAGCAGACAGAAAATCAGTGAGGACACAGTTGAACTCAAAAACATCATTCATCAACTGGATATAATTGACATCTACACACTACTTCATCCAACAACAGTAGAATACAGCATCAACCATCATTTGGGTATAATTGACGTCATAGCTGATTTCATTCAATAACATCCGACTACACATTTTTCTTAAGGTCACATATGGAATATTCAGCAAGATAGACCATAAAACACAACTTATCGAATTTTAAAGAATAGAAATAAAATAATTTCTGCTTTCAATCCTCAGTGGAATTAAGTTAGAAATTTAATTAGAAATCAATGAAAGAAATATAGCTGAAATTTCTCAAAATTCTTGGAGATTAAACAACAAACTTCCGAATAACAAATTATAAATCTCAAGAGAAATTTGAAAATATTCTGAACCACAGAAAAATGAAAACACAACTATCAAAATGTGTGGATGCATTAGAAATAGTGCTTAGAGGGAAATTTATAACATTGAAGGTATATATTAGAAAATAGGAAAGATCTACTAAAATCAACCATCAAAGTTTCCACCTTAGAAAACCAGCAAAAGTAGGCCAAATTAGATCCAAAGTAAGCAGAAGAAAAGAAATAATAAGAACTAGGGAAGAAATCAATGGAATTGAGAATAGGCTATCAATAGAGAGAATCAACAAAACCAAAAGCTGTTTTTTTGAAAAGAACAATGAAATCAATAAGTCGCTAGCCAAGTTAAACAACAATAAACAGAATGAGGAAACAGATTACTAACAGCAGAAATGAAAGAGGAAATATCATTTCAGATTTTATGGACATTAAAAGGATAATAAATAAATACTATAAACAACTATACCCACAAATTTGATAACCTAGATAAAATGTACAAATTGTTTAAAAGACACAATCTGAAAAAAACTCATGCAAGAAGGAATAGATGATCTGAATAGGCCTATACCTATTAAATAAATTAAATCGATTATTAATAACCTCCCAAAACAGAAAGCACAGGTCTCAGATGAGTTCTGATGCTGGTATAAAAAAATTGTATACCATGGCCAAATGGGATTTATCTCAGGTATACAGGGCTGGTTCAACATTTGGATATCAATTAATGTAAAGCATTACATCAACAAGCTACAAAAGAAAATTCACATGATCATATCAACAGAAACAGAGAAAGCACTTGATAAAATCCAATAACCATCCATAATTAAAAAGAACTCTCGGTGCACTAGGAATAGATGACAAACTTCCTCATCTTAATAAATAATATTTTTACAAATATATTTTACAAATATTTTTACAAACATATTTAAAAAACATTAACAGCTAACATAATTAATAGTGACAAAGTCAAAGCTTTCCCACAAAGATCAGGTGCAAGGCAAGATGTCTTCTCTCACCACTTCTTTTCAGTATAGTTTCTAGCTGGTGCAATAAAACAAAGGAAAGAAACAAAAGGCATACTAAGGCAAGAGAGAAGTAAAACTTTTTTTTTTTTTTCCTTGCAGATAACATGATTAACTATGTATAAAAGCCAAAAGAAAAGACAATAACATTCCTGAAACTAATAAGCAATTATAGCAAGGTTGCAGGAGCCAAGGTTAATATACAAAAGTCCATCACTTTTCTATATTCCAGTAATGAACAAATGGAATTTAAAATTAAAAGCAAAATGCCTAAATACCATTTACATTAGTGCACAAAAATCAAACACAGGTCAAAATATGTACAAGATACATATGAGAAAACCAACAAAATGCTAATCAACAAAATCAAACAACTAAACAAACTTAGAGACACTCCATTTGGTTAATGAATAGGAAGATCGATATTGTCAAGATGTCAGTTTTTCTTAACTCAATTTATAGATTTAATGCAATCCCAATCAAAATCCCAGCAGATCATTCTGTTGGTATTTTACAAACTGATTCTAAAGTTTATATGCAGAGGCAAAAGATCCAGAATAGCCAACACAATATTGAAGGAGAAGAACAAATCAGAGAACTGACACTTAAGATTTACTATCAAGCTGCAGAAATCAAGATTGTGTGATATTAGCAAAAGAAGAGACAAATATTTCAATGTAATATTTGAATAGAAAGAGAATAGAGAGACCAGAGATAGAATCCCATAAATATAGTCAACTGATCTTTAATAAAGGAGCAAAGGAAATACAATTGAGCAAAGATAGTTTCTTCAGCAAATGATGCCGGAACAACTGGACATCCATACGCAAAAAAAAATGAACTTAGACACAGACCTTATACCTTTCACAAAAATTAACTCAAAATGGATCATAGATCTAAATGTAAAATGCAAAACTATAAAACTAGAAGATAACAGGAAAAATTCTAGGTTACTTTGGGTATAGCAATGACTATTTGATACAACACTAGAGGCACAATCCATGAAAGAAATAATAAATTGGATTTCACTAAAACAAAACAAAACAAAACAAAACAAAAAAAACTTCTGCTCTGTGGAAGACAATGTCATGAGAACAAGAAGACCTGCCAGAGACTGGGAGAAAATATTTGCAAAAGATATATCTAATAAAAATGGCTAACCAAAGTATACAAAGAATTCTTAAAACTCAACAACAAGAAAACAACTTGATTAAAATATGGGCCAAAGACTTCAACAGACATGTCAACAAAGAAGATATATAGATGACAAATAGCACATGAAAAGATGCTCCACATATATGTCAACAGGGAAATGTAAATTAAAACAGTAGTGAGATACACTACACACTAGAATGGCCAAAATATGGAACACTTATACTGCCAAATGCTGGAGAGGATGTGAAGCAACAGGAACCAAATTATCGGTACTGGGAATGAAAAATGGTGAAGCCACTTTGGAAGCCAGTTTGGCAGTTTCTTACAAAACTAAATGTACTCTTTCCATATGACCCAGCAATTGTGCTCCTTGGTATTTACCAAAGAATTTGAAAACTGTGCCCATGCAAAAACCTGCACACTCATGTTTATAGCAGCTGTATTAATAATTGCCATAACTTGGAAGTAAAATCAAGGTATTTTTCAGGGAGTGAATGGATAAATAAACTGTGGTACATCCAGACAATAACATATTATTTACTGAGAAAAAGGTGTGAGTTATTAAGCCATGACGGGTCAAGGAGGAACCTTAAATGCATATTCCTACATGAAAGAAGCTAATCTGAAAAGGCTATATACTGTATGATTTCAACTATGTGACATTCTGGAAAAGGCAAAACTATGGACATGGTAAAAAGATGAATGGTTGTCAGGGTCTAGGGGTGGCAGAGGAATGAATAGGTAAAGCACGGATTTTTAGGGCAATGAAATTATTCTGTATAATAACAGAATGATAGATACATGCCATTATATATTTTTTCAAACCCATAGAATGTACAACACCAAGAATGAACTGTAATATAAACTGTGGACTTTGGATGATTATGATGTGTCAGTGTAGGTTCATCATTTGTACAAATGTACCACTCTAATGAGAGATATTGATAATGAGGAAGGCTATGTATGGGTGGAGGCAGGGAGTATATATATATGATAAATATCTACACTTTTTCCTCAATACTGCTGTCAACTGAAAACTTCTCTAGAAAATTTGTCTTAACAAAAAAAGTTTTAATAATCCAATTCGTCTGGGATGAGGTTAGAAGGACCTTACTACATTGAAGTGCAGGGTCAGGAACAACAACAAAAACTGAGCTAGTTTCTGGATAAGACTGAAATGGAATTGGTGAGTCGGGCTTAATGTCACAGAGAAATAAGGCAAAAACTAGGTTTTGGATATGAAATCCATGCTAGAATTATTCTTGTTTCAGTGTTTGTTTTAATTTACAAGGATATAGTACTCTATGCTTTTGTGTATCCAATGTATTCTATCATCTTCTGTCTGTGATTCTTTCATGTCAACACTGATTCAGTGTTCATTTTTGCTGACTGCTCAGTGGGCAGCTTATAGAAATTGAAGTTGAGTGTCATAAGTGATTAATATAGATTCCAGTTTTTGATAAAATAGTAAAATGGCTGGTGTGTAAAGGCCCTGTTTTTTTTAAAAGAAAACAAACAAATACATACAAACAACTAAACTTAGAAAAAAATCACACCATCCAATATCTAGACGTTATATTTTGGTAGCATATTGAGCGATAGTGTGCTTTTTACAGTGTTTTTATTATGCCCAAGATGGTGCAAGCAAGTATGTTTAAAAAAAAAAAAAAAGCATAGAGATTATTATTTATTTATTCATTTAGTTATCTAAGCTTGGATATTTTTATAATACAGCTTAATATTTACATGTATATTTGTATATATTTGTATTCCATTTACAAATAAATACGTCCTGTAATGTGAATTCCTAGATTTTCAGATCAAATGCATTAGAATAAAGAAGTGTTCAATTTTTGCTTTAATGCATTGTAAAAAATTTGTATAGAAGTGATTTACCCCAAAGATACAAATGTAGGGATATGAAGGGTTATGTGCACCCCGATGTTTATAGCAGCAATGTCCACAATAGCTAAACTGTGGAAAAAGCCAAAATGTCCATCGACAGATGAATGGATAAAGAAGATGTGGTATATATATACAATGGAATATTATGCAGCCATCAAAAGTAATGAAATCTTGCCATTTGCAACAACGTGGATAGAACTGGAAAGTGTTATGCTGAGCGAAATAAGTTAATCAGAGAAAGACATGTATCATATGACCTCACTGATATGAGGAATTCTTAACCTCAGGAAACAAACTGAGGGTTGCTGGAGTGGTGGGGGTTGGGAGGAATGGGGTGGCTGTGTGATAGACATTGGGGAGGGTGTGTGCTATGGTGAGCACTGTGAATTGTGCAAGACTGTTGAATCACAGATCTGTACCTCTGAAACAAATAATACAATATATGTTAAAAAAAAAAAAAAAAAAAGAAGAGAGCAGGAGGAGAAGAATGAAGGGGGGGAAATTGGAGGAGGAGATGAACCTTGAGAGACGATGGACTCTGAAAAACAAACTGAAGATTCTAGAGGGGATTGGGGTGGGAGGATGGGTTAGCCTGGTGATGGGTGTTAAAGAGGGCACGTTCTGCATGGAGCACTGGGTGTTATATGCAAACAATGAGTCATGGAACACTACATCAAAAACTAATGATGTAATGTATGGTGATTAACATAACATAATAATAAAAAAAATAAAGAATCTGGAAAAATAAAAAAAAAGAAGTGATTTACAAAGTGAGAATAGGAAATATAAGCATCAATTAGGATATCTTTAATGTAATTATCTCATCACAAATTTAGGACATCCAATGTCAAGTGTTTATTGAAATAAAGTGGAGGAGAGGGGAAGGGAGAGACATAGAGAGGACATGCAGTTAAAAAATATAATAGCATACCAAGGTAGGAGCTACAAATTTAAGGGTTGTTAATATTTCTTGTGTAATGTTAAATTAGAATTACTGTAAATTTTATCCTTATAACTAGAGATTTTAGAAGTTACTTGTTAACATAAAGTCTGTTAATGGTTGCTAAAATAATCATGGGATTACCTAAATCTGTAGCCTCTATATTGAAAAGAAATTTAAAATCCAATAACAAAAGTCAAACTTAAATTGATTAATAGTAATGAAATAATGTTTGTGTTTTCTTCCGATTTTCAAAGGTTTTCACACACATATATGTATTATATTTGGGTAGACTAATAAATCAACTACATATCTTTTATTAGAATATAATTGACATATAACATGGTGTAGGTTTTAGGTGCATAACATGTTGATACATTTATATACTGCAATATGATAATCACCATAGTGTTAGCTAATATCACTATTGCATCAAGTAATTATTTACTTTTTGCGTTAAGAAGTTAATATCTAGCCATTTAGCAACTTTGAATTATATAATACAGTATTGTTGACTATAATCACAATGCTGTGTATTAGGTCTCCAGAACTTCTTCATTTCCTAACTGCAAATTTATTTTCTTTGACCAACATTTCCTAAATTTCCTTACCCCCTAGCCCCTGGTACCCATCCTTCTACTCTCTGTTTCTATGAGTTCAGCTTTTTTAGATTCCACATATAAATGAAATCATGTAGTATTTGTCTTTCTCAGTCTGACTTATTTCACTTAGCATAGTGCCCTTAAGGTCCATCCATGTTATTGCAAATGGCAGGATTTCCTTCTTTCTCAGGGCTGAATAGTATAAATTATCTATCTATCATCTATCTATATCTATCATCTATCTATCATCTATCATCTATCTATTTATCTATCATCTATCATCTACCTAATCTTTCTATCATCTATCTTCTATCATTACCTATCTATCATCTATCTATCTATCTAATCTATCATCTATCATCTGTCTCTCATCTATCATCTATCTAATCTATCTATCTATCATCTATCTATCATCTATCATCATCATCACCTATCATCTATATCTATCTATCTATCTATGCCACATCTTTATTCATTCTTCTATTAGTGGACACTTAGGTTGCTTCCATATTTTGAATTTCCATATTGTGAAAAATGCTGTAATAAACATAGGAATGCAGATGTTTTTTCAATATACTGTCTTCATTTCTTGCAAATATATACCCAGAAGCAAGATTGCTGAATCAATCATATGGTATTTTTATCTTTAATTTTTTTAGGAACCTTCATAGTGTTTTCATAGTGGCTGAACTAATTTACACTTCCACCAACAGTGTACAAAGATTCTCTTTCTCCAAACCTCATCATCACTTATCTCTTGTCTTGATGATAGCTATTCTAATATGTGTGAGGTGATAATCTCATTGTGGTTTTGATTTGCATTTCCCTGATGATTAGTGATGCTGAGCACTTATTCATGTATCTGTTGGTCATTTAGAGGTCTTTTTTGGAAAAATGTCTATTCAGTTCCTCTGCCCATTTTTTAATTGATTTTCTTTTGTTATTGAACTGTATGGGTATTTATATATTTATATACTTGGGTATTAACCCCTTACTTGATATATGGTTTGCAAATACTTTCTTCCGTTTTGTAGGTTGCCTTTTCATTTTGTTGATTGTTTCTTTTGCTGTGAAGAAGTATTTTAATATGAAGTAATCTTACTTGTTGTTTCTTGCTTTTGTTGCTTGTGCTTATGGTGTCATATTCAAAATATCATTGCCAAGACCAATGAAAAGAGCATCCTCCCACCTTCTATGAGTTTTATGGTATCAGGTCTTATGTTTGAGTCTTTAATCCATTTTTTAAGTCTTTTATCCATTTTGAGTTAATTTTCAAGAATGATGTAAGATAGAAGACAATTTCCTTTTTCTGCATGAGGTTACCTAGTTTTCCTACCACCATTTATTGAAAAGAGTATTATTTCCCCATTTAGTATTCTTGGTTCCTTTTTCAAATATAAATGGACCAGATATATATCTGGTCCATTTATATTTGAAAAATATATGTGATTTTACTTCTAGACCCTCTTTTCCATTCCATTTGTCTATGCATTTGTTTAAGCTAGTACCATACTGTTTTGATTACTATAGCTTTGTAATAGAGTTTGCAGTCAGAAAGTGTGATGCCTCCAGGTTTGTGTTGGTGTTGTTGTTTTTTCCTCAGCATTGCTTTGGCTATTTGAGGTCTTTTGTGGCCCCATAAAAATTTTAAGATTGCTTTTTCTATCTCTGTGAAAAATGTCATTAGAATTTTGATAGGGATTGCACTGAATTTATTTTATTTATTTATTTTTTTAAATTTTATTTCAATTCAAGTTAGTTAACATTTAGTGTAGTATTGATTTCAGGACAGAATGTAGTGATTCATCACTTACATATACATACTACAGTGCTCATCCCAACAAGTGCCCTCCTTAATACCCATCACCCATTTGGCTCATCCCTCTACCCACCTCCCCTCCAGCAACCTCAGTTTGTTCTCTTAACTATGGAGTCTCCAATGGTTTGCCTCCCTCTGTTTTTATCTTATTTTTCCTTCCCTTTCCCTATGTTTATCTGTTTTGTTTCTTACACTTACATATGAGTGAAATGATATGATATTTGTCTTTCTCTGGCTGACATTTTGTTTAGCATAATACATTCTATTTCCATCCATGTTGTTGCAAATGGCGAGATTCCATTCTTTTTGATGGCTGAGTAATATATTATATATATACACACTATACCTTCTTTATGCATTCATCAGTTAATGGACATCTGGGCTTTTCCATAATTTGGTTATTATTGATAGTGCTGTTATAAACATTGGGATGCATGTACCCCTTCAAATCAGCTGTTTTGTATCCCTTTGGTTAAATAGCTAGTAGTGCAATTGTTGGGTCGTAGGGTAGCTCCATTTTTAACTTTTGGAGGAAACTCCATATTGTTTTCCAGAGTGGCTGCATAAGTCTGCATTCCCACCCACCCAACAGTGCAAGAGGGTTCCCTTTTCTCCTCACCCTTGCCAACATCTGTTGTTTTCTGAGTTGCTAATTTTAACCTTTCTGACAGGTGTGATGTGGTATCTCATTGTGGTTTTGATCTGTATTTCCCTGATGATGAGTGATGTTAAGCAATTTTTCATGTGTCTGTTAACCACTTGTATGTCTTCTTTGGAGAAATATCTGTTCATGTCTTCTGCCCATTTCTTAACTGGATTATTTATTTTTTGGCTGTTTATTTTGATGAGTTCTTTATACATTTAGGATATTAGCCCTTTATCCAATATGTCATTTGCAAATATTTTATCTCATTCCTTTGGTTGCCTTTTAGTTTTTTTGATTGTTTCCTTCATTGTGCAGGAGCTTCTTATCTTGATGAAGTCCCAATAGTTCATTTTTGCCTTTGTTTCTGTTGCTTCCAGAGACATGTCTAGTAAGAAGTTGCTGTGGTCAAGGTCACGGAGGTTGCTGCCTAGGATTTTTATGGTTTCCTGTCTTACATTTGGGTCTTTCACCCATTTTGAATTTATTTTTGTGTATGGTGTAAGAACGGTCCAGTTTCATTCTTTTCCATGTTGCTGTCCAGTTTTCCCAACACCATTTGTTGAAGAGACTGTCTTTTTTCCATTGGACATTCTTTCCTGCTTTGTCAAAGATTAGTTGACCACAGAGTTGAGGGTCCATTTCTGGGCTCTCTATTCTGCTCTATTGGTCTATGTGTCTGCTTTTGTGCCAGTACCATACTGTTTTGGTAAGTACAGCTTTGTAATACAGCTTGAAGTGTGGGATTGTGATGCCTCCCACTCTGCTTTTCTTTTTAACATTACTCTCACTATTCAGGGTCTTTTCTTATTCCATAAACATTTTAGAATTGTTTGTTCTAGTTCTGTGAAAAGTGCTAGTGTTATTTTGACTGGGATTGCATTGAATGTGTAGATTCCTTTGGGTAGTATGAACATTTTAACAATATCAATTTTCCCAATCCATGAACACAAGCTATCCTTCTATTTGTTTGTATCTTCTTTAGTTTTTTTTTGTGTGTGTGTGTGTGTGTATGTGTGTGTCAAAGTCTTATAGTTTTTGTGGTAGAGATCATTGATTTCCTTGGTTAAACTTCTAATTATTTTATTTTTTGATGCTATTTTTAATGGAATTATTTTCTTTGTTTCTTTTTCAGATATTTTGTTGTTAATGTATAGAAGCACAACTGATTTACGTATGTTGACTTTATATCCTGCAACTTTAGTAATTTTTTTTTTTTATTAATTCCAACATTTTTTGGTGGAGTCTTTAACATTTTCTGTATGTGTCATATATTCTTCACATAAAGATAATTTTACTTCTTCATTTCTAATTTAGATATTTATTTTATTACATATTAAAAGGATCATACACCCTAATCAAGTGGGATTTATCCCTGGGATACAAAAATGTTTCCACATGAACAAATCAATAAATGTGACGTACCACAGTAATAGAATGAACAATAAAAATCATATGATCATCTCAGTAGGTACAGAAAAAGTAATAGACAAAATATAACATCTTCTAATGATAAAAACCTTCAACATATTGGGTATAGAAGGAATGTACTTCAACATAATAAAGGCCATATATGACAAACTCACAGCTAATATCATACTCAACAGTAAAATATTGTAAGCTTTTTCTCTAAGATCAGGAATAAGACAAGGGTACCCACTCTAGCCACTCTTATTCAATGTGGTATTAGAAGTCCTAACCAGCATTTTAGACAAGATAAGCAATTGGACAAGATAAAGCAACTAGACAAGATAAGGAAACTACATATTTACTAGGAAAAGAAAAGTTATGTAATATTCAGCCAAGTCTAAATTCAGAAACCATTACTCAAAATTCATCTTCAGAATTTAGGAGGTAATGTATTTGATTAATAAATGTATTTGTTTAAATTTAAGGTTTATAAATTATATATATAAGGTTTGATAGTTTACTCAGTCCTCATATCTTAAAACTCACATATACATTATAATTTAAAGTATAATTAATACGTTACTTATAAATGATATCATTAAATTTCCTGCTTCTAAATCAGAAATACACTTAACCTGTCTATATTTGAAAGTGAAGATCTAATTTCAATTTTATATTCAATGAAACTAAAATTTTCAAATATATCCTCTAGATATATGAAAATTAAAATATGCTTTCAATTTTGTTTTAACACTTCTGTGCTCTTGTGAGTCTTCACAAGCATAATGGGGGAATTTTTTGAATTTATAGCTAAATGTGAGTATCATTATTTTTCTTAAAATAATTTATGAAGTTTATATTACAATATGGTTATGACCGAGGCATTAGTTTCTTGAATAATCCTTGATAAAATGATCTGATATCCTCTATCTAGTAAAGCTGAAGAAAAACAAAATATATTGCTAATGACCTTTGCATTAAAATGTCAGAATATTTCTCTACTGGATCTAAAAGGAGGCACTGAAGTCAGTGATTGAACCCAACCCAATAATCAAGCATAGAACATAAATAGACTGAGTTTAGGCACTGGGTCTAGGTTCCATAACAGCACATGGAGAGTGCCCTGGCACACTTTATGGACATTTAAAACTAGAAGTTGCTATTCATTATTATAAAATTTGGAAGCAGCCTATTTGACTACATATCCCAGCCTTTTTACTTATTGATGGAGTAACTTTGGGAAAGTTGAATTGCCTTTCTGTGCTTCATTTTCCTCATTTGTATAATGACAATAGTGTTTTGGAAGGTAACTGTGAAGATTAAACTATTTAAGCTTGAAAAAAAAAAGTAAAGCAGTATTTAGCACATAGTAAATCTTCAATAAATAGTGGTAATAGTTTCACTGTATTATTTATTATTATTATTATCATTTACTAGTACCACCTTCTTCTGATTTCCTACACCCAAAAAATACCTAATTAACTACCTAATCATCTCAAATTAAAGTTTGTCTAATAGTATCAAGGATATTTTTTACTGCTAAAAAAATAAAACCCAAAAAACTTTAAGTGTGTACTAGAGGGAGGCTAAGTTGTTTCTCCTGACGACTTCATGGTTCTGAAATTGCTTTCCAGAGACATAAGAGTGTGAGCTTGACCTATGAATCAAAGCATAAAGTCGTTCTATTTATTCAGTCTTTTATCTGAATGATATGAAAGGATCAATCAGATAGAGGAGTGATTAAAGCTGTTTCTTTCTGTATATTTACCTAGAGGTGAAATCAATGAGCATCCCCAGTTAAAAATGAAAAGTGATAAATGAATAAATAATCACATACATTTTTGAAGGAAGTATGTCTCTGCCTTGAGGTAGTTATCTGTCAATTATTGATAGACTGATTCCTGCACATGAAAATTTTGAAGCATATCTTTAATGTTCAACTTACAAGACAAACTTTTCCATTTACTTTTGAATAAGCAAGTGTCTTTTTTGTCTTAACATTATTTGTGTAAAAAAGGTCCTAAAGAATGGCAAGGAGATCAAAGTTTATTGAACTTGTAAAACAAAATAGCCCGAAATGTTACCACTGAAAAGTCTTATTACCATGTCAGTCATGTGAAGAAGTGAACTCTACTTCCAAAACACTCTTCCCTGGTGTGTGACTGATTTTTAACATGAGCCCAGTGAAATTTTTACTGTAATCAAAACTAAATGTAATTCATCTCCACAGGAAAAGATCAGGTACATTATAGAACAGTAGAAAAGGAAAAAAAAGTAGAAAAGTACATTATAGAACATTCATCCATTATAAATTGATCCATTATAAGTTTTATTACCTTAATAAACAGTAACCTGTGCTATGGATAAGAAAAAAAAAACTTGTACATATTATATGTTAAAGGCAGCAATTTAAAGTCAGTTAAGTTTCTGATCATGATTCAGAATACAAGAGAATACTTTGAGATCTTGATTTCATTAACAATTCAGACCTGAAATATATTATCATGAAAACACTTAAAAAAACTCCAACATTATATCAACTTGAGATATTATTTTAATGTAACATTAAGTCATGTCTCATTTTCCTAGTCCTAATCATTAGAGGACTCTACTGTTATTATCTTGATATTATCTAAAATGCTTAAGTTGTGTAGAATTCATAGATCTCATTGTGGCAAAATTTAATGGACACCAAGGATATAGCAGAAATAATTAGGCATGTTCCACTTCAGGAAATTCACTCCCTAGTGGCTTATGGCAAGCCATGATTTTGGAAACTAATTGAGGTTGAAATAAAGTCTTCAGTATTTGCAAATTCCTTACAGCCTTCTCAGTCATGGGTATGACTAATACTTAAATCATATATTATTTGCAATTAGATATTACAAAAAACTATTGAATATAGTTATTTTCCTGAGAAAGTAAATATTGAAGTCATTTTTAAAAGATTTCAAAAGAAAAGTAATAGATATAAAAATAAAATGGAACCAAAGAAAAACTGAGTATGGCATTTTGAATGTTTAATCTGATCTTTATCCAGCCAAGAAGAGATTTCCTCTTGGGATTTGGTAGTTTGCATATGCAGTATCTTAGTGAGATAGGAAACAAAGATTTAAGACTGAGAGTTTATGTGTACAGATGTTAGTTTCATCCATCATATGAACTAAAAAAAAAAGAAAGAGAGAGAACAGAGAATAAATATATCTGGGGGTCCCACAATGTATAGGCAAAGCAGAGACTAGTTATAAAATTTGTTGATCTGGAGACAAAAACAGGTAGTAGGAAAATGGATATAGAAGGAAAACAAGAGAAGATAGAATTTTAAAACCTCAGTTGGGGGAACAGAATATATATGGCAGGAGAGGAATCGATGGTGCTAAATATTGCAGAGTTAGAAGTAGGATGGCACAGAGAAAAAATTAGATTTGTGAATGAAGTGACTGGGATTTAAGTAGGCAGGTAATATTAGAAGGATTTCAATTCCTTGAGGACTGATTATGAATGACAAAAATGGAAATAGTATTGTTTCTTCTTTAAGAAGTTTAGTGAAGAAGAGCAGGAAGAAGAACAGTAAACTTAAGGAGAAGGCAGATTATTATTCTGTTTTTAGCATGAGAGACTTTCAAAAATCTTTGTAGACAGTAGGATCAAAGAAGAGAGAAAATTTGAAGATAGGAAAAATGAATGCTTAATAATATGAAGTCTAGTAGGAGGTAAAAAGAGAAGCAATCCAGCTTACAGGTGAATACATGGGGAAGTAGATAGCATCTGAGGAAGAAAACATGCCTAATATTTATTCAGTGCCTATTTTGCTAGGGACTGGGTACGGATACTAAGAAGTCCAACTTCATTTAGACATATGTTTTCCTCACTATTCTCTAAGGTAATAAAATGTTATTGCTCAATGTTTTTATTTTTATTTATTTTTTTTCATTTTTTTATTAACACATAATATATGATTTGTTTTTAAAATAAATTCTTGATTTAGAAATGATTGGTGTCAAGAAGGAAGTTACTTAATCTCAAACATTTCCACCAATAACTTACTCAAATCTATTGCTCACTCTTTTTTGTCAGTCAGCCAATATTTATTAAACACCTGTTATGTGTCATATACTATTTCTGGCACAATGAATTAAAAGGTGGAGAAAACTGATGATCTTAAATCTCAGTGATCTTATATTCCAGATAGGTCAGATAAATAACAAATACTTGGGAGGAAAAGAAAACAACATTCTGGCTTTGATAATTGTTATGAAGAGGATAACATATGTAATATGGATAACAATGGCTACAGAGCTATATTCACTAGGTTTTCTGAAAGCATGTTGTCTGAGAAGACACTTGATTTGAGATCTGGGTATAAGATCTGAGTATAAACCATTTAATTTTGGAGATAGAGAATTCCTAGAAGAAAGACCCTATCAAGTATGAATTATCAGAGAAGAAAAAAGAAATGCTTGAAGTATTCCAAAAACAAACAAACAAACAAAAGTCAGGGTTGCTGCAACACATACACACACACACACACACACACACACACACACACACACATGATACCAGAGTTAATTTAAAGGGAGACAATTTGGATTTTAGGCTGGGGCCAGAACATGTTGAATATTGGCCATGAGAACCAGACAGATTAGGGATATATTTTGAAGCTAGAAGAGATATAGAGGAACCAATGATGATGCCAGGTTTTAGCCATACAAGTGGATAGATAGTGATTACAATTGAGAATCATTTGAGTTGGAGAAGACATTAGTAGACTGCATTTTGATGGAAGCTTTTTAAATAGAAATAAATGGTATTTTTCAGACATGGTAATTTGAAGATATTAATGATAAATACAATGAAAAGAACATGAGGGTAGAATTTTGGTGACTATCGAGGGAATGAATGCCAGCAAAGAAGACTGAGAAGAGACAGTGAGATAAGAAAAAAAATCGAGTATACAGTATCCCAGAAGACAAAGAAAAGAATGTTTCTGGAGAGAGGGATGGGGATGGTAATCCTTTCAAATGTTACTGAGGCATTTACAAAAATGAAGATAGATTTTAGGGCAATGAAACCATTATAATTGTATGACATTATAATGGTTGATACATGTCATTATACATTTGTCCAATCCCCTGGCCTGAACAACACCTAGAGTGAACAGAAATATAAACTATGCACTTTTGGTGATAAGGATGTGGCAATGTAGGCTCATCAGTTTTAACAAATGGACTGCTCTAGTGCTGGATGTTGATAATGGGGGAGGCTATGCATCCGTGGGAGTAGAGGTATATAGATAATCTCTGCACCTTCTGATCTATGTTGCTGTGAACCTAAATCTACTCTAAACAATAGTCTATTAAAAAATGAACACAAGACATTCACTATTAACCTAAGCATGAAGATGGCCACCTGCAACCTGTTTTAGTAAAACTATGTGAAAGAAAACTCGCTTGGAGTTGACTTAAAGATAGAAGAGGAAAAAGTAAACTGCAAACATGGAATATAAACATACTTTTTTAGAAATACTGCTGTGAGATGGATATGGTTTGGCAGAGTTATCAAACACATATCTGGTTATGATAGAAGTCTTCTAAAAATTAAATGTATTTCTTTGGAATATGGTGACACTGAATAGAAGCTTTCTATAAGGTAGAAGTGAATATGTACATGGGTTTAAAAATATGAATAATAGCAACCTTTTACAAAGCATTTAATGTGTGCCATATACTACTCAAAATGGATAGGTCCTCTTATCAGTGTTATGTTTATGGTTCACTATTTTGTTGAGGAGGAAATTGAAATATAGAAATTGGAGATACTCAAGTTTATATGGCAGAATTGAAGAGTAGAAACAGTTTAAATCTGAGACAAGAACACAAACAAGAAAAGATGGAAAGAGTATCCATTTATTATATCCAAAGGGTTGAGGGAGTCAGAATGAGAGTGAGTGCTGAGAAGTGCATCTGACCCATTGCTGAGGGACTTAAGACTGAGGAACAGATCGCAAAATTTGCACCGTGAAGTAAATTGGCATTGTCATAGCCAAGCAAGAAGAAAGGATTCTAGAATGATCAATACAAAGATGGTACTTTGCATTGCAACAGGAATGGAAGTAGGGAGATAAGAAAGGATGTATCTAAAAAGGAGATGCAAGAATTCAGAGCAGTGCTGACAGCTGATGTTTATGCATGGAGACTTTTGGGGTGTTACTTTTTTTAATGTTCCTAGCGTGCATTTACCTGAGTAAGACAGGTTCTTTAAAGGTGAGTGGCCAGGATATATTGGGCAGAAAAATATGAAGCAGAGATATATGAATGATGTAAAAAAGCTACAAAGTGTTATGGAACTTAAAAAAAGTGAAGCAGTTTATGAAAGAGGAGAAAAATTTTCACAGAAAAATTACCAGTTAAAAGTTTGAAAAAAAAAAAAAGAAAAAGAAAAATTACCAGTTAAAATAGGCCTTAAAAAATGCACAAGGATTTAATTAGGAGTGATTGAAGGAAGTGTATCGGAGATAGAGAAAGCACGTTTAGTACCTCATAAAGTCATTCATTCATCCATTCATTCATTCATGCAACACATATTTATTGACCTATTATGTGCACAGCACTTTTAAAGTATTGCAAACTAAAGCATGAAAGAATAATTATAATACCAACATAATTTACAAGTATTACACGAAAGCCAATGCCTTACAGCACATATCAAAATGATTATTTCAGACTTAAAAATTCCATCTTAGAGAGGTTGGTGCAATAATATAGACAGCATAGTTTACACTGAAGAACATAGAACAACATAGTATGCATACTAGAAATACATTTATTGTTAAATGTAGTCATATTCAATGTTTGTATGTATTTTAATATACTTTTAATGTATTCAGTTCTTTGAAAAAATGTATACCTTACCTGCCCTAAGCTTCTGTATTTATAAATATGATTAAATATGTAGCATAATTTAAATAGATCAATTTAACAAAGCATCTATTTACATAGTAATCAGTTCACAAAAATGCATGCCTTTTATTGGGACTCTAGACATTAAGTCTACTCACTACATCCTTCTATGAAGTTTGAAATTGATTAATTTCATTTGAGGTTTAGGAGCAAGTTTATTCAATTATTTTCATCGTATTGAGTGTTTAATGACTCTAATTTTTAAAAATTAGATTGTTTAATAATCCACAAACAAGATTCACACTGCATTACCGATTTATTTACTTTTTGTTTTCATTTTACTTAACAAGGTGTTTTAACCATTTATTCTATTTAATCATGTCTTTGATTACTGGTGTTTTGTCATCTTACATTTAGGCATATACATTACACGCTCTAATTTTTCTTCACTGATAAAAGGATTATAACTTACACTGATAAACAGATTTAATTTTTAACTAAGTATGATCATTTAACTTCTTTCTGCTTCCAGGCAAAATATCAGGATTTATATTTAAGTACTTGAAATTGATTTTATATCTATCTAAATTTATCTTTCCCATAAAATGGCTTATTTCAAGAAATAAATCATGTCTAACTGCCTTTACACCCCTTCATTTTTCTCACTAGGCCACTTAACCTCCAAATGTTGAACTCTGGCCACAATCTGTGGATTCAAAACTATTGTTCAAAACTATGTTTTTTCAAAATTATTGAATTTCTATTTTCATCTGGCCCTTTAATTCTACCAACTGGACAATAGCCATGATCAAACAACCTGGCCCCTACTTTGTACTCAGTTTCTGATAACATTGTCTTATGTTATTGCCATTTGTCTGAGCACTTGACATGATACTCTAACTATGACCTAGTTTCTTTAGCAAGAGATATTCCTTCTCATCATCTGACCTGCTACATTCTTGGATTTTATAACCGCCCCCTACCTAGGACACATCTACTATTGATCTTTGCTATTTCACTGTGTCTGTGCCCTCTTTTTATCTTTTCTTTGCATAGTACATAACATAGGGATAATAGCAGTGCCCATCCTTTGTTGCAAAGAATATTAACAAATTACTTAGAAATATACTGTAAAAAATACATGGGAACTCATTTCTCAAGCTGAAGGGAAATGACCGAAGATGGTATGAATTTAATTTACAAACTTATAGAAAAGAATAAAGAACACTGTAAATGATAAATATGTTGAGATATATAGATATATATAAATAATACAAATGTAGATATATTTTTAAATGCATAATTATTAAAGTAAAGTCATAATATTAACTAAATAATATTAACTCTAAATAGAATAAAATCATTTGGAGTAGATAATTCAAGGTATGATATGACTAAGAATTAGAAAAATTTGTGCAAATAATGTAAACCAGTGTTTCTTTCTCTGTAGAAAATTTGAGGTCATTTGGCAACCCAACATTCTCTGGAGAGGTTAATTTTGCTTGTATATGAAGTATATTTTCATAATTTTTGACATAACTTTTATTTTATCGTATTTGACAGCACTTAAGAATTAAAGACACCATATTTTGACCTGGAATTCTTAAGGCAGGTGTGTAAAGTGATACATGTTTGTTTTTGCTGAGTATAAGAATTTATCTTGATTGCTGATTTGCCTTTTATATCATTTGATATTTTAGAATTTTGACATATTTGTAAGTTGAAGTAAAAAAAAAAAGTGCTGATGTGGAGAGATATACAAGAACAAGGTTTGTTTTTCAATTTTTGTTTTTGATCTGAGGGAAAATAAAGAGCCTGAAGTTTTAAAGGATAAACTCATACCTCTCAGATATGCTTATTACAGAACAAAAAATGTAGCTAATTCTTGACTGTTTAAATATTTCCTAGCATGTTCTCAGGACAAATTAATTGATGAAATTTTAAGGATTACTTGGAAAATAAAGGTTAAGAAAAGGACAATCTTCATACCTAAATGAATAAAATTTAAAAAAATTCTTTGCTTTTCAATAAACTTCAATTTTTAGAACAGTTTTTGATTCATAGAAAAATTCAGAAGCCATTATGGAGTGTTTCCATATACCCCTCACCCAGTCTCCCCTATTATTAACATCTTACAAAGTATGGTACATTTGTCACAATTAGTGAACAAAGACTGATGCATTATTATTAACTAAAGTATCCAATTTTTTCAGATTAATTTAGTTTATACCTGATGTCTTTTTTCTCTTCCAGGATCTTATCTAACATACAATGGGATTCAATAAATATCAAATAATGTTAATATAAAATAATATATAACATATAATTATAATATAATATATATAATATAAATAACATTAACATGCATTAATTTAATCATCTTTCTCCAAATATTTATAAAGCATCTACCATACACTAAATGCCATTAGAAATTAAGCAAAAGAATGGTACAAATCTTTCTCTGAAGGAATTGATGCTCATCAACTCATAGAATGGATACATCCACATGAGATGTTATATAGCATTGAGCCCATTACCCACATTTAGAGACCAGGAGACTAAAGACCAGGGAATTAGAAAACAAATGTCATAATCTCCAAGTCCCGGTCCCTTGGTATAGCAGAAGTAAAAAGACCTATATTTAAAAATATAGTAAAAAAACAAACAATGATACAAGGGATAATGTTTATGTGTTATCAGAAAGTACTTATAATGCTATGTGTGTATAAAAATGTTTTCATTTAAATTAATTCAAAAGCCACTTCTATATTATTTTGAAATTACTATTTTGGTACCCAAAGTGATGTCTTTGGTGTTAATAGAGATCAAAATGCTCACCAGAACTTGAAATATATTCAGATTATCTAGTTGTTTAAAGAAATAAGTCAGGGTGCCTGTGTGGCTCAGTTGGTTAAGCGACTGCCTTCGGCTCAGGTCATGATCCTGGAGTCCCTGGATCGAGTCCCGCATCGGGTTCCCTGCTCGGCGAGGAGCCTGCTTCTCCCTCTGACCCTCCCCCCCTCTCATGTGCTCGCTCTCTCTCATTCTCTCTCTCTCAAATAAATAAATAAAATCTTTAAAAAAAAAAGAAAGAAAGAAATAAGTCAGCTTGATTTGTCACATTAACTTCCCGCTAGAAAATCCTGTGTTTTTTTTTTTTTTTTTTGTCTCTATAGCTTTCTCCCTATACATAGCTCCTGTCAAAATATTTCACATGTAATCACAAAACCTTGGCCAAATATCTCATACCGTTCTTCAATGTTTCTGTTCCAAATAGTTGCTAGTAACACTCATCAAATATTGAACAAGCAATATGCTACAAAAATCGCAACACCTTTAGTAATCACCTGTTTCAAATAACGTGGCCCCAAAATAACAATTAGTAGAATATGTGTTATTTTATAACTAGTGTGCTTGGCAGTAATACTAAAATCAACATTTGGTAATAAAGTCATTTCTGGCAATATGTGTTATTTTTATCAAAAACAATACATTTATTATGCTTGAAGGAATTCTCCCAAACCATATATTGGGACAAAAAAGACTATGGTAGGCACCCTTATATATGGCTCTTAGTAATCTCTCTTGCCCTCTTGCATACTCTGATGAAGCAAGGAGCCATGTTGTGACTTCCTCCATAGAGAGGTCCGTGAGGCAAGGACCTGAGGGAGGTTTCCAGACAACAGCTTGTAAGGCACTGACAGCTCAGTTTGAAAACATGGGAGGAGCTAAATCCTGCCAATAGTCGGGTGACTAAGTTTGAAAGTGGAACCAATCTAGCCTTGTGAAGACTGGGGCTAAACTGTACACGAAATCATGGTTCACAGAAGCTATGAGGTCATAAATGTGTATTGTTTATGCCTGTAATTTTGGGGGTAATTTGTTTCACAATAATAAATAACTAATAAATTGTCCCAATGAAAAACTTATGCTAGTGACAATGTTCATCATGATGTGCCACGATAAAACTTTCCCAGTTATTATTACCACAAAATAAATTGCCTTGCTCTATGCCACTATTTCAAGAATCAGGAAAAGAACCAAGGTATAAAAAACTGAGTTGACAAATACCTTTTTTCCAAGGGGTATTTCCATTTAAGAAGAAGCAGCTAATAGGAAAGACATTTTAAGTTCAATAAATATCACTAAAATTAAATTGCATTGAAAGTCATCCAAGAACCATCCTTCCAAGAACCAGCCCACCAACCCTGATTATGAGACATAAATGTACCTTGAATTTTTACTAGGGAGTAAAATGATTCTTGGAAGATGACAAGGTTCTCTTCACTATGACAATGCCCATCTGCAAGTTATTTCAAGGTTCTGAATTCTCATCTCAGCAGAAAATTAATTACAAGAATATCTTAGCTTTTAATGGATTTTAAATGATCTAAAAGACTCTGTATTTTTAATATATAATTCTTTTATATTAATAGCAGAACAGATATGAGGAATAAACTTTAAGAAGCATACAGCACATCAATAACTCTCCATGTATTTGAAGTCTTCTGCTTACATTTTTTAATATATGCTCTGAATAAGATAAATTTTCTCATAAAAAGCATTTGCAATCTAGCTGAAAATACTTAATAGAAATTTGTGTTATTTCTTTAGAATGAATGCTGGCTAATTTTCCTATTCTTGCTTGTTTAGCATAACTTTTTGTTCAAAATTTATCTGAAAGTCATTTTCATAGCTATAAAACAAATATTTTCAAGCATAAGATAATGTTTTGTTTGGTAATCTAAATGGTAAAATTGTTCTAATCAGTGGCAGTATTATATACAAAAGTTCCAAATAAGTTATGAAACACAAGAAAGCATTGAGGAGTGTTTACAGTTAATAACAATTTGGTAAAAATGTGTTTTTGTTAGATGTTGCAAAACTGCAACATTATACCAATGACAGATTTCATCAAAAGCTGACAAAAATTTCATTCAAAGAAAAAATCAACTATGCAGTTTGACCATGGGTCATCTGTACCTTATTTTTAGCATCTAATAAAATGAAGATAATATAATAATAGCTATCTCAAAGGATTGTTGTAAGAAATAAATGAGTTACTGTACTTACTGTAAGTAGAGTGTTTCAAAAGTGCCTGGCATATGTAAAGTGCTATATGTATCATCATTATTATTTTTATCATTTCCAGTAGTATAATTATGGCAAGGAAAATACAATTGTGTTGTTTGGTACAAATACCTATTCAGATATATTAACCACGAAAATGATGTAACACATCAAAATGATACCTGCTGATCTATGTACAACTTGTTGTATGTTTAATTTAGAGTAAGAAATATATATATTTTCATTCAATAAATAAATAATGATAGATGGATAGATGATGATGGTAGATAGATAGAGATAGATGATAGATAGATAGATGATAAATAGATGATAGATAGATGATAGGATGCCTAATATATTCTAGAAAATTGTCTTGACAAAGCAGTGTACAAAAAACAATTAAAAATTCTTTTTGAGCTTATGTTCCCATGGAGGTAGATACAGAAGATAAACAAATAAATATCTCTCTCTATATATAGTATGCCAGATGATCATAAATGTGAACGGATATAGGAAGAAAGACAAGAAAGTGAAGGAATCAGCAGTAGAAGGGTGGGGAGGAAGACTACACAGTTTTAAAGAGTGATCAGCAAAGCCTCATTGAGGAAGAAACATTTGGTCAAAGACAAAGAGATGAGGAGAAAGCCATGTGGATAAGGAAGAGGGCCCTTCAGATGTAGGAAACTGCCAATGCAAAGGCCCTGAGGTAGAATATCTGGTATGTTCCAGGAAATTCTAATAAAATATCTCTCATTAATACTTAATGCTAGATGATCATAAAACTTCTAATACCTGGTGGTCATTTTAGATATTGTTTCCTCTTAAATTCTTAGTTCTTTTAAAATTCAAATCATAATACTTATATAAAAAGTTTGATAAATTTAACAAATCAAAATGTATTTAGCATTTTGCATTTTACAATGCATTTCACATTCATTGCAAAATTTAATCATCTCAGGACCCTTTTGAGACAACATTACCTTTACAGAAAAGAAGATAATGAGTTTAAGATGGGTTAGGTCATTTGATCAAAGTTATCCAGGATATTACTGAAAAATTATAACTATAACCCATATCAGTAACTAAAATTACAGTATTGTTTTCTTGTTGTACAACAGTTCCAAATTATCAGCAAAGCTCAAAATGAGCTGTGTGATATTCACTACATTGAATGATTTTTCATATTGATTTTATGAAGTGTGTTCATATTTAAACCAAGACCCTAAAATTTGTAATTTTGTGTCATTTCATAGCCCAATTTCATATAAAGGGAACAAAATATTTTGGAAAAAGTATTCTTATAGAACTTAATGGTTGTATTTTTAAACTCTTGTATTATGTGTCTTATTTTCTCTAGCAGTATGATGGTTAATATATTAAGAAAAGAAGGAACACTACATTACAACATGCACACACACACACCCACACACAGAGCTGAAGTGCTTGTTCTGACTGCACTAGGCCTATTTCACCCTCCAATTTTCATCTGTGAAAGATGGGGACAATCTATTTATTTAAAGACAGCTGAGTGCGCTGCTTGGGTGGCTCAGTCAGTTGGGCATTGGATTCCTGGTTTTGGCTCAGGTCATGATTTCATGGGTTGTAAGACATGGGGCTCCATGCTCAGCAGGAAGTCAGTTTGGGGGTTCTCTCCCTCTGCCCTTCTCCTCACTCATGCACTCTATCTCTCTCTCTCTAAAATAAAGTAAATAAATTTTAAAGACTGAGCTGTGAAATTTAGGCTCATACAGAAGCTTATAAGCCAAGTAGATTTTATACTTGCCATAGGTTAAATTCAAATTACTATGGAAATAAAGTGCTGAAAACTACCATTTTTTTGAAATTCCAAGTTGTATAATAGAATGTAGTTACTCTTACAACCGTATATGATGATATGATGTATTAATTAGCTGTGATGCTCTCTTTGCAAGAATATCTTAAATTTATTAGGAATGCTAGAATTTTATATTATCAATCAGAGAAATGATAGACCACACTTATTATTTTGGTATGTCTTTTATAATCATGTGAAAAATGAACTATTACCTCATTAGAAGTACATTATTGGGCTATGACATCTTGTAATTGCTTTAGTAATTACATTGTTTACACAAAATAAGGTAAGTCACAATATATGTGATTTTTGCATATTAAATGTTATATAAAGTGCAAGGAATAATCCCTAATATGTATTTTATGACTTCTTCGTAAAAAGGAAAATTATACTGAATTATAACCTGTATGAAATATTCCTCTTCAGTTTTGGAAAAACTTTTAATAGTACAATATTTCCTCCTTATCCATGTGGGATACGTTCCAAGACTCCCATGAATACCTGAAACCACAAATGGTACCAAACTACATATACTATGTTTCTCCTATACATTCATACTTATGATAAATTGTAATTTAAAAATCAGCACAGTAAAAGAGTAATGAGAATAACAAATAATAAAATAGAACCATTATGACAATATACTGTAATAAAAGTTTTGTGAATCTGGTTTCTCACTCAGAATATCTTGTACTGTGCTCACCCTTCTTCTTGTGATGATGTGAGAGGAAAAATGCCGACATGATGAGATGAAGTGAGGTGAATGACATAGCCCTTGTGATGTAGCATTAGACCACTATTGACCTGACCATATCTCAGTAGGTGGATCACCTGCTTTTGGACAGGGCAGGGCGTGGTGGACAGCGGATAACTCCAACTGCGAAAAGCAAAACCACAAATAAGGGGGGACTACTGTATTCATGAATTCTTCTAAAAGGCACATTTGCTTCAACACATTGCTATCAACTCAGATATATTGCTATCACATTACTATCTACATGTATACTCTGAATTTAAAAAGTGAGTATGTACATAATGCTAATTAAGAAATGCTGTCATGAGGGGCGCCCAGATGGCTCAGTCAGTTAAGTGTCAGATTCTTGATTTTGGTTCAGGTCATAATCTCAGAGTCTTGAGATCAAGCCCTGCTTTAGGCTCTGTGCTCAGCAAGGAGTCTGCTTGAAATTCTCTCCCTCCCGCTCTGCTCTCCCTCTTTAAAATAAATAAATTATATTTAAAAAATATAAAAACATAAAATAAAGGGAATAAAAATCCTGTCATGAATGAACTGTATTTTCAAATAACACTTAGAAATTTAGCCTTTCTACCTGGGTTGAATTTCTTCTTTCAAGCAGATGCATTCACTTAGAGCCATTTCCATCATTCATTATATATTGAGTCACCATTATAGTAGACATCTGTTACTTTTTGCTAACCATAATACTGGACATATGTTTTGTCTTCTCAGCATACATACACTATGTTTTCCTATTGGAAACATTCCTATTTTCCTTTCCAAAACCACCAAACCCTATCTCATCTTCATGGTTCAAGGGTAGGAAGGTGGCCCAGCAAGATTCAATTTCAAAATACTTTCTGCAATTTTGGGAAAGAGAAACCTTGTTTCCATTTGGAATTATAAAGTGAATAGGACAGAGATTTGGAGATCATCTTGCCAACTTGGAATAGAGGAGGCCTCTCAGCCTTCTTGAGGGTGAAAGCAATATAGGGAAAAGTAAGATTTGAGAAAATGCAAGTTCCTGAAGACAAATTTGGATTCCTGGAACCTGTCATTCCTGAAGCTGAAACCCTACATTTTCTTTTCAATGAACTTACAAATTAGCAGTTTGATTTCCATTTTTATTACCACAAAGGAAGAGTCATAAATAGTTCAGAAATACTGCTTACTAATGTACCTTTTAAATAGAAATATTTTATAAAAAGGAAAAATCAAATTCTCTTCAATACGAATTCTTTGGGAAGAAACTGGATCAATCAAGTCTTTATGTATTATAAGCCTTCTAATTCCACACTCTGATAGATACAAGTGAACTTGGTTTTTCAGTTTGTGGATCACAGTGTGGTTATAATTTCAACCACAAGATCTTTGAAAATCTAATTGGTTTCAATTAAGATAAGTTACCATAAGCTATTTCCACTGCTTAGATGAAACTGAGAAAAACTGACAAGTTTCTTCAATCATAACACATACAAGCCATCCATAAAATAGATCAGTCTCAGTGTATCTAGCTATATCTTCTGATTTGGATTTTCTATCAGGTTTTCAAAGGAATATTAATATAGTGATGGGGAACATCCAGCCATGCAATTGGAAGACTTAGAGGCAAATCTTACAAACCATGTAAATTTGAACAACTCTCTTCACACTCAGAAGTCTTAGGATTTTTTTTTTTTATGTATAGTGATATTATTTAACATCAAGAGTGGTGCCTGTGACTGAGACTATACATGTAAGAATACTTTGTGAACTGTTAAATGCTATATGCATATTACATGTATGTGTATATATATTATATGTGTGTGAACATATGTGTGTTATGTATATGAGTATGGACACAATTAGATTTTACAAAATCCCAGAAATTTTTCTAGATTGTGTGAAGAAATTATATACTGTGGAATTTAAGAGCATTGTCTCAGTAGCCAGACATCCTGGGTTCAGGTCACATCTCTGCCATTTACTAGCTATATAACCTTAGGCAAGTTTATCTCTTCGTAGGGCCTCCATTCCCTCATATGTAAATAATTTTCATTAATAATCTCGTTAACACAGATATAAAGCTTAGAACAGTTAGACCTTTGCTTGGTGTATGATTAGCACTCTACTACTATTAACTTTTAGTTTGAACAATTATTAGGTAATTCTCTGTTGTGGTTTACTCAGCCCTTGACTCAGATTCAATTTTCCATTCAATTCAATATGGCCCTCTTAGGTTTTTCCATTATCTGTAATCTGGACAATATTTGTATACTTCTTCCATTTCCCAGAATGCTGAAAATGTCAGGCATTACATCAAGGCAGAGAGCCCAGAGAAAACAAGTTGTCACACTCTTGCCCCTGGAAACAATCAGGTTTCTCAGATAGGTGACAAATTCCCCTTTGGGTGACATCAATGGGCAACATATATTATGTTTGCTTGTTTATCACTGGGTTTTCCCTGGTAGATGATGAATTCCTTAAGGGCATAAGTCTTTCTAAATTTATCAGAGTAAACACTGGGTCTTTGAGGAGGAATTAGAGGATTAAAAAAAGGAGCCAGGCAGGGGTGAGGAAGAAAGACTTGGAGGAAGAAGTAGAAATTGAAGAAATTTGCACTAGTCCATAAAGTATCAGAGCTGGAATGAAGAAAAAAAAAACAAAAAACAAAAACAAGACAAATTGCTGAAAGTGATAATTCCCCAAAGGATTGAGGCAGAGTGTGTAAAAAGACAGTAGTAATTTAAAGGTGTAGTGGTGGTGACATTAATAGTAACAGTAGAAACAGTTGGTGTCAATTTAAAAGAACTAATCCTTCCTTAATCTCTGAAATCATTGGTGGTCTTGCTAACACTCAGATATGTTTGAAGAAATTGGAGCTTCTTCCCACTGCTCTGAAAACCAGCAGAAATATTTGAAATCATGCAAGAAAAGTTAAAATGTATTTATTTTAGTGAACATTCAGTGGTGTCAACAAAGAATTTGAAAGGCCATATTTACATTAAGGTATCTGGGATATCTCTATCTATCATCTATCTATCTATCATCTATCTATCATCTCTATTTATCATCTATCTATCTATCATCTATCAATCTAAATATCTATGTGTGTGTGTATGTATGTACATGCATATATATAAATGAAACCAACCAACAACAAAATTCAAGTCAGTTTTGAAGTTAGAATCACCAAGTTCATCATATTGGAGTTTTCTTGAAAAGATCTTCTGCAGTAATGTAGGTATGAAAATTAATGGTTGACAACATGGGTCAGAAAAATCAGTGATTGTTTTGATTCTCTCAATGACAGATGAAGAAGAGAATCTGGTTCAGGGGATAAAAATTTGGTATCTTTATGATAGCAAAGCTTGAAGATCATGGTTTCAAGGTGTCATGACCATGAAGACAACGTCTATAAGAATAATCCTAAATTTAATGATATTAGAAGTGTCCTGTTCATTCCCTCAGTCCCTTAAAAATAGTAAGTCATTAAGCCATACAGGATATATTCAGTTGTCTGCAAACCAGAAGGAAGATTGTTTTAGTGTCATAATGAAGATTCATAATGAAGGCATTAAAATTCTTTCAACCTTAATTTCTCTCTCTCTCAATCTCTCTCTCTCTTTACATATATATGTGTAAAGAAGAAATACAGTGGCAGGATGCTGGGGATCAGACAAACCATTTTTGACTACATCTTTAGATTAAATTCTCCTATTTTCAATGGAATTCTTTAATGTATATAATAATTATTCTATTTAATAAAATGGAATATAATGTATAATGGAACATTTAATATATGAAACAGTAATTAATTGCCACACCTTGAATTTGATTCTAATATTAAAACACATCGATGCTTATTTAGTTATGAATATGTGGATACTAAAAACAGAAAGAAAAACCAGTTATATATTTATATATTTACATATGATCTTACATGATATTTTGGTATTGATAAAACTGTTAGACAATAAGATATTGGAACTTACCAACATCATCACCATTTTAAAAAGAATGTCATGAAAATGACTTAGAGAAAGAAATGAGTCTAGCTACTAAAGCAAAAATGCTCAAAAATGTATTGTTACAGAGTAAAATCAAGGCAACAATGTGTCAACAGGAACAAATAAAGATACTTTTATGCTATACCTTACTACTTGAAAACTTCCACTAATCTATAGTCCCCGTAAGAAAGAAGTCAAGAACTGACAGATGCTGCAGGGTCATGGGGGAGACTCTATATAGCCTTTCCCTGCCAGTGTCCTTGCTCTTTGGCTCCTAGAGTTAGCTTGGTCATTTGCCATTGCTGAGGCCACAGTTTCAAATGGAGGGACCCACTCTGTGTCTCCTGGGTCCCTCTACCTCATTCCTTACTGTGGCCATGATGGTGTGGCAGGCTCTGGACTCCTAAATCTCTGGCACAAATTTAAGAAGATTTTGCTTGTGTATGTCATAGATGAATTCTTCCTCCTCCACCATGAATGAAGAACCTGATGCTTTCTCAGTAGTTAACTAGCTATGGGATCTAGCAGCAGATCCATTAAATAGAGGAACCATTTTTAGGATCAGGGATGTCTGCCTGGCCATATTTTATTTCTGGACTCTTTCAACCACCCTGCCATCCACTCGGGTTTACTCATTCTTCAGTACTTGGCAGAACGCTGTGCTAACAAAGATGAAAAGAGAACTGGGGATGATGTTAAGCTTGCAAAACGTTGTAGAGAAGACTACAGCTCCAAGAGAAACAAAACTGCTAGCTTCTGAAATTTATGGCATTCTTCAGTCTTCCAATATGGTAGATGGTGATAGTTTCAATGAAATGAGTTCACATAGAAAGAAAACTCAGATATTTCTGGGAACTACATACAAACATCCCAAAACAGTGGTTTTGCACATAGATGGTACTGATGATATGTCTCAGAGAAATCTCTGTGAAGAGGATTTGGTAAAAAATAAAGGTGTTTATCTCTGTGTTTTTGAGGTCTTTTATCTCTGTAGTAAGGTTCTCTCTGGTTTCTTCTACGTTTTTCTCAAGCCCAGTCTGCACCCCAATGTTTATAGCAGCATTATCATAATAGCCAAACTATGGAGGGAGCCCAAATGTCCATCGAATGATGAATAGATAAAGAAGATACACATGTATGTGTGTATATGATGCAATACTACTCCACCATCAAAAAGAATGAATGCTTGCCATTTTAAACAATGTGGATAGAACTAGAGGGTATTAGCTAAGCAAAATAAGTCAGTTAGAGAAAGACTAATACCATATGATTTCACTCATGCAGAATTTAAGAAGCAAAACAAATGAACATAGGGGAAGGAAAAAAAAGAGAGGGAGGCAAACCATAAGAGACTCTCAACAATGGAGAACAAACAGTGTTGCTGGAGGGGAGGTGGGCAGGGGATGGGCTCAATGGGTGATGGGTATTAAGGAGGGCACTTGTTGTATTGAGCACTGGGTGTTAAATGAATCACTAAATTCTGCTTCTGAAACCAGTATTACACTATATGTTAACTAACTAGAATTTAAATAAAAATTTGAAGAAAAAAATTAAAGGTTCTATTAGCATTACTTTTCAAATGGCTGTTCAAAGTTGTGTGGTGTGAATCCGTTCAGATTTGAAAGCAGAGGCTTTGCATCAGTAATAGAATCAACCCAGGTTATGAAGGCTCAGCAAGTTGTGAAAAGTGAAAGTGGAGAAGAGATGCTGGTCCCATTCCCAGACACGCCTGTGGAAGTAGAATAGAACACAGAACTGTCTGACTACCTGCCTGAGGATGAGAGCCCACTAAGAGCAGGACAAAGCAGTGTCCTAGATTGACTCACCCAGAAGGTAAAGTTACTGCTGGAGCAGAGCTGCAAACTTTTTATCCAGATAAAAACCGGTGACTTCAGTTTGGTTTTCAAGGACTATGTGAACCAACAAGGGGCCAGTTTTCCATCGTTGTGGTGAACTGTCAAGTGCAATTCACAATAAATTTCATGAAAATTTTTTAGATTACATGATTGCATATGCTGCATTTTACATTTTATTGGCCATTTTGTCCCACTCAGTAGTAAAAAGGACAGATGTTACAGGTGAATTTGCCTTGTTATAAAGTTCTTATAGAAAAGTTAAGGCAACTGAAACAGCATTTTTTGAAATAGATTGTAAAATAATAATAATTTAAAAAAAGAAGAGAAATCAAGTCTACTTCATTACTTCCACACATGGAATAGTATCTAGAACATAGATGGTATCAAATAAATATTTATTGTTTAAATACGATTATAGTAAGAATATGGGAATGCATTCATTAAAATAAGTAAATGTTTACTATGCACCCACTATTGTTCAGAATGATCAAAACTTAAAAGGAAAAAAATGATCAAGACTTTTATAAGGATGCCAATGAAATGATTTAGTTATAATGCAGGAGAAACTTGCATTTGGGCCAAGGGCACAATATATGCATAATACAGTAGGAGGTATGATTTGAGAATTCTTACAGTATGTCATAAATCCCAGATTGGAGGAAGGAAGCAGAAATTTCTCCAGCTATTTTAAACATAAGACTTTTTTTTTTTTTTTTTTGTTACAAGTAATTAGGTAATTGAAAAATCCTGGAAATAGCTAGAGAAGCAAAGTCTAGGCTTGTCCTTAAGGAACAACTGCTGAACAATACCACCTACCAGCTGGAGCAACATAGGAGCTTCTATATCTGCAGTAACCAGGGATGGGTAGGCATTAGGAAGGATTGGTGAATTCAAGAACATATCACTGTAGATGTGAATCAAAAATCTGGAAACGACTGATGTTGTAACAGCTGCCTGTCATCCAAGAAGACAGTGAATGAACACCTGAACACTGTAGTAGAGAACCTAATATCCTCTGCATTGAGACTAGCAGTAGAATGGTACTCTCTCTGACATTCAACCCCTCAAATTTCAGTAAGCCCATCCAATTGGCACAGGTAAGTAGACTACAAGAAAGTTGAATGGGTACCACAGACCAATCCTCAAATATACAACAGCTCTCAGGTTTGATTATTCATCTGCAAAATCCCTTCACCCATACTTGTACTTTCCAACAATAATGATAATAGTAACAACAAAACAACAAACAAACTGCAGCAGCAGTTGTACCAAGTACCAAAATATATTAAGACACATCTCCTTAGAACTGGGAACCGTAGGACACATGAGTTAAAAGGAGAGATGAGAGTCATTTTGAGAGTCTTTATGATATTTTGAAAAGTATGATGAAACTAGATTGGAAAATCTTGGAAAAGCTGTCATTTATATTTTAGATACATAATAAAAGTCTTGGCTGTCACCATCCCTCAAGAGACCACCAAAGAGTAATTAAAAGATTTCATTTGAGGTGAGAAGAGAAGTTTGTAATTTGAGACATATGTTGGAGTGAGCATATTTTCAGTGGGGAAAAAAGCAAGCTGATTTGTAAAATGGTGTAAAAGTGTTAACCGGATACAGAGAAAAATCTCCAGAAATATGTCTTGCAGTTTGTGTCTAGAAAAGAATGGAAGATATGTACAAAAATAAGTTGGAACAACATAGAGGAAGTAAAACATCCTTTCTAAACTTTAAATGGATCCTTAATTCTATAACCCTACAATGTAGTTTCAGAATTTATTTGTTTTAGTTTGAATATTTTGCTACTGGGATAATTCCTTAGGATATTAATGTAGAAGGAACACCTATGTTCAATTGAAGGAGGAAAGGATTGGGATTGGATAATGCTTACAGAGTTATTTCAGTTTAATGATTCTCAAACTTCTGTGGGCAGAGGAATGATGTAGGAACTTCTTAAAATTTCAGATCCTAAAGCTTTAGCTCAGTGACTCAGATTCTTTTGAACTGGGATAAGGTGCAGATATCATTGTAATGAGCTCTACCCATGAATCTAAATGATTCCAATGGGTGTCGCCCAACTTATGTTGAGCAGTGCTGCAGTAGTGTAAATTAGAAGGGATGAGGCCTTGAACTTGGGGGTGGCAGTGGGAATGAAAAGAAGACAAGAAATTAAGAAGATATTTTTAGTGTTCAACTACCAAGGTTGACCAACTAAGTGTAAGTCTTGGATGAAAGAGAACAGTGAGTAGTTCTAACAACCCAAGCCCTGGCAATGAAGAGAATGCTGACATTTTTAAAGTGAATAAAAACTTAAGGAAAACTACATTATAGAGCAGGAAGATAAACTTTGCTGTAAGACAGCTGGAATTTAAGATGGCATAAGGAGAGCGAAATAGAGATGTGCCCACTAATTAACTGCTTTAGGCCCAGGGAGAGTGGTGGCAGGGAGAGACCTCCATCCAGAAATCTTGTGCATGTAGTTACCAAGTGAAGCTGTAAACGCGGTAAAGGAACTTGAAGCTTGGAGAATCCATAAGGTGAATGGGGAAGGTGAAGGCTTGGACCTAGTTATGAAAATCATGTTTTCCCTGAGAAGTGACCCTTGAGATAAAATTAGAAGGTGGGGCAAGTATTAATTTGGGAAGAAGGAAAGAAAACATAATCCAAGCAGAGGCCATAGAATCTGGAAAAACCCAGAGACAGAGGGGTCAGAAAACCACTGCCTGAAGAATATCTCCAAGGGCAAGGATGAGGCAAGGTTCTGGGGGCTTTCATATTTATAGACGAAGTGAAAGAAATTTTTTGTTACAGCAAGAGCAATGAGAAGCCACAGGAGGGTTTTAAAAGAAGGAGTGTCCAAGAACAGGATGCTGAGGACCTGCCATAAGATGCTGTCATATTTTTGGAACAGGGTTGAACTGCACTGTTAATTCCAGCCTGCTGTTGCTTCCCCAAATACAGACAGCTGAATGTATCATGAAGAGTCTACCTTGCTGGGCGCCAATCCTGACTTCACCCTCATTGTTTTAACTTGGGGAAATTACATAATTTCATGCTTATCAACATTGGTTTCATATTAGAACCACAAAAGGGGCTTTAAAAAATACCAGTGCCTGCCCCAGCCTCCCAGAGAGTCTAAATTCAAGCCCTAAAGGTATTTCTAAATCATCTTCAGGTGTTTCTAATGTGTCTCCAAGACTGAGACCCATTGACTTTTGCTCAATGTCTCCGTTTCCTCATGTCTGAAAATGGGCTGATCATAATAGTACCTAAACCTTGGAGATGCCATTAGAAGATAATATGAGATGGTGCCCGAAAAACACTTAGCATAGACTTGGGCATGTAGGGAAACTTAAATGTGCACCCGCCATCATCACGGCCACTTACTACAGACATTCTCGTTGCACAGATCCTTTTCACATAGCAGATCCATGAAGCAACTTTGTCTTCAGCTTCCAGTCAGGTAGTTTGCAATGCAATGGTTCTTTTTCGCATTAACCAGTTACAGAAGACCCCTGAGGGCTCATATGTGGTGCGGTCTTCCTCCTTTCTGCTTACAGACACAGCAAAATCAGTTTGTATCACTTTTTCCGAGGCATGTCTTCAAAAACTATTTATGTTGTTTTTTTCTCATTCGTTCCTGAATACAAATTCTTTTGCTCCTCACCCCTCCCCATCCATCAGGAATCAGCCTTCCTCAACAGCATTAAAAAAATGAAACAACCAAATAAAACAAAACCAAAGTTAAACACACATACACACACACTAACAGCAAAAAAATCCTTATTTGGAGGGTGGGTGGATCTTTAAATGTCAGTACAGGTGAAATTTAGAAATGTTGAGCATAGTTACACTGATGTAATGCCTCTCTTTAAAGCATGAAATAATTGGGATATGCAGAATAATTGTTGAATCAAATTTTTAAGTGACATCATTTCATTCTCTAAAGAAGTACCTAATAGGAAATGGTGTTCAATGCCATCTGCCTGAAGCTACCTTATAACCTCCATTCTTGAGTTCTTAGATGATACATAACTTTGAACTTGGTGGTCTGAGTAAAGTGTGGATCTTGTCAGGCTGCATTTTCCTGCCTGACTTTGGTTCCTGTATTGATTCACTGTTAAGAGGTTGTACTTAGTCCCTAGGTTTCTCATTACAATTTGTCATATATTCTGATCCATCATCCCTTTAGCACTTTAGAATAATTTATTTTCTATTATTTTGTGCTTCCTCAAATGTTCTCTAGTTAAGTCATATATGTCTGCAGAGTAACTTCCTTGAGGTCAGAGACAATATTTTCAGGTTGATGCTGGGTTAATAGAGCTGGTCACAATACAACCACAATTTTAGGGAGTGTACAAGGTCTACCTTTATTATTTTGTTCTTAACAGTCTTTTTTTAAATAACATTGACACATGTCCTCTCCAATGAGTGGAAAATACCAGCATGACACAATTTAAAATGATCATAATGCTGACCAGAGCTTCACTTTGCTTCATCACCACCTTTGCTCACTGCACTTATATGAATATGCTGAGTTATGTTCCTTTCAGTATGATGCTTAGCCATAAACATGACAAGCTAATCATTTTGTTAGATGAAAGCCAAATCAAAAGTAAAATGCAAAATGTGTAAACAATTTACCCAAATATAAAAACAAAACAACTATAAAACACAGTATTAAATATTTTGATTCTCTAATGTGTCTTTGCAGTGCAATTGATTTCTTTTATTAGATTAAGAATAGAAACTCAATATAGAAATGGAAGAAGAGATAAAGAAATTGGAAATCTTGGCAGAGGCATTTTTTAATACATCAAGATATAAACACTAGCACTTCATTAAAAATTATATAAAAATATACAATGTATTTAACTGTAACCATCATTTTCCACTTGGCCTAGTGCTACAGCTTTTCCAGTAATCCCATCAGACAAGAGCAATAGAATTAACTGCCTGTAGCTTCCAAAACTATGTCTTATTGTTCCAAGGTAGAAAAATTCTCAGTGTGATTAGCATTTACAGTTTTTACTAACAGTATTTAGTTGAGTTTCACTGCAGGCACCAAAACATTGTGTTAGGAACTCTTTGAAGAAGATACTCTTTTCTTTTTTCCTCCCAAATACTATACTGTTCACAGTGCACTCACCTTTGAATTTTTAAATGCAGGCTTGTCTGAATCTACTTTGAAAGAAATGGCTTGGTGAATTGAAGTGGGCAAAAGCTATTTCTACTTTCTAGGACATTGAAACATTCCCATCAAACAGCTTCTAAAAACATAGGTCAATAAACAAAAACAAAAACAAAAAAATGCAGTGACTTAGGTAAAAACTACCTGCAAGAGAAAATCAATTAACATTTAACAAACATCTTTCAGTGCCAGGCACTTAGTTGTTTTTTGTTGTTGTTGCTGTTGTTTTTTAAGTTTTTATTTAAAACCCACTTAGTTGGGTTTTAAATATTTCATATAAGTCTGAAAATGACCATGTAAGTTAGATTTAAGTATCTCTGGGTTTTAATATAAGGAAAATAAAGTCCCCCCAAATTAAGTCACTTGCCCATCATTCCCCAGTTGGACAGTGGCCACTTTAGAACCCCAAACCATCCTTCAGAAGACAGAGACCTTACTCAGCAGACCTGTCTGTGCCAACTTGTTGGTTCCAGTCTTTATAAGGGGTAAATGCTTTCCTGCTGCATCCTCCATTTCCAAGATAAAATATTCCGACTTGAATGTAAAAAATCACCCACGAAGTAGCATGTTTTTCATATAATTCTGCTTGAGGCTTTAAATCTGAATGCGTTTACAAGCTTAGAATGAAAAACTTCTCTGCTGTTTTTTCTTCCATTTATTTTGAGACAATGACCAATACAAATATTCACTGTATCCAAAAATAGTATCACAAAATTCCACAATGTTTGAGTTGAAAGAAACCTGAGAGATCATTGGATCTGAAACCATAATCTGCATACGAAGACATGGGAAGCTGAGCCTCACTGAGGAGAAATAATTCCTTCACACTGGGTCTCAATCTAGTCACAGAGCTAATTAGTAAAACCAGAATTAAACCCAGGTCCCTTAGCACTTACCTTGGTGCTTTTTTTTTTTTTTTTTTTTTTTTTCTCCACTGTATTATGAGTAATCCTACAAGTGAAGAGTTATTTTACCAATCTCTTTATATTCTTGTGCAAGTTTAAAAATATCTGCTCTATTTAATTAAGTTATAATACTCCTTAAAATAATGAGCCAAATTTAACTTGTTTCTAACTTGGGAATTTAAACTGGAGTACTGAATTGGGCCCTGTGTGCTTGCGTACTTCTCAATTAAAATAACCTGATTGTTCTAGAAGTCTTGCTGTTTTTACTGGGCTGAAAATCGACTTCATCAGATTTCAATGTTATCCATTTAAGCAATATTTGCTTCAGTCATTTGATATTTAATTTTTGTCACTTGACTTATCAATCTCATTTTTCTAAAATGCCCAAATCTATGTAAAGTATATCAAACAAGAAGAATGAAAAGAAGCAGTTTTCAGTTGCACAAAGGGAAATAAACCTAAAATTACTCTAACTCTGTAGAAGCTAATTCAGGACCATGTGAAATTACTTCATATTTTATGTACAAATACATCCACCTACCGATGCTTTCGTCCTTTTAGAAAATAATAAATTTTTATTCATTTTCTCTACGAATACCAAATTGCTTGGGAAAAAAAAAAAAAGTGTTCTCACTGTGAACAATTGAAAATTACTAATTTCTCACTTACATAGATTTCATAGAACATCTGATATATTTTTTATTCCCTCCATGAGCAATAACATTGTAAATTGAGCTGTTAAACTGATTCATGCTTAGACCAGCAAAAAAGAACAGTAAGTGGCTCTGAATCTTTCATAAATGCTGCAGAAAAGATTTTAGTCTGTGCTTGCCCCTAACCCCTGTTATTTTGTGTCATAATGCATCATTACATACTGATGTTTGCTCTTGTGCAAGTCAGCAAAAAAAGGATTACATAGTGTATGCTGGCCCCTTTCCTTGAATTAACTGTGTCACTTTTGATTTGTTATGTTATTGGACCGTGTTTTGGGACGTCTTAACATTGGCAGCTGAGGCATGAATATACACAGTTGTCCCCGGAGGTTTGCTATTTTGTCATCTGCACCCTAAGCCTTTTAAACATTTTTATTCAAATAAAATTAGTTAAAAAAGTAAATTAATCCTTGAAAGAGAAAGAAATTGATGAATTGCTGTCTGATGAGTGTGTTCTCTGTTGTTATCTCTTTGTGGAAACTGTGGTAGAAAGTAGAGTTATTTTCTGGACTTAGTTATAAAAGAAAACAGAAAAACTATTTGGGTATAAAATGGCTTGATCTAGTGTATAGTCTAATAATCCTTTCCATTCTTGTTTGTCCTCTAATGGCTAGGTCCAGTGGTTGGTTCACATTTTGTCGAAATAACTTCACTGCTGTGGAATTCCCTGCCATCACAGGCAGTTCTAATCACCAAAATATTTCCCATAATTGCTCAAATATTCTACATATCTACATATCAAAGTTTTACTCTTTGACCCCAAAATATATTACCTGGGGCTACTACATAAAGCAGTCATATACCTACTAAATGAATTTGCCTGATATACTCGGTAGGTAACCTAGTATTTTAATAGTCTCAATCCTGCAGGAAAAGCCCAGTGTGATTTTCCTATTTAAATAGATTAATTTATTAAATACTTATTGAGTTATTACTCTGCTCTAGGCTCTAGGATAAGCCTGGGGTATTTGAAGGGGATTAAGATATAGTTCTTGTCCTCCCAGAGTTCATGGTTTTGTGGGAAGACAAAAGTGAATCGGTGTACTACTTAAGAGAATAGATAGACTAGAGAATTAGAAAGACCTGGGTTCAAGTCCAAGTTCTACTACATGCTTGTTAAGTGATCTGGAATGTGTGTGTATGTTTATGTGTGTGCACATACATACGTGTGTGTTAGAAGAGATCATGTACTTAAAGGGCTCAGCAAGGTTGAATTGAGACTGGTGATAAGACCAGTTAAGAGGTTGTGAAAATCATCTACATTACAAAATTCATGAACTAAACTAAGAGAATGGCCATTTTGTGACATTGGGCATGGAGGAAAGAGACAGAATTTAAGTAACATTTTTGATTCCATGATAAATGTACTATGAAATGAAGATATCAAATATATTGGCCAGTGATATGAAAAAATTAAGAAGTAATGCTAATTTTATACACAGTAGAAATAATATCTGCCTTTTCTTGGAGTCAAATTTTGAATTTTAGGAGAAAAACATGAGAGGGTTAAAATCACAGAAAATAAGAGTTTGGGTGCACTGATTATTTGTAAACAGGAAATAGGGAAAATAGTTCATGAAAAAGAGAATTGATATTTAAATGTCTGCTAAGGCAATTCTTGGACCAAGTTGTCCTGAAAATACAGTCATTTGAGACCATGTTCATGTCAATTCAGAATTGCTGACCTAAAGACTGACATTTCTTTAATGTTACAGTCATGTTACAGCTTTTAAAAATACATTTTTGAGGTTAAAAAGCAAAGGACATGTATTATTTTCATCATTGATTGGTCTATTGTCTCGGTAGCCGAAATTCAGACAAATTTAGAATGTCACATAGCCTCTATTGTACTTATAGAAAGTATATGGAAAAGATAACTTCTTGAGATCAGATCTGAAATCCAATAATTTAATGTCTAATTGACAGATAATAATGAAAAAAATAAGCCTTCTCTTTACCAACCCCCCCACACACTCTTGCTTTCAGTTTTACTCTTTAACCAAATTTAGTTCCTTGGTGTGCAGTTGAAATAGATTGTCATCTGACTGAGGATGTTTTGGATAATGAATGATATGGAGAAAGAGAAAGTGCTTAATATGGTCCCCAAGCAATTCTCCAGTTTGCTGAATGTATTGGTGCAGGGCAGTGACATGACCTCTCTGTCTTGCTCGTGGAAGGGGTCTACTGGTAGGAAATTAAAAGTGGAAAAAAAAAAAAAAAACGCAAGCAGAAATATCAAACCATTTATATTCCTAAAAGCGAAAATAATTTTCGCCTTACACATCAAGGCAAAGTAAGGAAATCTTTACAAATGTCCTTTTTTTCTCAGTGGTATTCACAGCACTAATGCATTTACAAGATGTTAAATCACATACTTAAAAAAAATCAGATTGAAATGGGAAACAATTTTCTAACATTTGTGAATCACTTCCATTACTAATGTAGACACTCCCCAGAACCTTTGTATATCAATTCAGCGATTAATGAGAGTTGACATGTCATCATTCAGGTCGGTTCATTGTACTGGTGTTGATTGTACCAGCTACACTGGGGAAATATGGAGAGAACCAGTGATTTAGGAGTAGTTTTGCCTGAATAACCTTTCAAAGTCCTTCCCAAAATTATGATTCAAGGCAAATATATGAATTCTTGATTAAAAATGGCTTTCAACAAGATGAAATTTACATAAAATAAGAAAGGAAAATGTTTCAACTTTACAAATATAGCCATCAGAGGTGCATAATTTCTGGCATGCAGTAGTGCTCAATAAATGTGTGTTGAATAAATGAATGAAGTGGCAGTTAGGTGACTAATACGAAAGCAATACAAAGCCACTTGATAAAAATTTATCAGTAAGGTGGACCATACACCCAATTACACCTAATGCACCTGTATAGTTGTTGTGTTACGTTACTAGTACATGGTTATCCATCTCAAAATATATCCATCTCAAAAATAAAAACACAACTCATTCAATAATTTTTTCTGACTAGGTAAGATTAAATAATTGGCACTTGCTGACATGTTTGTAAACTATGATCTGTCACTGAATATATGTATATACTGTATTGTTCTATGCCCAATTTAATCATATCAGGAAAGATATATCCCAGGAAGCTTTTACCTATGCAATTCCAAGTTGGAATGGATGAATACTTGGGAGGCAGAGGGAAGAAACAGACATTAGGCTTGAGATAGACATATCGGTTTAGGATAGACCAAGTGGTACAGATGTTTTCCAATTTGTCCCTGTTCTTGCCTGCCCTGCACCCTACTCCACTTCCCATGACTGCTAGCCATCGTAAACAACAGCAACCCCAAGCCTACCCCCAAATGCTTTGTTGCAAAACTCAGAGTGGAGGTAGCCACAAAGAGCAAAGAACCAAAATCCTTCCACAGACTACTATCCCACCCCTCCTTGTGCTGCTACTCTAGCAGCTAGATGTAACTAGCTTCAATATTTCCCTGATAGTTCTACACACTTTTTCCTATTTCTTCCACTCTTATTTTTGCATCATTATTGCCCTGGATCCACAATGATATAACATCTGATTCCATTCATAAATTTCTTAATCCATAGTTCTTATGGTGGTTCTCCTTCACTGATTTTATCCAGCCAAAGATGGTCACAATGATATCTCCTGTTCCTCATGCTCTTCTGCAGTATGAATTGCTACTTCTTCATCAAGTAGTGAGGATAATTACTCTCTTGAATCAAGGCCAGGGGGTCGGGTCTGTGACTGTTTACCAATAGAACATGGCACCAGTGATGTGCCTTTCCAGGCCTGAGGCTTAATTGGCCTGGTAGTTTCTGCTTTCTCTCTTTTGGAATGCATGCTCTAGGGAAGCCAGTCTACATATGAAAATTTTGACCACCCCAAAACCTCCATGTTGTGCAGTAGACCAACCTAGTGTAGAAAAATGCACTATTAGGAATAAGAGATAATCAACCCATCCTGAGTTGTCTCAACCTTCCCAGTTGAGGCCCCCGTCAAATTAAAAAAAAAAAAAAAAAAACAAAAACAAAAAACTAAAACAATTTAGTAACCCATTTGATGCCCTTTATTCAAAGGAAAACAGTCCATGGAATAGGGGACTGCAGCCCTCACAAGCAGTAGAGGACTCTTTCCAAGGGATTTGGGGCAAGAATGAGTTTTATAGAATGTTACAGGCAACAAGAGGCAAGGTGGAGACAAGGTATAATTGGTTAGGCTTTTATAAGCCTAGGAGGTCCTATTTTCTAGGGTAAGGCAAACTAGCTAAAGCTGGGATGTAGGATTGTGATTGGTGTATATTAGGCTTCCTCGACAGTGAAGTTTTTCCCATAACTGCAGTCTGACAGGTTTAGATTTGTGATGTAGGCCAGGCCACTGGGGATGCCTCTATTTTGCAGGTCCCCTATTCAAATTAACTTTATCACCCGGACATTGGAATTAGTCCAACCCACTCAAATTTCAGATCATACGACACCCAACTGACCATTTCACAGCTACACATATTTGGTTCAAGAACTGTTATCTGAACCTGGCCTACACAAAGACACAAAGACCTATGAGAGAGAATAATATATTGCCACTTGAAGATACCCAGGTGTGGGATTGCTTATTAATGTAATTTTAAATAACAAAAGCGATGAATTGCATGCACTCTCTACTTCCTTGATAACCTAATTTTACCTTTGCAGTTCATCCTATAGAGATTTGGCAGTTGCTAAGTGAAGTGGAGTAACCCATTCAAAGTTCAAGAAATGATATATAGGAATTGTTTAACGTTTAATAATTCCATGGCTAGGTTCATTTTTATACCATGGGACCATTTGCTGTGTGAGATTTACAAGCATTACTCAGCCTGCAGTACTCAAATAAACAAAAACTATTTTTAAATCCAGCAATGACTGAGTCCCATTGTTCCCTGCTTACAGGCAAAAGATATGTTGAAAGAGAACATGCATCGTGCACCAATTTTTTAAAATAAAATTCATTTTCTATCAACATATCACCCAGAAAATGTCTTCATTTTTGTTTCCTCTCTTTATGTATCTTGATTGTTGGAGAAGGTTGAAGCAATGCGTTGCTCAGAGACTTTGGCAGCAGGAATTTTGACCAGAAGTTACTTAAAAGTCACTTTAAATTCACTGCTGATGGATTAGTGGGGTTTTGTTGCCTCTATAGGAAAAAGAGGAGCCTTGGTGGCATGGTTTTTGCCTAGAAATTTATTGTGGTGGTGTTGGTTCCTGCGTCAATCAGACAAAATTTTGAATTCTTCTTTTACTTACTACTTATCAGGGTTTTTTTGTTTTTTTGTTTTGTTTTGTTTTGTTTTTACATTTACACATTAATCTTTCTGAGATTTAGTACTCTGGTATATAAAACGGGGAGTATAAAACATATTTATATGGTTCCTTTTTTTTTTTTTTTATAAGAATTCTATGCCACGGAACTTGGAAAATTCTCAGTAAAGGCTACTCCCCTTTATCTCTGAACTCCCACTTACCTCCACCCTTGCTTTCCTCTGCCTCACTTGAGTTCTGTTTTTGCTTTATTTTGTTTTACCTTTTCTCAATATCTTCATTCAGAATTCTGGTCTGCTAATTCAGAATTGTTTAACACTGGGTCTATTTCTTTCTGGGAATGAACACATGCTATATCCTAAGTTTTCTTTACTGTGACACCTTATCCTACCTTTCTCCATATAATAATAGCTAAGATTAATTGAGCAATTATATGTGAAACATTATCTTAAGAAATATATTTTTAAGTTGTTTAACAATCTATAATGCAGGTGTTATTAATGTCCCCATTTTACAGATGGAAATTTCAGGGACAGAGAGTGATTAATGACATACATCAGGAAACTAGTAAAGGTTAGAGTCCTCCAGACAAATAAAATTAAAGTAGCCAGACAGTATCCCTTTTCTGAGAGTGAGCATTAACACTTTTAATGAATAAACCAAAATTAGCATTTTGCTTATGCTACTGTTTCTCAAAATGTGCCACATGATTAAGTCTATCAGAATTTTCTTGGATGCTTCTTAAAGTACAGATTCTTGGGCCCATCCCAGCATGGCAATGAGAAGCTATGAGATTGGAGTGCAGAGCCTTTAATAAGATTTCTCAGTGATTTTTGGTACAATAAAGTTTGGTAGGCTTGGTTTTAAGTCTCTCTCTTTTTTTTTCTTTTAAAGATTTTATTTATTTATTTGTCAGAGAGAGAGCACAAGCAGGGGGGAGCGGCAGGCGAGGGAGAGGGAGAAGCAGAGTTCCCGCAGAGCAGGGAGCCCAATGTGGGACCCGATCCCAGGACCCTGGGATCATGACCCAAGCTGAAGGCAGATGCTTAACCGATTGAGCCACCCAGGCGTCCCGTGGTTTTAAGTCTCTAATAAATATAGCTCTGGTTCATACAGTGTCTCTATTTAATATTTATCTTTAACCATTTTTTTGTTTTTGTTTTGTTTTGTTTTGTTTTTAATTTAAAAAGCCCAAGTGTATGGCAATGAATGTAGTGGTTTGGGCTTCCTTGTGTTACCTTCTACACCCTCACACTCCCTCTGACTCCAAGGTGCTTTTTGCCCACACAGTCCCTACAATTTTCTACAACCACTGATATTCCAAGTAAGTCAGTGGATTACCTTTCTCATAATTCTTTACTATTTCACAGTATTTTTAAAAAAAGAACTTCTAGGTTGAATTTTGCTCCACCCCCAATTCATACATTGCAGTCCCAACACCAGTTCCTCAGAATGTGACTGTATTTAGAGATAGACCCTTAAAGGAATAATTAAGAGAAAATGAAATCATGTGGATGGACCCTAACCCAATCTACTGGTGTGTTTATAAAAAGAGTAGATTAGGACACAGACAAGAGACCATGGGATGACCATGTGAGGACCCAGTGAGAAGGTGGCCATCTTTACGGCAAGGACAGAGGCCTCAGAAGAAACCAAACCTGCTTATACCTTGATTTTGGACTTCCAGCCCCCATAGATGTGAGAAATAAATTTCTGTTGTTTAAGCCACTCAATCTGTGGTATTTTGTTATGGTAACCCTAGCAAACTAAAACAGAAACTAATATATATATTTTTCCTGGTTAAAGTAATTAAAGTCATTAGTGAACAGGGGGGAGGGGAGGTAGGACAGTTGATACCCTTCAAGTTATCCCTGTTGATAAGGAAAATCTGTGTCCTAAGATGGCCAACCGAGCCAGCGAGAGAGTCCCAGTCCTTGCCCTGGGTCTCTTCTGGGTCCTTCTCCCTGCCCTGCTTTGCGCATGTGCCAAAAGTGCCACATATGCAGAAGTAGAAGTGTATAAATTGCCCTCTTTGTTTGTGCTTGGGGCTCAGACCTTTGGAGACCACTCTCCTCTGAGCCCGCCCGCATTAAATAAACTTCCTATCCTCCAAGATCTCTGGGTGCCGCTTGGTTCTTCCATTGGGCAATCCAGTCCAGGTTCCGTAACATTTGGTTCCCTGACCGGGAAACCCAACCGTGCTGGCCCATTATTGCCACCAGTTTGGGGCAATGGCAGGGTGGAGACAGATGAGGGATCGTAATGGAGAAGACGCACCCTGCCTAATTTTCGGCAGTCTCCCGCCCCGGTTGCCTTGGGCCAGCCCTGTTCTGCTGTTCCCACCGGACTTGAGGAGACTTGGCAGGTGAGGACCTGGTCCCGATGTCAGATTCCGGTAAGGCCTCGGGCCCCAGGTCCCAGGCAGGCCCACTCCCATTGGGGTGGAAGGGGAGCTTGATCACCTCCCAGAGACCTCTTAGAGGTCTCACAGATAGGGATTCCCAGGGAGGGAATGTAACAACTTCTGGAGTGTGAATGGTGAGTGAATGTGCAGTCTGACCTGGCTTGCTCAAGCGGACTGATTCTGTGACTCCACGGGTGGGCACCCTTAAGGTCTCCAGAAGCCTATGGAGTCTGAGTGGGCCCATCTGTGATTCTGTGGTGAATGGCATACAGTCTATGGCAGCATCAGAACAGTTTCCCATCATAAGTCACAATGCTGAGACCGCTATGGCTAAGCCTCACCTAAGCTCCTTTGGGATATGGCCAGATGGGCATCTGATTGGTCTTCTCATCTCAGGAGGCATCCCCCCTTTGTCTCTCTCTGCGCCACCACACATGGGGACATCACCATGGGGTCAGGACAGAGTAAACCTATGGTTCTAGAGACCATGATCAAAAATTTCAAGAAGGGTTTTTCAGGAGACTATGGGGTCAGGATGAACCCCTGGCAAGTTGAGAACTCTACATGAATTGGAATGACCCACCTTTGATGTGGGGTGGCCTTCAGAAGGGACATTGGATGTCCCAATGATTCGTCAAGTATGGCGAGTCGTAACAGGAGAACCAGGACACACTGACCAGTTTCTGTACATTGACTCCTGCCTAGGAATTGCTCAGACCCTTCCCCCCTGGGTGCAATTCACTTGCAATAGGCAGGGACAGACCAGGGTCTTAATCCCCTCATCCAAGCGACCTAAAGAAAATCAGCAAAAGCCCCAGTCTCCACAAATCCTAGCCCGAGATCCCAAGGACAAACCAACCCTGCCCCCACCATACGTACCCCCAAGATTGCCTACACCTGGCCCTTCAGCTCCAGACACTCTGCTGCCATTGGTTTCACTGGCACCCCCAGGCCCAGAGGATCCACTGGGGCTCCCATGCCCAAAAGATCCACTTTCTCCAGGACCAGCAGCCAAGCTTCGCCCCAGGCCAGGTGCAAGTGTCCTCCAAATGCCAGTACGAGAGACACGGGAATCCGAGAGGCACGATGAAGACAGGACGGTCCAACCTGGCTGTTCCATGATATATTATCAGCCCTTCTCCACCACTGACATCCTCCACTGGAAACATAACACCCCATCTTACTCTGAGAAACCAGCGGCCATGGTAGACCTCTTGGAATCCCTCTTCCAGACTCATTGACTGACCTGGGAATACTGCCAACAGTTACTCCACACCCTGTTTAACACAGAGGAAAGGAGGAGAATAATGAAAGATGCATGGCAATACCTGGAAGAGCACACACCAGTGGGAGTCATTGACCCTGCTGCCTGGGCTAATATGGCCACACCCAAAGAGTGCCCAGCATGGGACTTCACCACAACTGAGACACAGACCCACATCCTCCAGTACCAGGAAGCCCTCCTCCGGGGAATCCAGCTAGGAGCTAAGAAACCCATGAACATGACTAAGGTACCCTCAGTCACTCAACAACCAGGGGAATCTCCCAGGGACTACTACGAAAGACTATGTGAAGCCTACAGGATATACACTCCATTTGACCCCAAGGCACAGGAAAGCCTTCATGGCTCAGGCTGCCCCAGACATCAGAAAAAACTTCAGAAACTAGAAGGTTTTGCCGTGATGAATATCACCCAACTAATAGAGATTACCAATAAGGTCTAGATGAACAGGGAGGTCACAGACAAACGGGAAGCCAACAAAAAGATGAAAAAGAAAGTCAGCCTCCTTGCTGCCACCCTGAAAGAAAAGGACAACACAAAGATGGGGAGACCCCAACTAATGAAAGGGGGGAAGCCCAGAACCCCCTTGGCAAGGGATCAATGTGCCTACTGTAAAGAGAAAGGGCATTGGAAAATGAATGCCCCAACCGGGGAAAGGCTCAAAAGCCCAGCCCCTACAAGGAAGACCCCTGAGAGGAGGATCTCATAGGCCTTGCGGGAATGGACTCAGACTGAGGGGGACTGGGCTTTTTCCTCCTTGGCCCCCATGAGCCCATGGTCACAATGAATGTGGGGACCAACCAGTGACTTTTATGGTTGATATTGGGGCCGAGCACTCTGTTGTCACCTCCCCAGGGGCACCTTTCAACAAAAGGACTGTGACCATCCCTGGGACCACAGGGGCGTGGGCAATACAACAGCCCTTTTGCCAGATTCACTAGTGTGAACACAGGGCCCACAAAGTCAGACATGAATTCCTTTATTTGCCCGATTGCTCCATCTCTCTCCTGGGACGAGATATTCTCTCCAAGCTTAGGGCTCAGATAACCTTTGAGCCCACTGGACACACTAGCCTCCGATTGAACCCAAGGCAAAAGGAGACAGGGTCTCTAATACTAGCAATTACCATGCCAAGGGAAGAAGAATGGAGGCTACTCTGTGCCCAGGCCCAACAGAGCAGACTGCCAGAGTTCAGACTCGCCTTCCTTTCAATATGGGCTGAAACAACCAACCTAGACTAGCCCAGAATTGGGCCCTTATCATTGTTGAACTGATCCCAGGAGCCCAACCTCAGAGGCAAAGGCAATACCCCCTTCCACAAGAAGCTAAGATCAGACTCCAAGAACATCTGACCAAACTCAAAGAAGCAGATATTCTAGTCGAGTGCCAGTTGGCCTGGAATACCCCACTTCTGCTAGCCAAGAAGCCAGGAGCAGGACACCAACCAGTTCAAGACCTGTGGGCCATCAACAAGGTGACCATCTCTCTGCACCCAGTGGTCCCGAATCCATACACCCTCCTCGGCCAAATCCCAGGGTCGGCCAGATGGTTCACTTGCCTAGATTTGAAGGATGCCTTCTTCTGCCTCCACTTAGCTCCCCAGAGCCAGCCACTGTTTGCCTTTGAATGGTCTGAACCTGATACAGGGCGCCAGATGCAACTGACTTGGACGTGACTCCTGCAGGGGTTTAAAAACTCACCAACCTTCTTTGGGGAAGCACTGGCCTCGGACCTCTCCAGCTTCCCAAGAGAGGCCACACGATGCACCCTCCTCCAGTATGTGGATGATCTCCTCGCCAGTGACACACAAGGAGGCTGCATGAAAAGCACCAAGGCCCTCCTACAACTCCTGTCAGACTTGGGATACCGAGCCTCATGGAAGAAGGCACAAATCTGCCAACAACGGGTCCGATACCTTGGTTTCCTCCTCACCCAAGGGAAAAGAGAACTAGGGCCGGAGAGAAAAATGGTCATCATCTCACTGCCACAGCGCCAGACGAAAAGGGGCCTACGAGAATTCCTGGGGGCTGCAGGATTCCGCCACATCTGGATCCCTGGGTTCCCAGCAATAGCAAGACCCCTTTATGATCTCTTGGGGGTCCAGATTGAGAACCCCCTACCTGGACTGAGGAAGCAGAAGCCGCTTTCACAGAGATAAAGACCTCCCTGGAGCGGGCTCCAGCCCTGGGCCTACCAGATGTAGAAAAACCCTTCAATCTCTTTGTGCATGAAAAGGAAAAAATAGCGCTTGGGGTACTCACCCAGACTGTTGGACCCTGGCAAAGCCAGTTGCCTACCTGTCAAAGCAGCTGGACCCCATGGCAGCGGGGTGGCCACTGTGTCTCAGGGCGCTGGCAGCCACAGTCCTACTCATCAAGGAAGCAGACAAACTTACCCTGGGGCAAGAACTTAACATCAAGGTCCCTCATGCAGTTGTGTCCCTCATGAACGCACAGGGACACCGCTTCCTTTCCAACTCTCGGCTAGCACAATACCAAGGGCTCCTCGCAAAAACCCGCAGGTCACCCTCAAAACAGTAAGGACATTAAATCCAGCAACCTTTCTTCCCACGGAAGCGGGGGAAGCAGACCATGACTGCTCCGAGGTGACTGATGAAGCCTACATGAGCCGTCCTGATCTGTGGGATCAAGCCATAAAGAATCCAGAGCTCACGCTGTTCAGCAATGGCAGCAGTTACCTACAAGAGGGTGCCCAGAAAGCAGGTTATGCAGTAACCACAACCACTGAAGTCCTAGAAACTAAGGCATTACCAGCTGAATGTCAGCTCAATGGGCTGAATTATATGGCTTAGTCCGAGCCCGAGCCCTCGGTGAAGGCAAGCAAGTCAACATCTATACTCACTCTTGGTAAGCCTTTGCTACTGTACATATACATGGAGCCATATACAAGGAAGGGGGCCTCCTAACTGCAGTAGGAAAATATATCAAGAACAAAGAGGAGATACTGAGACTCCTCAAAGCCGTCTGGCTTCCAAAGGAAGTAGCAATCCTGCACTGTAAGGGACACCAGAAAGGAGACGACCCCATAGCGCAGGGAAATTGTCTGGCAGATCAGGCAGCCAAGACCACAGCCAGTGAGGACATGGACAGAGCCTCTTCCCTCACCATGGCCCTAACACCCCCGGAAGAAGTCCGTCCATGCAGTTACACTAAAATGGAAAAGGAATGGGCCATGGCTGAGGGAGACACCCTGACTGAAAAGGGATGGTGGATGATGCCAGTCGGGCGCATCTTTGTTCCAACAGCAACTGGAGGGCATCTAGTCAAGGAATACCACCAACTCACTCATCTGGGAAAAACTACATTGGAGGCCCTTCTCACGAAGCACTACTACGTCAGTCAGCTGCCAGCACTGTGCTGAGCAATGAGTGAATGATGCATAACATGTGCTAAAAATAATGCTCGGTCTGCACCATGGCCCCTGCCAGGTGTCCACAGGATGGGAGAAACCCCATTTGAAGACCTAGAGGTAGACTTCACAGATGTGCAGCCGAGCAGGGGCTTCAGGTATCTCCTAGTAATAGTATGCACATACCCTGGGTGTATACCTTGCCTTCCCGACCAGGACGGAGCAAGGCCAGGAAGTAGCTAAAGTCCTCTTTCGGGAGATCATGCCCCGGTTCAGCCTGCCTTTAACAATCCATAGTGACAATGGACCCGCATTTGTGGCAGACATTGTACAGGTCTTGACCAAATCTCTCAACATCACCTGGAGACTCCACACCGCTTACCGGCCCCAAAGTTCAGGGAAAGTAGAGCAAATGAATCACACCCTCAAGGGAACCTTAGCAAAGTTTTGTCAGGAGACAAACCTGCCATGGCCGGATCTGCTATCCCTAGCTCTCCTGCGTGCTCGCTGAATGCCTGGGACATCAGGTTTCTCCCCATTCGAATTAATATATGTGCGGCCTCCCCTGTGCTTGGGAAGCCTTCCAGGAGACTTGCATCAGGTTGGAAATAAAGGGATAAAGGAGCAGCTTCAGGCCCTGAGGGCCACTCTAAATAAATTACAAAAGTACACCATCGAGAGGGCCCCAATCTCCTTAGGGTCTCAGGTACACTCCTTCCAGACAGGGGACTCAGTTTGGGTCAAAGATTGGAAGAAACACCCCTTCAAACCGCAGTGGACAGGGCTTCACACTATTGTTCTAACCGCCCCCACTGCCCTCAAGCTCTCAGGTGTCACCCTGTGGGTCCACCACTCCAGAGTGAAGAAAGCTCATCATTCAGACGAGGAGCTGCATCAGTGGAGAGTCCAGCCAGATTTCATGAACACACTCTGGCTTAACCTTCGACGAGACCCCACCGACTGATGGACACCTGCTCACCGTGGTCCCTGGCTCTCATCGGTGTGGTTTCCCTCATCTTGGGAGTTGGACTCTACACTGTTGCCCCTCCTGACTGGACTTCCCCCCAGAGGCTTACTATTGTCATTGCTTATTGGGTGTCCCTAGGGTGTATTACTGCACTTACTTGTCCACAGGTTTCATCTGATGATGGATTAGCCATGATGGTTCCCTCTACCTAAGGTCATAGATCCCACTTTCACTGACCCTCTGTTATCTACTCTGGAGTGCATTTCACCATGGTTTTCCTGGCGTCAGTCGGTCCCAGTCTTCTGCTACCTGGTGTACTGTTCCTCCTCACTGCCTCTAGCTTGCCCAGCCAGGCAAGGGGGACAAACTCTCGTATCACTGTTACTGGCAAATGGACTTTCCAGCTTATCCCCCTCAATCCTGCACCAGCACCCGCACTGACTTCTTCCACCTGGGATGGCCACACACCAAAGTTTAACCTCCATTTTGATGGATGCCAGCTTCTTGATACCTCCTGGGAACCTCATAGACGGTGTTCCTACCACGGCCCTCACTCAGGTTACTGGCTGGTAGATATCTACATCTGTGGGAGCCTTATGCCTCAACAGCCAAACACATGCCTTCAATTCTGCTCACAAGCTTGGGGATATGAGTCATGGGTGGTGACTTGGCCGGGAATGGAACGATGGTCCAACAGGTGGTGCCTCAAACAGCACAGTGACATCTGGATTTCCTTGTGACGCAATGCCACCCCATCCTCTTGCTCTAACAATCACTGTATACCACTCACCCTCTCAGTTTTAGAACCCAATGCCACATCATGGGCTATAGGAATCATTCTCCTGTTGGGCCTGTATCACCCTATGGGAACTGACCCCATGGCCAAATTTATGATTAAGTCCATGTTCACTCCAAGCCTTACAGTCAACCCCCAGAGTCAGACAGAAAATAACTTGCCCTGGCACATCCTGGGGTCCCCCATCCACATGCAGCAAGCATCTATAGTGCAACTGTTAAGTATGATTAATGCCTCCCACTAAGCGTTCAACCACTCAAATCCACCCCTAGCGTCTGATGGCTGGAACTGTGTAAAGCCCAGTCCCATCCAATTCTTAGGTGTCATCCTCAACCAATCTACCATGTCACCTCCCACCTTGACAACGGGGACCTCAGATTATCTCTTTCTGGCTCCAGTACCACTGTATGGCAATACTTCCTCTCCCATCATGGGCCACAGTTGGGTCTGTGTGCCTAACAACACTTTTCTTGCTTGTGATCAAGGTGTATACATCTGCATCACCCCACTCAATCAATCATGCACGCTTGTCAGTCTCTTACCTGATCTTTCCAGTCCTCCCTGGGAACAATGCCCCACTCATATAGAGACCTCCTAGCAGCCCTCAATGCTCCCCCATGGCCATCCCTCTTATCATGAGCCTGCTGGCCACGTCAGGTGTTGCCCTCGGCGCCACTGGCGTCGGGATGTCTCAGGTTCAGTACCAGGGGTTAACTTAACAACTCATGGCGGACTTTTCTGCCCTCACTTAGTCAGCCCTGGCCCTGCAGCGCCAACTGGATTCACTGGCCTCAGTGGTCCTCCAAAACAGGCGCAGGCTCGACTTATGGCTGTGCAGGGGGGGCTCTGGCTCTTCTTACAGGAGGAATGTTGTTTCTATGCTAATGAGTTAGGGGTGGTCCAAGAAACTCTGACCCAATTACAGGAACGAGTACACCGCCAGTGGGAATCACTCCAGCGGACAACTTGGTGGGATACCCTCTCACAATGGTTCCCTTGGTTCACCCCCCTCGTCGGCCCCCTCCTATTGCTTCTCCTCATAGTAACATTTGGTCCTTGTATTCCTAATGCCCTTACTAGGTTTATCACTACTCAAATTGCTAAAATCAGACTGCAGTTACTCCTTACTCACTATTGTCCCTTAGAAGATGAAAATGATGCCCTCTAAACTAGGTGTTTAAAGGGGCATCAAAGGGGGGGGAATGATAAGGAAAATCTGTGTCCTAGTATGGCCAACTGAGCCAGCGAGAGAGTCCCAGTCCTTGCCCTGGGTCTCTTCCAGGTTCTTCTCCGTGCTCTGCTTCCCGCGCACACCAATCTGGGTCCTTCTCCCTGCCCCGCTTTGTGCACGTGCCAAAAGTGCCAAATATGCAGAAGTAGAAGTGTATAAATTGCCCCCTTTGCTTGTGCTTGGGGCTCAGACCTTTGGAGACCACTCTCCTCTGAGCCTGCTGGTGTTAAATAAACCTCCTATCCTTCAAGATCTCTGGGTGCCGCTTGGTTCTCCTGTCGGGCAATCCAGTCCAGGTTCCGTAACACTGTGACCTTATGTAGTATATCTTGCCATTATAATATACACTGCATATTTTTCATCCATCCAGTTGCACTATATATCTATAGTGCTAAGTATCCTTATATGCTATATTGAGAGAATTACTAGATACCTAAATATTCAAAGAACCCCTCTCCACTAAGTTTTATACTATACCGTTATCTACATTACAGCTACTCTCTACTGTTCTCTAACATTTCTGTTCTGATATATCTTAGAAAAAAACAAGCTTGCCCTAATTTCTCATGGACACAGGATATCCAAAAATTCCCTGGAAAGAATCAGATGTACTCCTGGAATAGCAAAATATGATAGATTAGATTATCTATCATATAATCATCTATGATATATGTCTATATATATCTATATGTAGATATATATGATCTATATATAGATGGTATCTATATATCATCAATCCTTCTCCCCAGAAGCAGAGAATTTTCCTTTGCCCCTTAATTTATTTTAATCATGATGATTTTTTTTTTCTTATTTTTGTATTAGTTTCAAAGGAAACAAAAAGAGGACTCCACTCCTGGCACTAATTTCTGAATTCTCCATTGCTTAAAACACCAATCATATGTTCTCACTCATGAATCTCAAGTAGCCTTGGGATCACTTAATATAGGGTAGCTCAGCTGGGAAGCTTGGTTCATGCTTTGCTGGGCTACTTGCCATTTATTTGTAGCTTTTGTTGCTGAAACTTATTAATTCATATTCATATTAATTTTATACTTAATATTTATAATTAATTCACACACAATTTTCAATTATAATACTTCAAATTTACATATACATAGAACTTTTTAAACATCATTCTACAAGGATTCTATCACATTTCTAAACACTCAGAATTATAAATATGCTAACTTATTTAGTTATTCAAATAAACAAAAAGAAGACTTGAAATTCATTTTAAGAGATATTTACATTTCTTTTCAAAGTTACAGCATTCTATGTCAATATTTACAGCTTGAAAAGAAAACCCTAGATTTTAGTTGTGTCTTGAAGAATCACAGTGGTGGACAAATATATAACATTACTTTACTGTAATGCTTGGAAAATATAAACCCTGCAAAATGGTCCAATAATTTGCTAAGAATAAATAGAAACAGAATTTGATGTAAAAGCAGGCAATCATGTGGATGTGAACACAAAATTGAAACTAATACTGATAGTCAAAGGCAATTTTATTTTTACTGAAATTATGCAGATAATTAGAATTAATATAAACTGAAATAGTACACAATGACAGTACCATGGAAAATTTTAGTGAACAAAAGATGTTAATTCAATCATTCATTTACACTGTTTTATCCAAAACATAGTAATTGACTCCCATCCTCTTACGGGGACAGTTCTAGTCACGTGGGATCTGTAGGAAAAACACAGCTAAGATATTTGGCCTCATGGAGCATATTTTCCAGTAAGGGAAAACAGAGAGTAAGTGAGTAGATAAACAAGACATCAGCTGCCAAAATTGCTTTGAAATGTTAAGTTCTACAGGAATAAAATTGAGAAATGTATTTTAATACTAAATCATTTTAATAATTGGAAAAAAGCAGGTACTTATATTCTAATATTTTCATTGTCATGCTGGATTACGAACACATCTTCTAAGTACAGCAACAAAAGCCCTGCAACATGCATGACCTTTATTGGTGAACGCTTATGGGTCCTGATATATTTCATCTGGCAAATTTAAATATTCCCATTTGTAAAAGAGACAGCCCATAATACTAAAATGTTGCCTTTTATGGAATGTACAATAGTGTTATCAGTTTTATGCTATAAATAACTGTATTTGCTGGAAATTGGGTAATTTCAAATATTCTATATGGTGCAGACATCTCTGCAGATAAGGGAGTGGAAAAAGTAGGAATAGGAATTTTTTTTTTTTTTTTTTTTTTTACTGGCATTTCAGTTTTTGCTCTAGTTTTATCCTCATCACTCTTGTTAAATTAGATGAGAGTTGGGACATAAGAACATTTGGTTTCTTGAAGTTGAACATATCCTATGAAAAATCATTTTATTGTTATTTAAAAAAATATTTTTACACATGTTCTGTGTTTTAAAAAGTGTTTTTATGGACTGATATAAATGTATTAAAGGGTTATATAAATTCAATAAATATAATTAGAAACATCAAGAAAACCAATACAGTGAATATTTACTATTGCAAAATTTCCATGTTATGGGCAAAAATAGGCACTAAATTAATTTTACCACTTAGAGTTTACCCTTAAAACTATGTGAAAAAATAATTACAAGTTCATTTAACTTTAAATGAAATATACTCTTTCATATCAAGAAAGTAAAATTTTCAAAACAAATTATCTTCAAGTTTGTTTTGTTACAAAAAGTAGTTTATTTTTGCCTCTACATAAAATTTGGATGGAATAATGTCATTTAATGAAATCTTTTGTAAATGCCTGCCTCTGGCAAGGAACAATTTAAAAACAAAGGATAAAATGAAAACTTAGTGTGTGTCACTAATCAAGGATGTACACATGCAATCTGTTTTTTTTTTTTTAAACTCTTTTTTTTTTTTTAAAGATTTTATTTATGTGACAGAGAGAGACACAGTGAGGGAGGGAACACAAGCAGGGGGAGTGGGAGAGGGAGAAGCAGGCTTCCCGCGGAGCAGGGAGCCCGACACAGGGCTCGATCCCAGGACCCTGGGATCGTGACCCAAGCGGAAGGCAGACGCCTAACGACTGAGCCGCCCAGGTGCCCCTGCAATCTGTTTTTGAGAAGAGTTGGTACAAACAGTATCTTGCCTTAGGAAGACTGCAATCTAACCTAAATAAATATGAATTACTACAATGTCATCAAAAAAACCTGCCTTGTATCACAAACATTTTAGCTGGGCCCCAAAGGTTTAGTTCATCCAAGGATTAAGTTGTGCATGTCCAGATTTATTCTCTTTAAATCCATTTGAACAGCAGTAATTGTTCTTTTAATTTCTGAAATTGTTTTGCACATATGTCTTTTATGGTTGGCCTGTGATGATTTAAATATTTTAGGGGGAGAGGTAAAGGGTAGAAAGAAGGAAATATGTGTAGCAGTTTTGTCTCTCTAAAATCAGGATTAAGTTGAATTTTGGTTATTTTCTTAAAGATTTTATTTATTTGAGAGAGAGAGAGGGAACTAGCAGGGGGAGGGGCAGAGGGAGAGAGAGAAGCAGACTCTGCACAGACCCCGCTGAGCAGGGAGCCCAATGTGGGGCTCCATCTTAGGACCCTGGGATCAGGACCTGAGCGGAAGGCAGATGCTTAACCGACTGAGCCACCCAGGCGCCTCTAAACTGAATTCTGAATCCCACTCCCCCTGCTTGTGTTCTCTCTCTCGCTGTCTCTCGCTCTGTCAAATAAATAAATAAAATCTTAAATAAATAAAATAAATAAAAGCAAGGTTTAAATTAGGGAAAAAAGTAAAAGTAAACAATGTTTTTAAATTATAATAATAAGCGGATGCTTTCCTAAAATTATTTTTTATCCTTTCAAATAATCATAAACTTTCACCATCCTAAACATCACCCACATAGACCATCCATTTAATGGCTAAATCTCTTTATGCATTTTTAAAGCTACTTTTTGAGATAACTAATGACATGAAGACTTCTGGAATCTCAGCAGTTTATGGGACATCCAGAATTAGTCTCATAATCCCTTTAGTTACCATACAAATATATGCTTAACAATTTCAGAAAAAATAAAGTTTCCCCTTAAGAACAAAATGAATTGGGGGCACCTGGGTGGCTCAGTCAGTTAAGCATCTGACACTTGATCTTGGCTCAGTTCATGATCTCAGAGTTGGGAGATGGAGCCCTGCTTAGGGCTCCACATTGGGCATGGAGCCTGCTTAAGATTCTCTCTCTCCCTCTGTCCCCTCCCTACCTCCCCCCCCTTAAAAAAATAAAATGAATTTTAATAATATTAAATAAAAATAATACTTATATACAATATCTCTTTGCCAATATGGAGTAATGATTTTAAATAGATTTTAGTAAGTTTTGAAAAAATTTAATTATTTCAGTATTCTAGACAACGGTCAGCAATTCATGGAGATTGGAATGCGTTCTTATTATTAAAAGAGGCAATTACAACTAAGAAATAATCTTTTCTTATTTCTTTAGCAAAAGTGGTTTCTCCAGTTTACAATATGGCAAGAATGCCATCTCTATCCCAAGTTCAAGATCTCTTGTTATGTTCTGTATTCCTTCTCCTTTCCTTTCCCAACCAGATTAATGTCCTCCCCTATTCTGTCTGTCAAACAAATCACACCCTTAGCAATTTGACAATAATTGTGATGAGCAATAAAATGCTTCCCTAAGTTTCAATATTATAAAAATATTTTAAGATAAATATTGTTGGTGCCCATTTATGTTCTTTGTTCTATTTAATGTTATTTGATTTTAAATCAGGATCAAACATATGTGTTTTCTCCTCAGTAATATAAAAACCTATCCTACCTGAGGATAATAATTATACCTTTTTGAATTAATGGTTGTTCCTACAACTAGTATATAACATCTTATGTTTAAAAACTATAAAAAAGATATATAAAGGAATAATTGAATTTATTACCTTTAAATTTTTACTTAGACATAGAAGTATCATTTATAAGGAGATATATATATGTATATATATATATATATATATATACACATATATATATCATATATATATACACTTTGTATACTAAAATGATATGAGCATTAACATAAGTTTGAGATTTAAATTTATTAAATTCCATCTCAAAATATTTCAATTGTTTCCCTTATTGTTTATATTGGTTTGATAAGCCCTTGAATCTTACTAAGTTTATCTATGTTGTAAAGGAGAAATGTATGTTGTTTGTATGATTATCATCATCAAATTTATACTTTCACTATCTGATATGTCCTAATCCTGTTGATTATATTCAATTAGGGATGGATTGATTTCATAATCTATTTCTCCATCTGTTTGTCTCTATATCTTCTACATCTCTCTCTCTCTATCTACCTACCCATTAATCAACAAATTACATTTTCTCTCTAGAACCAATGAGCTGATTCAGAAAGAGCTTTCTTTGGGGACTTTCACAAAGACTAGGATGTACAGTTTTTTCTTCCTTTTTTTAAAATCTCTGGACCCTAGGGAAGATGGATATTGAATTGACAAGACACGAACTTCAAGGATCAAGATATAACTAAGCTGGATTATATGTCTCTAGAGAGTACTTTGATTATACAATGTGATTACTTTTCAACTTGGATCTTTTGATCCACATGTTATCTAAATTAATCTTTTCTGATGGGCAGCTCGTTTGGCCTTAATCCCACTGTTTGCATTGCCAAAGTCATATACTTAAAACACTTCATTGTTTCAAGTTTCAAATTATTAATGATATTTTGAAAAAACTTATAACTCTATTTGTTTCTTCCAACCAAGAACTATTATTTGAAATTGCCTCATTTTAAGGTTTATTAATTAAAAGATTTGCACTAATTAATACATTCAAATTCTATTTCAAATATGCTCAGATCATGTTTAATCTTGAGAACCATAAATTATTCTTTCTACTGTTATTTATTGAGCAATAACTGCATTTCATGCACTGTGGTTTCTGGCTTTTTTTTTATATGTTTTAATTAGATCACAGTACAATTGTTGAAATTAAATTTCAGAGATCTCTTAACCATGTCTTTGTCTAAAAGTCATCTGAAATAAAATGGCATATAAAAATTCAACCAACATACTATTATTTCCTTCCCAGTTTTATATGCATACATTATTCAAGTAATCTAGATTCTGAATTGCGGGAATTGTAAGTCCTCTCAGAACTAGAAAACTGATAAGCTTTTTGTCTATATGATTTTCTCAAGTCCATGGAAGGTAGGAAAACTAAAGTCAAACATACTCATCGGGGCGCCTGGGTGGCTCAGTCGGTTAAGTGACTGCCTTCGGCTCAGGTCATGATCCTGGAGTCCCAGGATCGAGTCCCGCATCGGGCTCCCTGCTCAGTGGGGAGTCTGCTTCTCCCTCTGACCCTCCTCCCTCTCGTGCTCTCTGTCTCTCATTCTCTCTCTCACAAATAAATAAATAAAATCTTTAAAAAAAAAAACATACTCATCAATTTCCATTTTGTTAGAAAAAATAGCTTAATTGATGTACTCCATTATGTAAGATGCTAAGATCTAAACACATAGACTGTTTTTCTAGGCCCTAATTACTTTAGATTTTCATATATGTATTTAGTTTATGCTCATTATATTAAGTTTTAAATTTTATATGTAAGTAACTATTTCTATGGTAGTTAGTAATGGATGAGATACTATTTTTTTTTATTTTTTTTATTTTTTATTTTTTTTTAAAGATTTTATTTATTTATTTGAAAGAGAGAGAGAATGAGAGAGAGTGAGTACATGAGAGGGGGGAGGGTCAGAGGGAGAAGCAGACTCCCTGCTGAGCAGGGAGCCCGATGCGGGACTCGATCCAGGGACTCCAGGATCATGACCCGAGCCGAAGGCAGTCGCTTAACCAACTGAGCCACCCAGGCGCCCTGAGATACTATTTTTGAGCACTATTTTTATTTAAGATTATTAAGCTTTCAGTTATTTTTGAAAAAAGATTACTATTAAAATTTCTTAAAATTATCAAAAATTTATCAGAAAACATGATACTAGGTAAATTCCAAAACAGTTTCTAATGAAAATTGTATGTAGAGGTTTGCTGAGAAATAAAAATGTTGTAGAAGTAAATTAAGGCCTTAAGAACATTATATGTGAAAGATACAATTTACATGAAAAATAGAACAATTTCTTCATCCCAACTTATTAAAAAAGTTTGAGAGATACACATGCAGATGCAATATCTTACTTAAAATACAACCTCTCAAGTACAGCCATCACCCTGAAAGTGGTAAGACTTGGATGCTTGATTGGTTATATTGTTGTCTATGAAAGCTGGTTAATAAGCTTTGTGGTGCTGGGAATCAGCACCTGTATCAGTTCCCATGGCTGACCTGGCTCAAGAGTTTTATGAACAGAAATTCCTTTCCTCAGTATACAGAATTGCTTAAACCCCTAGATCCTGTGACAATCCAAAGTGAAGAATCCCAAAGAAATAACTAATATTGGACTATTTGTTTGTCATGGTGATTTTTAGAATCCTGGGAACAGATTTCTTTTGATTTGGAAAACATAGATTATGACACTTCCTATTTTTCAAGTGTTGTGGAGTAATTCATACCATGAACAAAATATGTCTGCCTCATTTTCTCAACAGGAGCTTTATGGCTTTAGCGGGGGACAGGAAGGATGGTAAAGTAATAAAGTTGACCCATTGTTAAAAAACCTAGATATGTTCTTAAATTCCTTCAAGCAAATTTGAATAGCAATTCACACAAGTATCATATATAATGAAAATCATCCATGCCTGTGTTTAAGATGCACCATTTTAAGAAAAAATGCTAAAGCAAAATATATTTCATACCATATCATATCATATTTTATGTATAAAGTGACTTTTCATTAGTTTAAATAAGTTGTATTAGGGTTCTCCAGAGAAACAGAACCTATATTTCCTATATTTCTACTTATCCTATATATCTTAGAATTTTATCATAAGGAATTGGCTCACATAATATGCAAGCCGAGAAGTCCTGACATCTGCAGTCAGCAAGTTGGAGAGCTGGGAGAGGTGACATATAGTTCCAGTCTGAAGACCTGAGAAGCAGGAGAGCCAGTGGTATAAAATTGCAGTCTGAAAGCTGGAGGTTCAAGACCCAAGGTGAGCCAATGTTTCCGTTTGACTCTGAAGATCAGAAGAGAAAGATGTCCCCGTTCAAATCCATCAGACCAGAGGAATTCCCTCTTAGGCTTTTAGGTCTATTTAGGTCTTCAATTGATTGGGTGAGGGCTAGCCTTTCCTCAGTCTACTGATTCAAATATTAATCTCATCCATAAAATCTCTCACAGACTCACATTCAGAATAAAGTTAGCCCATATGTCTGGGCACCCCAGTGGCCCAGCTAAGTTGACACAAAAATGTTCCATCACATAGGTTTATTATATTCTACACATGGATGCAGAGTCTCTCTCTCTCTTTCTTTTTTCTCTCTCTCTTCCTCTCTCTCCCTTTCTGCACTTTTTATAAAAATTGCTGTATTCGTGATTAAGTGAAATTTTTATTTGTTCCTTAGATCAGAAATAATCGTGAAATAAGTCTAACTCATTAAAAGTATGCCTTTAATGGAAATTAAAAGGAAATAAACTTCAACAGTTTGATGGAGAGGGTAGAAATTTAAGATGATTAAGTCTTGTATTTATAGTGTGAATAGGTAAAATATGATTAAATCATCAAATAATAAAAATAAAATACTTCCCATTAATTAGAAAAGAAGCAAAAACATATTAACTGCCTTTTAAATTGACTGGAATTTCATAGAATGTGATATTTTGAGCTAACTATAACATCAAAAATGTTAGCTTGGAACACACCAGGAAATAGTAAATATATTTCGAGTTCACTCCCTACCTGGAAATTTAATGTTTCTATTTCTGAAGGGAGTCTATCCTAAATAGAATAGAATATCAAAATATTGCATTAAAAAATGATGTTAAAATTTAGTTTTTCTCAAGAAATCAATATCAATTTATTAATACTTGGGGGAAACTCTTGCAGCCTGAGTTGCACGAATCAGGTACTCCTTTTGCATGGATATCATATTTCTGAGGAAGGTATCCACTCAAAATAGCTGACCCTGCTAATTTAAGTTGGTTGATAGAGATATGTTTTATTATCTGTTTCTATGGGAATCACCACCCACATGATAAACTCGGACTATGGTGTAGATAGGCAGGATTTGGGGAACCATTGTTTCCAATGTCCAATGTCTGGGTGTTTGTTTCACATGAGTCATATAACAAAGCAGAAATGCAGAAACACAATCCACGGCCTAGAACACAAGCCCTCCAGTCATTGCCAAAGGCTGAGAACAAATGAATCTCTGGTGAAAGTATAGAAAGAATATATAATGAGGAAATTAATGAACAGGGAACATGGAAAACTCTTTTTTTCCTAAAATGCATGAGATAGTGAGCAGATTTAATTCTTACCCTATCTGTAAAACCAATGCATTTATTATTATTAATTCAATTGTGGGTACTTTGGAGAAAGACATTCATCTAATAGTTGACAGGAACTTGATTTTTCTTTTCTGTGATAGTAAAATGGTGATCTTTTTACTCTTTTATTGGCCTCTGTCTTAAACTTACCTGTGAAACTGCTTAGACGTACTCCTTAATGTGGCATTGCAATTGTCAGAACTGTATGTTGTATACCTGAAACTAATGTAACATTGTGTGTCAACAATACTCAAATACAAATGAATGAGTGAATGAATGAATGAATGAACTTATTTCCCAAGGGAACAAATTTTAAGAAAGTTTTCAAATGTTGACTTATGATTCTGAATCCATGATTGCATGATGATGCAGTCTAAAATCTCCAAAAGATAACTAAATGTTCAATCTGGAAAAATACTCTCCAAAATACAGTGAAAGTAAAGGACCTAAAAACAAGCTCCTCAAATAACAATCCAGCTCCTCAATAACCTGCTTCCTTATCCAAACATTTATTGAAAATTTTCATTAATATAACATTGTAATTGATGCTTTACCAAGAATATGTGCATGAGTAGAAAACATAGTCCTTAATTCCAGGGAGAATGGAATTCATTTGTGTAGACCATAAAGGCAGAAAAAAAATATACCACCTGTTAAGCACTATACTTCTTCAGCATATTTTAGAAGTAATAATATTGATTTTATTTAATGATGCAATAGTAATAACTTCTGAATTAAAAGACTCTTTCATTGGCTTAAACAGAAAATATTCAGATATTTGTGTTGCCAAAAATAAACTTATTTTTTCCCAAAAATATAAGATGGCTCATAGGTCTTTCAATGTAACAAATGAAAGGATTAAAAATATTACCTCAATGAATGCCAAATAATATTTGATAATATTTCAAATTCATTTTTGATATATTTCTTATTATACTGAATATTATATTTAACATAATAAAACAGTTTTATCTACCAACAGTTAATACTGTATCTAATGATGGTACATTAGAGGAATTATAATAAAACTAGTAATAGGTAATGAATTGCTAGGGTCGTCCCTATTATTTAACTGTATTCATCGATTCTTACTTGAACAATATAATAAGAAAATGAAATAAGAATTAAGTATTGTGTGGGGGGAATATTATTTTTGAAAGACCAAATATTTGTCTATCTAGAAAATACAAAGCAATTACTTGTGAAAGATATTAGAATTAACAAAGTAATTCATTAAGCACAGTTGCAAAATAAACATACATAGATTAACAGGTAGCTTGCTGTATTTATCTATGCTTCATAACAAATGTGCCCAAATCTAACAGTTTAGAACAGTAAACATTTATTACCTCACAGTTTCTTAGAGTCAGAAATATGGAAGCTGCTTAGCTGAGTGATTCCAGCTCCCTGTCTTTCAGGAGGTTGCAGTCAAGTTGTCAGCCAGGTCTACAGCCAACTCCAGACTGCACTGGGGTTGAAGTAGATGCCTCTAAGCTCACTAATGTAGTTGTTGGTAGGTCTCAGTTCTTCACAAGCTATTTGAGAGAGAGAGAGAGAGAGAGAGAGAGACAAATAGCCCAAGATGGAAGCCACAGTCCAAATCGATCTCAGAATCGGCATACCATAACTTCTACCACATGCCATTAATCATACAGATCGACCCTGGTATAATATGGTACATAAGTGTCAATACCAGGAGTTTGGAATCATTGTTGAACATACTGGAGGATGCAGAGAAAGCAGTCAGAAAATAGTTACATGCACACACACACACACACACACACACACAAACACACATACACATACATAGTTTAGAGCATAAAGGAAGTAAATAAAGGGTATGTATCTATCTCAAAAGTATATTTATTGTAATTTGTACCCATATTTCCTAATACAATAGCCACTAGCCATATGTGACATTTTTTCCATAGTTTTTCTATCTTTCAGGTGCTGAAAAACCACATGTGACTAGTAGCTACCAAACTGAATGGCACAGAAATAGAGAATATTTCCTTCATCATTGAGAGACATTTACAGCACATCCATGAGGGGTAGAGAGAAAGCACTTCCAAATACCAAATGACACAAGTATTTGTAAGATATTTTTGTGTCCAATATATTGAAATAAAATGAAATGAAAATAGAGACAAGGAAGAAAAAAAAAGAATGAATCACGCTCACACTTTGTTTAATAGAATAGAATATATTGGATTAAGCTTCTGGTCACAAAAATGAAAACAAAACAAAAAAGCTAATTTGGATAAGCAGGTATTTAATTTACACAGAAAATAAACATTCCTTTGAAAATACCCCTCTATATCTATATGCAAATTTCAATTTCAATTGCTGAATGGATGGGTCTTACATGAAATAAGTTATCCAAATAATGGAGGTAAATGTTTTATTTCCCCTCTTGGAGATATTGGATTATTTACACACAAAAATATGAACTTTTATTCACAATATTAGACCAAGATGCTGTTTTAGAACATTTCATCCTATCAACAGCTTCATTTTTCTGTAACATAATTTAACTTAATGAATTGCCCATTGGGTGATCAAGAGAAATTACAGGCTTAACTGATAGAATGACACGTTATCAATGTGTCATTATGTCAAAATTACTCTTGTACTTTGTCAAGGTCATCATCAACCTAAACAGTTATTTTAATACCATTAAAACTCAATGATACGAAAAAAAAAAAAAAAAACTCAATGATACGAAACAACCTTACTTGTTATTATATGAATTTGAATTTATTGTTTTCAGTTTCAATGTCTTTGAAATTGTTTAAAAAGCAAAATAAAGGGCGCCTGGGTGGCTCAGTTGGTTAAGCGACTGCCTTCGGCTCAGGTCATGATCCTGGAGTCCCTGGATCGAGTCCCGCATCGGGCTCCCTGCTCAGCAGGGAGCCTGCTTCTCCCTCTGACCCTCCCCCCTCTCATGTGCTCTCTCTCTCTCATTCTCTCTGTCTCAAATAAATAAATAAAATCTTTAAAAAAAAAAAAAAAAAGCAAAATAAAATACAACAGTGCTTCTGCTACTGGGTATCCCTAAGGAAGAATACAGGATGGTTGTTTGACTAATACTCAGAGAAATTCACCATTACTTTTCTTTCCTGAACCAAGCTGCATTTTCTAGATGCACAAACTCTTCAACAACAACTAGGTGTATTTTTATATGAAGAAAAACATCTCACATACTTCAGTTATGCCTGTGTGTGAAGTTTTCAAGGACTGAAGGAGAAGAAACATGGCTGAGTGGACTGAGGTAGAATAAGCCTGATGGCCTACACCCTTTCCAAGTGACAGGAAACAAAGCCCCTTGTGCAGTGAAGGAAATCTCACAAACTAGCGCAGAGCTAGGTGGACCCTCAAAACTATTTTTAAATAATGTTGAATGAGTCCATGTAATCTTGAGCAATCTTGTTTTTGACTCTTCTATCAAAAAGGGGTACTGATGCTCACCTATTTGAAAGATAAAATTACAATCTACACACACGTCAAGTAGCTGGCACTTAGTAAACTGAATCATCTGAGTTTGTATTTGAAATATTATTCGCAAATACAGGATAAACACTTTGCTGAAAAGGATGTTAGCCATCAGCCAGCTCTGGGTAATCAGTCATAGTTGTTGAAGAAAAAGAGACGTGTAGATAAGCAGAGGTGAGTCCAGAGCTGCTGATAATCTGACTTCTCTTCTCTCATAGAAACCAAGAAGTCCTGGCTAAATCTGATGAGAATATGAGAAATCCTATTTTTATAAAACAAAAAACTGGAGATAGTGAGATCTAGGGCCCGTGGTCCTTCAGACTTGGGTTCTAACTCCTGCTCCACAATTTATCTCTGTGATTTTTGCCAAAAATCATTCTTTCTAAATTTTGCTTTTATTGTCTTCTAAAATAAGGAAAATATACCTAATTATATTACAGGATTATGGTGAGAAGTAAACGAAATAATGATACATTATACTTAACTGGGTCTCTTGCTCATATTAAACAATCAATTAATTATTATAACGATTATTATTTTACCAGAATAATTTCCATACCAAATCTTAACCTTGAGAAAGGTCTATGGTCTGAGATCAGCAAATTTACTTTCAGAACACACTAGAAAAACTATGCTTTAAACCTTGGCCTTTTATGATAGACTGGCCTACATTTTTTGATAGTTACTACTGGAGACTGCTGTATTGTTGTTACTACTTCTATTAACACTTTTTAGTGTCCATTTTAATTTTTATGTTAGCCCCAGCTATCTCAAATATGAATGGAACATATATACTTTCCAGACACACAGATTAATTGTTAAGATATGTAAATCCTGCTTTCAAGTTAAAAAGATCTTCACTTTTACTGAAATAAATAATACTGGGAACTATGTTTGATATTTAGCTGCTGCTAGAATTTCATCAGTCGGAGTTTTCTTCCTTTAAATATTTGCTTCATGGCAATGGCTTTTAACAATAAAAAGTCACTTTTATTGCAGTAGGAAATTACTAAAAAGAAATATTCCATATCTGGCAGTTGAGAAGATAAACAACTATCATCTTCTTGGAAGTAAAATTTCTTTGTGTCAGTTAATATAAAAGATCCCAACAAACTTACCTAAGACATAATACCTACGTGGGAACAGAAGTGGGTAAAATGTTTCTATTCCAGTTTTCTTCCATTCCTATACCTTTTGCCTATGAAAAAGTGCATAGTTAATTTCAAATATGTATCCTTGATTAAATACCTACCATGGAAGTCACAAAAGTATAATAGACAAGAATATCACCTTTCAGACACCTCCTTGAAGTACTAACCTTATAATTCTTGGCAAGATACCACATCCCCTTGCCTATAACTTTCCTTTCCAGTAAAATATGAGAAATAACAACTTATCCAAATAATTGTAGGAATAAATGAGATGATGCATGTATAATGTCTGGCACATAAATTACTAAAATAATTATCCTCTTTCCATCACATTGCCATTATTATAATTATCATTTTATTAACTAAGTACTGTTCCAGTGTTATAGATAAAAAGATTAGTTAGATAATTGTCCAAACCAAATGTTACTTTATTAATGTAGACTTTATCCACCTTCTATTCAGAAAAGTTCTTTCTCCTCATTTTTATGATACTCTGCCCTATATTTTATATAGTTCTATACATGTCTATTTCTGTCTTGAAATGATAAGGTTTTTGAGATCCATATCATCCTCTGAGGACTTCATTTATGCAGGTGAAGCCTATACTAGGTCTAGCATAGCACCTTGTACATTCATGGGCAAAAATACATTGGAAAAAGGAAAGAGGAGAGGAAGAGAAGAGAGTAAAATAGGACATGGAAACAGAAGGAGTGGAATAGAATAACTGAAATTGAAAGAAATGAAGAGATTATGGCATAGAACACAAACTAAGGAAGAAAGAGGTTCTATGCCGTAGAAAGATAAGAGTTTTAGTTTTCTCTCTCTCCTTTCTTTTCTTTCTTTCTTTCTTTCTTTCTTTCTTTCTTTCTTTCTTTCTTTCTTTTCTTTCTTTTCTTTCTCTTTCATAATTCCTTCTTTCTTTCTTTCCTTCCTTCCTTCCTTCCTTCCTTCCTTCCTTCCTTCCTTCCTTCCTTCTTTCCTTCCTTCCATCCTTCTCCTTGCATACCAAGATTTGAATTCTTAAGAGTAAAAGTCATTTTGGCCCACACATCTCAAATAATTGACTGCTTTAGATAAGCTGTGATGAGAAAGAAAAGTGTTTTTATTTGAACATAGTTTAAATAATCATGCTTCAATAATATGACATAAATTAAAGTAAAAATGAGATTTGATTATTAAGATATGTCCTGGTGAAAATGACTACATTATGTAACAACTGTAGTATTTTTCATTTAGAGTTTTGACTTATTTCTTAGTGGTTTTGATTAATGGCATGAATTACACTTGCATGGCAGTAGACTCTGATGTTGACTATCCAATGGCATTTTTTCCCTCTCACTTGGTAATTGTCCCCTGATTTATGTGTCCATGATTTTTTGCATGCCTCAGGAAAATTTTATCAACAGCTCTAGACACTGAAGTTAATCCCAGCTAATCTAAAGCAATGATGATAATTCTAATCTCCCTTTCCAATGATTAAATTAGGTAGCTAATGCAACACAATTTCTATCAATGAGGCATTGGGGAAATATTCTGGGTAAATAGTAAATATATTTTTGTTTTTAACAAAAACAGGCAAAAGAAACATTTTGTTTGTTTGTTTGTTTTTGACTGCAAGCAATAGTGCACATGGTTGTGATGCTTAGAGTTGCTGTAGCAGTTGAGGGACCAAGAGGTAAAGTAACAAGCCTGCTAAGGCTGAGAGGATTGAAAGATGGAAAAAACATGGATTCTTAGTAATGTGATTGGGATGTGAACTTGCCAGAAGAGCTTATTATGTGAGATAATAAACACCTTTATTATTTGGCTATTTTGACTTTAGATTTTTAGTTACTTGCAGGAAACACACCTAATATAACAAATCATATCTACAGAGACAACTAAAAAATATTATTGCTTATATATACTGATCTACAGAATTTAAAAATACCAAATTATCATGGAAAATATTTCCTCAATTGAAATACCATTCCTCAAGTGAACTAGTTTATTTTTTTTCTATTTTTTTGAATCTCATTCTCCATCTCACTCTTTGTTATTTTCTTGTTCCTTTTACTCTTCTAGAACTCCCTGAATATTAATCTTTTATAAAGTAAGCAATTTATAACAGCAGAAAAGAAATTGTGTTTTGTTCACTATTTAATACAACTTTCATAACACATAGTAAGGCATTTTCTGGAAATAATTAGCTTTTATTTTATTTTTTTCATTTGCATTAAAAATATTCTATTTGTAACTGCCTCATGAAAGTATCAACTCATTAAAGATAATTTTAAAGCTATTTTCAAAAAATTCTATTAAACCATAAATGAACCAACTCTTTAATATCATTGTACTCTCTAAGTATAAAGCATTATCAGGAAGTTGTTGTAAAGAAGTGTGAAGAAATGTGATTATGTTTTAATTTACACTTAGACTACTAAAGCAGTACATATATATGAAAATATATTAAAACACCTGGCCCACAAATATAACATAATTTTCAAGGCTAGGAAATAAAATTAGTAAAGGGAATGTGTTTGGTCAGACCCTCATCTGATCCAAATGAAATAAATGTTGAAAATGTCACCATGTTTGAGAAGGCATATAAGATCAATTTCCCTAGCGATCTAAATAAATTCATTCCTAATCTGCAAGTAATTGACATTCACTGGTTAGAATTTAATTGCAGTACTTATTTAAATAAGCCAACATTAATGAAGGCAAAGGGTCATTTTTACTAATCTTGAATTAGAAGAATAAACAAAAAAATAAATTAATGTTTTGAGTTTTCACTCTTTTTGAAAGGGAGTGACCCCAACTCATTTTATTGTTCTGAATAGAAAGTAATGGCAAACTGGCACTAAATTTAAATGGTGTTTATATTCATGGAAAAACATGTCTTATGACAATTTACCCAAATTAAAAATTCAACTTTCAAACATTATCCTTGGACATAATATTTTAGAAGCAAAGTATAAATGACATTTTTTATATCTTCTAAAAATGAACTCATTTTATCTTATAATCAATATTCTATAAAGCTTGCTGCCCTAGCCACTACTGCTAATTTATTTTTTTTTAAATCTTTTGTTTCAAAGTTGAAGCATGCACTTTATTTTGTGGTATCTTATGAGTTAGTCTACAAATATATTCATCTCAAATTTTTTAGAAAAATATTTTCACATTTTTTTATTTTATTATGTTATATTAATCACCATACATTACATTATTAGTTTTTGATGTAATGTTCCAAGATTCATTGTTTGCGTATAACATCCAGTGCTCCATTCAGTACATGCCCTCTTTAATACCCATCACCAGCTTAACCCATCCCCCACCCCACCCCCATAACCCTCAGTTTGTTTCTCAGAGTTCATAGTCTCTTATGGTTCATCTCCCCCTACGATTTCCCCCCCTTCATTCTTCCCACCTCCTGCTATCTTCTTTTTTTAACATATAATGTATTATTTGTTTCAGAGGTACAGGTCTGCAATTCAACAGTCTTACACAATTCACAGTGCTCACCATAGCACATACCCTCCTTGATGTCTATCACCCAGCCACCCCATCCCTCCCACCCCCCACCACTCCAGCAACCCTCAGTTTGTTTCCTGAGATTAAGAATTCCTCATATCAGTGAGGTCATAGGATACATGTCTTTCTCTGATTGACTTATTTCGCTCACATAATACCCTCCAGTTCCATCCATGTCATTGCAAATGGCAAGATTCCATTCCTTTTGATGGCTGCATAATATTCCATTGTATATAAATACCACTTCTTCTTTATCCATTCATCTGTTGAAGGACATCTTGGCTCTTTCCATGGTTTGGCTATTCTGGACATTGATGCTATAAATATCGGGGTGCACGTACCCCTTCAGATCCCTACATTTGTATCTTTGGGGTAAATACCCAGTAGTGCAATTGCTGGGTCTTATGGTAGCTCTATTTTCAACTTCTTGAGGAACCTCCATACTGTTTTCCAGAGTGGCTGCACCAGCTTGCATTCCCACCAACAGTGTAGGAGGGTTCCCCTTTCTCCGCATCCCTGCCAACATCTGTCATTTCCTGACTTGTTAATTTTATTTTATTTATATTTTTATTTTTTATTTTTTTAAGATTTTATTTATTTGCGAGAGAGAGAATGAGAGACAGAGAGCATGAGAGGGAGGAGGGTCAGAGGGAGAAGCAGACTCCCTGCTGAGAAGGGAGCCTGATGTGGCACTCAATCCCGGGACTCCAGGATCCTGACCTGAGCTGAAGGCAGTCGCTTAACCAACTGAGCCACCCAGGCACCTGTGACTTGTTAATTTTAGCCATTCTGACTGGTGTGAGGTGATATCTCATTGAGGTTTTGATTTGGATTTCCCTGATGCTGAGCGATGTTGAGCACTTTTTCATGTGTCTGTTGGCCATTTGGATATCTTCTTTGGAAAAATGTCTGTTCTGGGACACCTGGGTGGCTCAGTCGGTTAAGCATCTGCCTTTGGCTTGGGTCATGATCCCAGGGTCCTGGGATCGAGTCCTGCATCAGGTTCCTTGCTCGGCAGGGAGCCTACTTCTCCCTCTACCTGCTCTGCCTGCTGCTCCCCCTGCCTGTGCTCTCTCTCTCACTGACAAAGAAATAAATTAAATCTTAAAAAAAAAAAAAAAAAAAAA
>NW_022589706.1:22137374-22150985 GCF_004348235.1 Phoca vitulina
AAAAAAAAAAAAAAAAAAAAAAAAAAGTCTGTTCATGTCTTCTGCCCATTTCTTGATTGGATCATTTGTTCTTTGGGTGTTGAGTTTGATAAGTTCTTTATAGATTTTGGATACTAGCCCTTTATCTGATATGTCATTTGCAAATATCTTCTCCCATTCTGTCAGTTGTCTTTTGGTTTTGTTGACTGTTTATTTTTCTGTGCAAAAGTTTTTTATCTTGATGAAGTCCCAATGGTTCATTTTTGCCCATTCTTCCCTTGCCTTTGGCGATGTTTCTAGGAAGAAGTTGCTGCGGCTGAGGTCGAAGAGGTTGCTGCCTGTGTTCTTCTTTAGGATTTTGATGGACTCCTGTCTCACACTGAGGTCTTTCAACCGTTTTGAGTCTATTTTTCTGTATGGTGTAAGGAAATGGTCCAGTTTCATTCTTCTGCATGTGGCTGTCCAATTTTCCCAACACCATTTGTTGAAGAGACTGTCTTTTTTCCATTGGACATTCTTTCCTGCTTTGTCAAAGATTAGTTGACCATAGAGTTGAGGGTCCATTTCTGGGCACCCTCTTCTGTTCCATTGATCTATGTGTTTGTTTTTGTGCCAGTACCATACTGTCTTGATGATGACAGCTTTGTAATAGAGCTTGACGTCCGGAATTGTGATACTGTCAGCTTTGCTTTTCTTTTTCAACATTCCTGTGGCTATTTGGGGTCTTTTCTTGTTCTATACAAATTTTAGGATTATTTGTTCCATTTCTTTGAAAAAAGTTGATGATATTTTGATAGGGATTGCATTAAATCTGTAGATTGCTCTAGGTAGCATTGATATTATCACAATATTTGTTTTTCCAATTGATGAGCATGGAACGTTTTTCCATTTCTTTGTGTCTTCCTCAATTTCTTTCATGAGTATTTTAGAGTTTTCTGAGTACAGATTCTTTGCCTCTTTGGTTAGATTTATTCCTAGGTATCTTATGGTTTTGGGTGCAGTTGTAAATGGGATCGACTCCTTAATTTACCTTTCTTCAGTTTTGTTGTTGGTGTATAGGAATGCCACTGATTTCTGTGCATTGATTTTATATCCTGCCACTTTACTGAATTCCTATATGAATTCTATCAGTTTTGGGGTGGAGTCTTTTGGGTTTTCCACATAAAGTATCAGATCATCTGCAAAGAGTGAGAGTTTGACTTCTTCTTTGCCAATTTGGATGCCCTTTATTTCTTTTTGTTGTCTGATTGAAAGTGAGGGGGTGGAAAACCATTTACCATGCTAATGGACACCAAAAGAAAGCTGGGGTGACAATCCTTTTATCAGACAAATTAGATTTTAAACCAAAGACTATAATAAGAGATGAGGAAGGACAGTATATCGTGCTTAAAGGGTCTATCCAACAAGATAGACTTTTGTAACAATTGTAACTATCTATGCCCCTAACAAGGGAGCAGCCAATTATATAAGCTAATTAATAACAAAAGCAAAGAAACACATCAACAACAATACAATAATAGTGGGGGACTTTAGCACCCCTTTCACTGAAATGGACAGATCATCTAAGCAAAAGATCAACAAGGAAATAAAGACTTTAAATGACACACTAGACCAAATGGACTTCACAGATATATTCAGAACATTCCACCCAAAGCAACAGAATACACATTTTTCTCTAGTGCCCATGGAACATTCTGCAGAATAGATCACATCCTAGGTCACAAATCAAGTCTCAATCGGTACAAAAAGATTCCCTACATATTTTCAGACCACAATGTTTTGAAACTAGAACTCAATCACAAGAGGAAAGACAGAAAGAGCTCAAATACATGGAGGCTAAAGAGCATCCTACTAAAGAGTGAACGGATCAACCAGGAAATTAAAGAAGAATTAAAAAAATTCATGGAAACAAATGAAGATGAAAACACAACTGTTCAAAATCTTTGGGATGCAGCAAAGGTGGTCGTAAGAGGAAAATATATAGCAATACAAGCCTTTCTCAAGAAACAAGAAAGGTCTCAAATACACAACCTAACCCTACACCTAAAGGAGCTGGAGAAAGAACAGCAAATAAAGTCTAAACCCAGCAGAAGAGAAATAATAAAGACCAGAGCAGCAATCAATGAAATAGAAACCAAAAGAACAGTAGAACAGATCAACGAAACTAGGAGCTCGTTCTTTGAAAGAATTAACAAGATTGATAAACCCCTGGCCAGACTTAAAAAAAGAAAAGAGAAATGACCCAAATAAATAAAATCATGAATGAAAGAGGAGAGATCACAACCAACACCAAAGAAATACAAACAATTATAAGAACATATTATGAGCAACTCTATGCCAGCAAATTAGATAACCTGGAAGAAATGGATGCATTCCTAGAGATGTATCAACTACCAAAACTGAACCAGGAAGAAATAGAAAACCTGAACAGACCTATAACCCACTAAGGAAATTGAAGCAGTCATCAAAAATCTCCCCACAAACAAAAGCCCAGGGCCAGATGGCTTCCAAGGGGAATTCTACCAAACATTTAAAGAAGAATTAATACCTATTCTTCTGAAACTGTTCCAAAAAATAGAAATGGAAGGAAAACTTCCAAACTCATTTTATGAGGCCACCATTACCTTGATCCCAAAACCAGACAAAGACCCCATCGAAAAGGAGAATTACAGACCAATATCCTTGATGAACATGGATGCAAAAATTCTCACCAAAATACTAGTCAATAGAATCCAACATTACATTAAAAGGATTATTCACCATGACCAAGTGGGATTTATTCCTGGGCTGCAAGGTTGGTTCAACATCCACAAATCAATCAGTATGATACAATACATTAGTAAAAGAAAGAACAAGAAACATATGATCCTCTCAATAGATGCAGGAAAAGTATTTGACAAAGTACAGCATCCTTTACTGATCAAAACTCTTCAGAGTATAGGGATAGAGGGTTCATACCTCAATATCATAAAAGCCATCTATGAAAAACCCACAGAAAGTATCATTCTCAATGGGGAAAAACTGAGCGCTTTCCCCCTAAGGTCAGGAACGCGGCAGGGATGTCCACTATCACCACTGCTATTCAACATAGTATTAGAAGTATTTTCACATTTTTAATATCAGTATAACAGTTTGGGTTATTAGAGTCATATTTTTCAAATATGCCAAAGTTAAGGCTATAGTTATACTATGAGGCAGGTGATTGAAGATGACAAAATAATTGCTGTATTATCCACTTTTATTATTTTTTTCTAATAGACTTTGTCTTTTAAAACAGTTTTAGGTTCATAGCAAAAATAAACAAGGTACATAGAGTCTCATATATCCCCTGCCCCATACATGCATAACCTCCCCAGTCACCAATGTCCTTCACCAGGGTGGGTACATTTGTTATAGTTGATGAACCTACACTGACACATCATTAGCTCCTAAAGTTCATCCTTGGCGCTGTATTTTCTATGGGTTTTGACAAACTTAGAGTGACATGTATCCACCACTGTATGTCATACCAAGTAGTTTCCCTGCCCTAAAATCCTCTGTGCTTGGCCTCTTACCCTTTTTTAATGGCTAATATAGGCTTGCCCTTAGCTTTCTGTGTAAGATAAAAGTATGTGAAAGTTTAATATAGCCTTTAACCACATACATAAAAAAAAAAACACTAGAAAGCAGAAAATCTCAAGGAATATAAAACTACAAATGTAAACTAATGTTTTCTAGATGACTATATTTCTCTTGTGTTATTGTTTTTCCAAAATGTTCTTTTTGTACCTAAATCATCTGACTCTTAGATCAAATTTCTTCATGGTTCAGGAAGGAAACTATCTCTCCTTTTCCCTCTCTTTACTTTTTTTCTTTAAAAATTATACAGGTTAGAGGTAGTCTGCCCCCAGATGGGGTGAATCATAGAAGCTGATCATGCTTTCCTGCTGCATTGCTGTGGTAACATAAACTTAGCAAAATACTATTGCCTTTGACAGCCATCTGTAAGAGTCCTTGATATAAGAGAATACTCATTTAAACTTGTGTTGGGGATAAATTTAGATAATATTATATTCTGAGAGGATAGGTTTACTAATACTAGCTGGAGGGCCAATCAACCCTGCAAAGCTGTCCTTGTTACAAAATATCACAGCATGGAATTAGAAACATCTGAAAATGTTGCTGTCACTGCTCCTTTTGTTTTTGTTGGAAATTCTACAGCAATGTGAATTTATTTACATGATTCTCCTTGTAACAGTTAAATGGTTGCATTCTTTCTTGGAAAGCAGGTGGTAGAATATACATTGCATAAGCAGAGCAGGCAACTCTCTACACTTTCTGTGTTTTAAGAGCTGGTGAAATGGCTGATGGCATTGCCCCTTGGAAGCTCCCATGAGGTCTGAAACTCCCTCTGTGACAATATTAACAATATTGGTGTAAGTAGAAGCTCCTTACATACGTCTTGTGTGTGGAGGAAAACACAGTACCGTGGCAAAATGAACCCTGATTATCAGGCTTCAGAATGAAAGGCTCCTTGGTTTTTATTTATTGCATAATAATGATATAATATATTCCTATAGTACCTTCTAAAAGTATCTTAAACTACTTTAATCTCATATCAACTGAAATGCATTTAAAGCAGTGGCAAGCCATAGATAACAGTTCAACCAAGTTTGAAATTAGTTCTAGTTCTGAAATTAGTTCTTAAATTCTTTTCTCAACACCACAGTGCTCTTGATAGAAAAAAAAAAAAAAAAATACCTGCATGCAAAAAAAGTAGAAGCAGAGATGAAACCAGAGAGGGAGGCAAACCATAAGAGACTCTCAATCTCAGGGAACAAACTGAGTGTTGCTGGAGTGGAGGGAGCTGGGAAGGATGGGGTGGCTGGGTGATGGACATTGGGGAGGGTATGTACTATGGTGAACGCTGTGAACTGTATAAGACTGATAAATCACAGACCTGTACCCCTGAAACAAATAATATGTGTATGTTAATAAAAAACTAAAAAAAAATAGAAGCAGAGGAAATGATTGAAAAGGGGGCAAAAGATGAAGCCCCGACTTTAGTGTTAATATGAAACCTTTGGCTTATCTGGGTGACAAATATTTTATGGAATGAGAAGATTTTGAAAGGTCATTTGGATGCAAGAATAAAAATATTTGCTTGTTCACAGTTTGGTTAAATGTAGGATTGCCAGGAAAAATACAGGAAATCTAGTTAAATTTGCATTTCAGGTCAACAATAAATAAATTTTTGTACAATTATATATTTACATAATAGTCCTAAATAATTCTACTTACACCTAATACTAAAAAAAAAAAAAAAAAAAAAAAAAAAAAATTGTTGCTGATCTGAAATTCAATGTATTTTTATTTACTAAATTTCACAATCCTCATTTGATGGCAATTGTATCAGACATTGCTGATCACTTAGTCAGCAGAATTTTCTCCCTTTCCTTCCAGTTGATCAGCCCTAAAAGGATAATCATTACCAAACTAAGTCCGTCCTGGCAATTTCCATTTGCTAATTATTGGCAAAGACTGTAGATTTGATATAGCTGATGTAAAATAAGGAGAAACTAGTGAGGACCTTTGAAATAAAATTGAAGCAATTGATCATAGGAGGAAAAAATGAGAGTAGTTGTTTCTATCGACCCTAGAAGGATCAAATCTTCAGCTCCACTCAGGGTCATGAGATCGAGCCCTACATGGGGCTCCATGCTCAGTGGGGAGTCTAATAGAGATTCTCTCTCTTTCCTTCTCCCTCTGCCTCTCCCCCTGTTCACTCTCAAATAAATAAATAAATAAATAAATCCTTTTACAAAAAAAGAGATGATAGTTTATTAATGCTCACACCATTGGGGAAGAGTGCTTTACTAACTAAAGGTTGGTGTTTATAAGGTAATTGGAGAAGCAGCAGAATTATAGAAGTAGAAGGATTTCTTTGTTAGAGAGGCTACATACAGTACGAGTTCAACTAATTGGTTGTATATGAAATCTGACAGTCATAGGTATCCCCCCAAAAATTGTTTTCTTTAATTTGTCACAGTATGTCAAAAGAGTCATTTAATCAAATAGCACACATAGGGTGTCTGACATATCAGTTAAGGAGGGAGGAAACTGAGGGGAGACCAGTAGGAGGACCTTGGTAAGCATCGCTGAGTCCAAGGTATTTAGGTCAAGGAGTTATCTGTCTGATATCACAGACAGGTGGGCCCTTCTTATTATAATAGTGCAAGGAGAAAGGACATTGCATCACTTTTTGCTTCTTGTTTGGATCATTATTACATAAGGATGTGATATTGGGAATTATGATATTTAAAACAATGATCAAAATAACACACTGAAAATTGTAGAAGTAATAGGAAAACCTGGATTTCTTATATCAAAACTGGTTTGTTATACAAAATATTGGACTGTGTACTTTTTGACCTATTGTTATCAAGAAACATACTTAAAGAGTTCCCCAAGTTTATTTCTTGCAATGTAATGCATATCAACAAAAGTTTGAAAGGTCTTAATTCTTTAATTTTTCTTTTTCTTTCCTTTTTTTAATTTAAATTCAATTAATTAACATATAATGTATTATTGGTTTCAGAGGTATAGGTCAGTGATTCATCTCTCATAATTTTTCTTATTTTTAAGAAAAGAATAGCTCTAAAGACACCTTTAGAATTTCTTTCTTTTATTTGAAAATATTTACATAATAACTCTCATGTACCATATACTGTTTCTGACACTAGATATGGTCATCCAGAAGACAAACAAAGTCCTTTGCATTAGGGTGATACCATTAGAGATAAAGAGAGAAGTATCCTAGAATTTAGCTAGGACCCATAGGTAAAATGTCAAAAAATTGATGGAGGATAAAATTTGGTAGATGAATTCAAGAATTTTTGACATTTATTTCGTGATGACTTAGACATCTAACAACTATGCAATAACTTTTGCATATATAATTGGATCACAAAGAGACATTAGAGGTAAAGATATATATTTGAGAGTCACAAATACATTGGTTGAAGCTAAATGTAGATGAAATGATCTAGGCAAAGAATGTAGATAGAAAAGAAAAACAAAATACACAAAAAGGGACCCAGGGATGTTTCCTAGCATATTCAGTCTATTCAAAAACTAATTTTTAAATATTTACTTTTTTTTTTAAATTTTATTTATTTGAGAGCGAGAGAGAGAGAATGAGAGAGGGAACACAAGAGGGGATAGGGTCAGAGGGAGAAGCAGACTCCCTGCTGAGCAGGGAGCCCGATGCGGGACTCTATCCTGGGACTCCAGGATCATGACCTGAGCCGAAGGCAGTTGCTTAACCAACTGAGCCACCCAGGCGCCCCTAAATATTTACTTTTTAAAGAACTTTGAGAATTACAGAATACGGAAAGTAGCATCCAGTGAAGAACATCAATGATTATTTCAAGAAGATCAATTGTATAAAACACTACTGAGCAGTAGCTTAAAAGGAAGACAAAGCAAATTAACTAACTAACTAAATAAATAAATAAATAAAACAAATAAATAAATAAAATGAAGACAGAGCAACTTCCATTGATTTGAGCATTGAAAATTGTATCTGACCTTCACAAAAACTCTAAAAATTATGGTGGAAACTGGATTAGGTAAGTTAAAATGTCATTGGAAGGAAGGCAGTCTCAGCACCTTTTCATGTGAAATTTTTTTTCAGTAAATGGAAGAAGAGAAATGAGACAGAAGATCAAGAGAGGTATGTTATCAAACATATATGTTGCATGCTTCCAGTAACTGCTAGAGTACAGTTTATGAGTAATAAAGAGGGGATGAGTTCCAGAGCAAGTATGAAAGAAATAGTCTTTGATAATTGGTAACAGAGACAATTTTACATGGTAAAATTAGGTGAAAAATATGGAGCCACATGTAAATAAAATTGTTCAGCTGGTGATGACATAATGGGGGAGATCCTATCTGATGGGATCCATTTTCAAAATGAATTCTCAGGAAAGATTATCACCTACCAGTGAAGAAGTATATGTCATTTGAGGAGAAACCTGAAGATACAAAATAGTTACCTGACTTCAAAATAAAACACATTTAGTTGAGACACAGTGGATTGCTTGGTAAAATTACCCACCTGAGGTTTATTTTCTTGGATTTAAATTGAAACCTGTCAGTTAAATGCATGATTATCTCCAGAAAATTTAGGAGAGTGGATATTTGGATTCAACCATTGTTGAAAATTCATATAAGGATAGAAATGAAAAGGAAAAGAATAATGATTACTATGAAAAAAAAAAAAAACTGATGTTAGAAGTCTGGGGTTTATAATCTGGTGAAAGAATTGCTAAAATACGGTTCCTAGGATAAATGAACAAGAGTAAAGAAGAGATAGTTTGATTTTGAGGCTATAGAAAGCAAAGTTTTGAAGGAGGTGGGTTTTTTAATGCATAGCAAGTCTCTGGTTGTGATTATGAGAGTAGCTGAAGGAAAGTTGGAAGCAAAATCAAGGAGCTGAGATAACTAGTTATGTAATGGGTCATGTCCATGGATGATAAATTTGCAAGAATTACAGGAGTAGAGATGAAAAGAAAAACAGGGCTCAGTGATTAACAATAACTGTGGAAAAGTAAGCAGGAAACCTGAGGGTATGATAGCAATGATAGACTAGGTGGGTGGTACTATGATGAATATACTCAGTAAATTTGGACCTTTTGAAGGAGGAAAGAAATATGGATTGGAAGAGGCAATCCTTTACACATTGGGTGTGGGACCCTAAAGAGAATAATAATTATAATTTAAAAAACAGCTTCCATTTGAGAAGACTAGAGGGAAGTAGTGTCCTCAGAAGATCAATTACTACCAAGAAGAGAAAGAAACATTTTTTAAAGGGTGTTAAGGATATAAAGAACTTTGCCAATCATAGATCTGGAGTGTGAGAAAGTAAAATAAAATGTTTATTTTGACATTCAGGAAAGGTGAGGGGGAGGACGGGGTCAAACAAGGGGATTTAGAAACTATGGATAGAGCAGGATTATCCTAGAGACCTGAACTTCTGATTGTGGTTCAGTAAGGCTGATATGAGGAGATGGAGTATCTTGAGTCCCTTAGAGGAGGGGGTTCATGCTTCATTCCTACTTTACACTACTTGTGATTACTTCTGAAGTTCCTGATGATGTTTGGTCTGGGACAGGAACTGTAACTATCAATAGTATAGGGAATCCCCTTCTATTAATTTTTTTCTAATGCCAGACAGTGACCATACAGTTATTTGTGGAAATATCAGATACTAGGGATGTCTTTGTCATGTTGGATGCCTCAGAAAATTCACTGGGCATTAAATATACCCACTCTACAATCTCTTGATAGAAAATCAAAATAACAATGACAGCAGTGACAACAATAAGCCAAAATTATAGAGCAAATATTTAATATGCATATCTATTATTTATTAATACCTATATAGAAATACCTCAATTTTTGTTCATACTCTTTTTTTTTTCTTTTTTTTTTTTTTTTTTTTTGAGAGTGAGTGAGAGAGAGAGAGCACAAGCAGGGGCAGAGGGAGAGGGAGAAGCAGACTCCCCTGATGTGCAGGGAGCTCAATGCGGGACTCAATCCCAGGACCCTGTGATCATGACCAAGGCAGATGCTTAACCAACTGAGCCACCCAGGTGCCCCCAGTTTTTGCTCATATTCTAACTTAGGTTTCAGAAGGATTCACACACACACAAACACCTCAAAAAGTGAGTAAGCTTAAAGACATCAAGAGTTTTAAAATCATTCCAACACAGTGATTAGATGTCATGTAATTTGAAACCTGTGCTGATATAATTTTGATGTGGTTTAAAGAATATGGGACTTTTATGATCCCATAAAAAGTTAACTGTGTGACATCTTTTTATGTTATGATGTGAAGTTTTATTGTGGGATCATTACCCAAATACATCTAAGATCTATTTTACTACCCAAATTTGGATTTAGTCCAGAACAATTTCATTTCTTGAATCTAGAGTGCTAACATCATTTCCGTTTAATGTTTAAGTTCAAAGGAATGTAGTAGACACGGTTAAACAAGAATTGACTATGTTCCACAAATGCTAGCATTCCATAACAGTTTTAACTTTGAACTCATACACTTTGACAACTCTTTAAAATATTTTGTACAGATGATTGGATATTTGTATACTACAAAATCAATAAATATGTTAGTTTTGCTTTACATGTTAGATATTATCAGGCCTAATCTATGTATAAATAAAATAATATGTTTACAGTAGTTTATTGCAATTAGGTGTAGGTGGTAATGACCTAAAAACTAGTGATTTAACTAAAGTATGAACATTTAAGTGCTTACTATTTACTGTTTAAAGAATTTTCCAAGAATTCATTCATTTAAATCTCATCTCCACCTTATTACATAGAAATATTATTATTCCCATTATACAGATTAAGAAAGCATGGCGTGAACATTTGCATAATTTCCCCAAATTCACACATCTAGTCTGAACCCAGGGATCTGAACCCAGGCAAACAATTCTAAACACCCATTTTCCTAACAATATTACACATCTGCTTATAAAAAGATAACAACATTAAAGGTCTATCTTTTTATTTAAATATCTTGAATTTATGTTATGTGAAATATTATTTCTCATAAAATTGAATATAAGAGAATAAAGCACAGTGGATTGCCTTTCTCTTTTCAATATCATAGCTACAGATTTATACACCTCTAAAATAACTCAAAGAAAAACAATAAAAAACTATATTTTTGTGAAGTTTATAAATATCAGAAGATAAAACAACCAAGTTATCAAATTAAATCTTTTCACTCAAGGATGAAGCAATGTCTACTTAACAGAACATTGGGATAGAATATAAAGAATACATGGACTCTGTAAAATATTTTATTCATATATTGGTAAATGAATACATAACCATTTGAAAGCATTTTTGTTTTTGACATAACCTATATCTTGGGATATGAGAAGTTTTATATTTTTAATGCCTGGTGCAATAATAGATACATGATTTTGCTTATTTCATTAAAAGAAATAAATCATTGTTATCAACACATTTTATCTCTTTGGTGTTAAACCTTACTGCATAAAATCTATGCAATAGTGATTAGAAGTTTTATTTTGTGATGGGGAACAACAATAAATTTTTGAAAAGGAGATGAATGCATAAAACAACTTATTTTTTAAAGTAAATTAAAATGAGCCTGATACATCTTAGTGATGATTCATTTCATATGTAAGTTAATAAACACAGTTGAGTTGCTCTAAATTTCCAGTATAATAATTTTCTAGAACCAAACCCAAAATATAGCCCCAAAATAGAGTTCTGTAGATTGGCAGTAGGGATTGCAGAATCCTCGTGTACTCAGAATTGTCAGATAAAATTCGGTTCATGCAGATATTTGAATTTCAGATAAACAAAGAATATTTGCTTAGTATAAATATGTCCCATTTGGGTCATAGAAGTATTCACTCTTTATCTGAAATTCAGATTTCACTGGGTGTCCTGTATTTTGATTTGTTAAATCTGACAATTTTATGTATGTTGCATGGCTCTTTCAGCCTCACTTACATTACTTACTGTTAATCTATTGTATCTTTGTCATAACTCTAGATTTAAATTCTTTGAAATTCTGGGGCACCTGGGTGGCTCAGTCATTAAGCGTCTGCCTTCGGCTCAGGTCATGATCCCAGAGTCCTGGGATCAAGCTCCACATTGGGCTCTCTGCTCAGCGGGAAGCCTGCTTCTCCCTCTCCCACTCCCCCTGCTTGTGTTCTCTCTCTCGCTGTCTCTCTCTCTATCAAAAAAGAAATAAAATCTTAAAATAAATAAATAAATAAATAAATAAATAAATAATAATATTCTTTGAAATTCTGCTTCAATTCATTTTCCAAAAAATAATTAAATTGCTTCATATTACTATGAAACATCACTGAGGCAAGTGTCATTAATAAGCAAAATGCAGTATATTTTTTAACATATTAACAAGGCAAGCACTGATACTTATAGGAATTGATTTTATTCTTGAAGTATCCATATATATTTTGACAAAAAAATAAAGCAAGTGTCACTTACCATATTAATGGCAAACTGTTTTGAAGAAAATAAGTTTATTGTAGAAATGTTTGTAAAAAAGTACTTATAAGTGTACATAAATGTGGAGCTTCTTGCTACAGAAACCCATGTTTTTTGGTGGTTTTAAATTTTATTTTTAGCTTGTAGTCATTCACCCTTTCATTCAATTCTCATTGTTAATCTGAACAGATAATTTAGAAAGATTGGTGAAGCACAAAGTGTATTTGTCTTGTTAATTTTGTTAACAATTGATGCTACAAAGAGAGCGCATTTTCATAAATAGCTATGACAGCTGTGTAGTTAAAAGCATGAATTCTTCATTCAGTAAGTAATCTCCAAAGTGAAGACATAACGCTACCTTCTTACTTTCATAACTCTTTGCTTAGAAAAATAACATCATCCAAACAATTACTAGGATGGGTAACATGTATCTATCCAGTAAAAATTTCTATAACCTTTATCATGGCCATTTAGAAAATATAGAAAAAGGGAAATTCTAGACTGTTAAAACATCATAATCCTAAAGAGACTCTGGGATAGTATACATTCTTGTTTCCAGAACCATCTAGATCAGACAGCTCGTATTTCCCTTTTGAAGAGGAAATACTCTTCAATCTCCCTGAGTAATACTTCACCCCAATTTATATCATGAGAGGTAAAGAAGTCAATCACAGTTTAAAAGCTTTCTTAGGCAAAACTACACTGATAAAAAAAATCCCAAACCAGAATATCATAATTATGGCTTTATCTTCTTTGTTTCTTACTCATTAATTCCTATCTTAAGTTCTAAATTCTATTTTCTACTATGAAAGTAACATTAGAGAAAATAAAAAATAAAGATGATTAATAAAACACTTAATTCTATGACCTAAAAAACAACATTGGAAACATACTTCTAACTCTTTTCCTATGTAGTTGTATCTATATATGTGAATGCATGCCACATTCACTTTATTTCACATGTACTTTTCATACTATGATTTCCTAATAATTAATTAAAATCACTTCAGATTTTGACTAGACTGCTAGTGTTCATTGTCCACCACAGATGTCATATAAGTTTGGATAATCCATGGCTTGAGAATGTTTTAGGATGATTAGGTGGGCCTGAGGGCTTTCATTAGGTTCTGTGAAAGAATTTCATGTGTCAGTCACTTCCAGATGGGAATAAGACAGTCTTAGCTTTAAGTTTGTGTGGTAAGAAGAAGGTCTTGCCTTGCCTTTTCTTTTTTTCTTTTTCCTTCCCCCTTACTTCCTTCCTTCCTTCCTTCTACCCTCCCTCCCTCCTTCTTCCCTTCCTTCTTTTCTCCTTTCCTCCTTCCCTCCCTCAATCTTTCTTTTTCTTTCTTCTTTCTTTCTTTTCTTTCTTTTTTCTCTTTAATTTTTTCTTTCTCTTTGTCTCTTTTCTTTCTTTCTTTTTCTTTCTTTCTTTCTCTCTTTTCTTTCTTCTTTCTTCTTTCTTTCTTTTTAATTTTTCTTTCTTTCTCTCTTTTTCTTTCTCTTTAATTTTTTCTTTCTTTCTTTCTTTCTTTCTTTCTTTCTTTCTTTCTTTCTTTCTTTCTTTCTTTCTTT
>NW_022589706.1:22150995-22236735 GCF_004348235.1 Phoca vitulina
TTTCTTTCTTTCTTTCTTTCTTTCTTTCTTTCTTTCTTTCTTTCTTTTTCTTTCTTTCTTTTTCTTCTTTCTTTCTTTCTTTCTTTCTTTCTTTCTTTCTTTCTTTCTTTCTTTCTTTTTTTAATAGGTCATTGGACACAAAATTGAGCCTCTCCTTTGCTATATGACAGTCTTCTAGGACCATGGAACTCTCATGTTACATTTAGGAATTAAGAAACGCTTGTGACATTTAAGTATTTTTCAATACTGAGGCATGTTAAGCTGAAGTTTTGGTAAAACTTGGCAGAGTTTTGGGGAGTTGAAAGAAAACTATATTCATCTACGATGGAAATCGGTACAAGAAAATATCCTAAAGAATTCTAGGGCCTCTGGATCAGCAAAGGTTAGTTATATGGGGAGTAAGCAGAAGCAGCAAATGACAACTACCATAACTAATTTCCAAAAAATGTAGGAATGAACCCCCCCAAAATATTATGCAAAAATTCAAAAGTATTTTAACATCTTCACAGGATGATTGCACTGGTAAGCAAGAACCACTTTTCACTTTATATCTCCATCTTCTAAGATATTTTTTTATAGAAATTACTTTTTTTGTCATAGAAATAAATTATAAAATATAATTTACCTTAAAGAAACTCACATTATAGACAACTTTCAAAGAACCGATCTATTTAGTAGCTTTGAACCAAACTATACTCATCTACTTGGGTGTATGCTCTATGAAAAGTCAAAATAATAATAATAATAATAATAATAATAATAATATAAAAATTCTATTGAATTTTAGACCAAAATCCATAATATTATAAAGTATTATGGCAATAGAATCTTCAAAATAATAACATGCTTTCATCAGATTTTTAAATAATGACATTAGTTACAACCACTATTTCTATTCTCCAACAATAATTTTTAAACTTTTTAAATCAAATACTCAGACAATTATAGCTAATTACATATAGCAGTTGCCCAAATATTGAATAAATATTTGAATTTCTCTTCAGATGTTTGGAATAATATCTATATCACTTTTCTTGCCTGTTAATACATATACTCTTGTTAAGATAGTCAAAAACTGTACCCTCTATGGTTCAATTATTTCTTTAATTTCAACAAGTTTTATGGAATGCTTAACATGTATTTAGCTTAAGTGTGGACTAAAGCAGAAAAGATATATGGAATGATGGTTTCCCTCCAGAAAAGAGAGCAGCTCTAAACATGGAGTTACATGATTAGAGAGGATTTGACTTAATATATGATCTTAATCATATATTTACAAAAGCAAAATGTTTAATGAAAACACTTGACTGCTTTTCTAAGCTCAAACTACATTTATGTAGTATTATTGTTAAAAACTCTTCCCCTAAAGAAAGTGAAATAAAATCAAATCTATAGTCTTTCTAATTATTTTTAAATGGAAGCTGCTCCTTCCTTCTTTATGTGTGTGTGTGAAAAAAAATGCAGTTTATATATATAAGCAAGGAACAAATAGGTATAATACAACAAATAGGTAATCTTACATACAAGAGTATAGTATAAATTAGTGGTCTTTGTGATATATATCAAGTATCAATATAACAAACATATCCAAAGTGGGAGTTAATGAGTCCAAAATTAAGCTTTAAAAGTCATTTTTATGTGATGACTTCATTATTACCCTATCAATACATTTTAAATGTTGTTTCTACTTTTGACCTAAATGCCAAAATTTAAGATATCTACAATAAAAATTGCTCCTTTGCACTTAAGTAAGAATTCCTACTGAAACTGTAACTGAATTTAGGTGATTATACATAGAAAAGAAATGTAGTTTTTTGGTTTTGGTTTTTGTTTCAATTTTTATTTAAATTCCAGTTCTTAACATACAGTGCAATATTAGTTTCAGGAGTAGAATTCAGTGATTCATCACTTACATACAACACCCAGTAATCATCACAACAAGTGCCCTCCTTAATACACATCACTCATTAAACCATCCCCCCACCCACCTCCCTTCCAGCAACCCTCAGTTTGTTCTCTATAGTTAAGAGTCTATTTTATGGCTTGGCTTGCCTCTCTCTCTTTTTTTTCCCCGTGTTCATCTGTTTTGTTTCCTAAATTCCATATATGAGTGAAATCATAGAGTATTTGTCTTTCTCTGACTGACTTACTTCACTTAGCCTAATACACTCCAGCTCCATCCACATCATTGCAAATGACAAGATTTCATTCCCTTTTATGACTAATATTCCTTTGTGTTTGTAGATACAGATATTGATATCTACATCTACATCTATATCTATATCCTACTTCTTCTTTATCCATTCATTAGTCAATGGACATTTGGGCCATTTCCATAATTTGGCTATTGTTGATAATGCCGCTATAAACATTGGGGTGCATGTATCCCTTCAAATTAGTATTTTTGCATCCTTTGGATAAATACCTAGTAGTGAAATTGCTGGGTTGTAGGGTAGTTCTTTTTTTAACTTTTTGAGGAAACTCCATACTGTTTTCCAGAGTGGCTGTACTAGTCTGCTTTGCCAAAACAGTGTAAGAGGTTCCCCATTCTCTGCATCTTTACCAACACATGTTGTTTCCTGTGTTGTTAATTTTTGTCATTCTGACAGGTGTGAGGTGATATCTCATTGTTTTGATTTTTATTTCCCTAATGATGAGTGATGCTGAGCATCTTTATATGTATCTGTTAGCCATCTGTATGTCTTCTTTGGAAAAAAATGTATATTCATGTCTTCTGCCCATTTCTTAACTGGATTATTTGTTTTTTGGGTGTTGGGTTTGATTCGTTATTTAGTATTTTGGATACTAACCTTTTATTAGATGTGTCATTTGCAAATATCTTCTCCCCTTCCATAGGTTGCCTTTTAGTTTTGTTGATTGTTTCCTTTCCTGTACAGAAGCTTTTTATCTTGACGAAGTCCTAATAGTTTATTTTTGCTTTTGTTTCTCTTGCTTCAGGAGACATATCTAGAAAGAAGTAGCTATGGCTGATGTCAAAGAGGTTGCTGCCTGTTTTGTCCTCTAGGATTTTTATGATTTCCTGTCTCACATTTAGGTCTTTCATCCATTCTGAATTTATTTTTGTGTATTGTGTAAGAAAGTGTTCCAGTTTCATTCTTTTGCATGTTGCTGTCCAGTTTTCCTAAGACCATTTGTTGAAGAGACTGTCTTTATTTCATTTAGACATTCTTTCCTGCTTTGTCAAAGATCAGTTTACCATACAGTTGTGGGTCCATTTCTGTGTTTTTGATTCTGTTCTATCGATCTGTGTGTCTGTTTTTGTGCCAGTAACATACCATCCTGATTACTACAGCTTTGTAATATAACTTGAAGTCTGGAAATGTGATGCCTCCAGCTTTGCTTTTCTTTATCAGGATTGCATTGGCCATTCGGGGTCTTTTGTGGTTCTATACAAATTTGAGGACTGTTTGTTCTAGGTCTGTGAAAAATGCTGGTGGTATTTTGTTAGGGATTGCATTAAATCTGTAGATTCCTTTGGGTAGTATAATCATTTTAACAATATCTGTTCTTCCAACCCATGAGTATGGAATGTTTTTCCATTTATTTGTGTCATCTTCAATTTCTTTCATAAGTTTCTATAGTTTACAGAATACAGATTATTTACCTTTTTAGTTAGGTTTATTCCTAGATATCTTATGGTTTTGGGCATAATTGTAAATGGGATTGATTCCTTGATTTTTCTTCTTTCTGCTTCATTATTGGTGTACAGAAATGCAACACATGTCTGTATATTGATTTTATATCCTGCAACTTTACTGAATTCGTGCATCAGTTCTAGCAATTTTTTGGTGAAGTCTTTCGGGATTTTTACATAGATTATCCTGTCATTTGAGAATAGTGAGTTTGACTTCTTCCTTGCCAATTTGGATGCCTTTTATTTCTTTTTGTTGTCTGGTTTCTGAGGCTAAGACTTCCAATATTATATTAAATAACAGTGGTGAGAGTGGACATCCCTGTCTTGTTCCTGACTTTGGAAGAAAAGCTCTCAGTTTTTCCCCATTAAGGATGATATTAGCTGTATCTTTTGTTTATGGCCCTTATGATGTTGAGATACGTTCCCTATATCCCTACTTTGTTGAAGGTTTTTATCAAGAATCAATACTGTACTTTTTCAAATGCTTTTTCTGCATCTGTTGAGAGGATCATATGGTTGCTATTCTTTCTTTTATTGATGTAGTCATCACATTGATTGATTTGTGGATATTGAAACACCTTGCAAACCAGGAATAAATCATACTTGACCATGGTTAATGATCCTTTTAATGTACTGTTGGATTTGATTTGCTAGTATTTTGTTGAGTGTTTTTGCATCCATTTTCATCAGGGATATTGGCCTGTACTTCTCTTTTTTAGTGGGGTATTTGTCTGATTTTGGAATCAAGCTAATGCTGACCTCATAGAATAAGTTTTGAAGTTTTCCTTTCATTTCTATTTTTTGGAATTTTGAGAAGAATAAGTATTAAGTCTTTAAATGTTGGTAGAATTCCCCCTGAGAAGCCATCTGGTCCTGGACTTTTGTTTGTTGGGAGAGTTTTGATTACTGATTCAATTTCTTTGCTGGTTATGGATTTGTTCAAATTTTCTTTGTCTTCCTGTTTCAGTTTTGGTAGCTTATATGTTTCTAGGAATTTATCCATTTCTTCGAGATTGCCCAATTTGTTGGCATATAATTTTTCATACTATTCTATAATAATTGTTTGTATTTCTGTGGTGGTGTTGGCTGTGATCGTTCCTCTCTCATTCATGATTTTAATTATTTGGGTCCTTCCTCTTTTCTTTTTAATAGGTTTGGTTAGAGAATTATCAATTTTATTAATTTTTTTTCAAAGAACTAACTCCTAGTTTCACTGATCAATTCTACTGTTTTTTTTTTTTTCTGTATAATTTCTCTCTCTCTATTATATATATAATTTCTATATAATTTCTATATCATTTATTTCTGCTCTAATCTTTATTTCCCTTTTGCTGGTTTTCAGCTTCATTTGTTGCTCTTTTTCTAGCTCCTTTAGTTGTAAGGTTAGATTTTGTATTTGTGGTTTTTCTTGCTTCTTGAGGTAGGCCTGCGTTGCTATACACTTCCCTCTTATGACCACTTTTGTTGCATCCCAAAGGTTTTGGACCATATGTTTTCATTTTCGTTTGTTTCTTTGTATTTTTAAATTTCTTTTTTAATTTCCTGGTTGACCCATTCATTCTTTAGTAGGATGTTCTTTACCTCCACGTATTTGTGGTCTTTCCAAAAGTTTTCTGGTGGTTGACCTCAAGTTTCATAGTGTTGTGGTTGGAAAATATGCAGTATGATCTCAATCATTTGTACTTATTGAGAGCTGATTTGTGACCCGGTATGTGATTTATTTTGGAGAATGTTCCATTTGTTCAAAAAGAATGTGTATTCTGCTGCTTTAGGATGAAATGCTCTGAATAAGTCTGTTAAGTCCAGTGGTCTTGTGTGTCATTCAAAGCCATTGTTTCCTTGTTGATTTTCTGCTTAGATGATCTGTCCATTGCTCTAAGTGGGGTGTTAAAGTCCCCTATTGTTATTGTATTATTGTCCATGAGTTCCTTTATCTTTGTTTTTAATCATTTTATATATTTGGGTACTCCCAAATTGGGAGCATAAATACTTACAATTGTTAGATCTTCTGGTTGCAACAGATAGACCTCTTTTATGATATAGTGCTCTTCTTAGTCTCTTGTTATTTATTTGTTAGAGAGAGAGACAGAGACAGAGAGAGAGAGCACAAGCAGGGGGAGAAGCAGGCTCCCCACTGAGCAAGGAGCCTGATGCGGGACTCAATCCCAGGACCCTGGAATCATGACCTGAGCTGAAGGCAGCTGCTTAACCACCCAGACATCCCACTTCTGGCTGTCTTTTGATGTCCATTAGCATGACAGATGTTTATCCACCCCCTCACTTTCAATCTGCAGTTGTCTTTAGGTCAAATATGAGTTTCTTATAGGCAGCATATAGATAGGTCTTATCTTTTTATCCATTCTGACACCTTATGTCTTTTGATTTGAGCATTTAGTCCATTTACATTCAGAGTAATTATTGATAGATATGAATTCAGTGCCATTGTATTACTTGTTTTGTCATTGTTTCTGGAGATTTTCTCTGTTCCTTTCTAGTCTTTGTCACTTTTGGTCTTTCTTTCCCACTTAAAGAGTCCCATTTCCTATTTCTTGCAGGGCTAGTTTAGTGGTCGTGAACTCCTTTAGTTTTGCTTGTCTGGGAAACTCTTTATTTCTCCTTCTATTCTGAATAACAGCCCTGCTGGATAGAGCATTCTTGGCTGCAGATTTTTCCCATTCAGCGCATTGAATGTATCATTCCACTCCTTTCTAGACTGCCAAGTTTCTGTGGAGATATCTGCTGTTAACCTTATTTGTCTTCCCTTGTAAGTTAGGGACTTCTTTTTTTCTTGCTGCTTTTAGGATTTTTATTTATCTCTATATTTTGCAAATTTAACTACAACATGTTTTGATGTTAGTCTGCTTTTATTGATTTTGATGGGAGTTTTCTGTGCCTCCTGGACTTGGAAGTCTCTTTCCTTCCTCAGATTAGGGAAGTTTTCAGCTATATTTTCCTCAAAGAAACCTACCTCCTTTTCCCTCTCTTCTTCTTCTGGGACTCCTATGATACAAATATTATTATGCTTTATGGAGTCACTGAGTTATGTTAAGTCTACATTTGTGATCCAAAATTTTTCTTTTCCTCTTTTGATCAGCTTCATTACTTTCCATAATTCTATCTTCTCTATCACTTATTGATTCATCTACTCCTTCCATCCTTGTGGTTGTTGAATCCAATCTGTTTTGAATCTCAGTTATGGCATTTTTCATGTTGGCCTGACAAATTTTAACTCTTTTATCTCTTTGATAAGGGACTTTCTTGTGTCTTCTATGTTTTTCTCAAGCCCGGCTAGTATTCTTATGATTCTTGCTTTAAATTCTGGATCAAGTATATTACTTTTATCTGTTTCAATTAGATCCCTGGCTGTGAACTTTTCTTGTTCTTTCTTTTGGGATAAATTCCTCCTTCTTGGCATTTTGTCTAGGTCTCTGTCTTCTTCTGTGTGTTAGGAAAGCATGTTATGTTTCCTGCTCCTGTGAGTAATGGCTTTATGATGATAAGGCCATATACGGTCCAGGGACTGGCACTTCAGGAAGTGTTTCTGGTGTATGCTGTGTGCTCTCTCCTGCTGTGTTTTGGCTGTTCTTTTCCTCAGGTCAGTCCTCTTCAAAGGTGTTTTTTGTTTTTGTTTTGTTGCTTTGTTTTGTTTTGTTTTGTTTTAAAGATTTTATTTATTTATTTGAGAGAGAGAGAATGAGAGAGAGCACATGAGAGGGGGGAGGGTCAGAGGGAGAAGCAGACTCCCTGCCGAGCAGGGAGCCCGATGCGGGACTCGATCCAGGGACTCCAGGATCATGACCTGAGCCGAAGGCAGTTGCTTAACCAACTGAGCCACCCAGGCGCCCTGTTTTGTTTTGTTTTTACCTGAGGTGGGGATTGTTTGGACTTTGGCCAGAGTGTGGGGAGTTTGGTGTTCAGAATGATTCAATATTTATCTAGCTGTGTTTGGGGCAAGCCTAGGGTCCTCCTACTTCTCCACTATCTTAATTCCTCTTCATTCCTTCCTTCTTATAACATCCCCTGAGTGTCTGAAAATGGGACCCCTGTAATAGAGTTCAGGACATACTACCCAAAATATGGTGCCTTGGCATGCTGAATATTTTAAGCTGATAGAATTGGAGGAATAAACAGGTGCTGGAAGAATGCTGTGACCTTCCCCTGAAGCAGGTATTAGACCCTCATGTGGGAGTTGCCTTCCCTATAACTGAAGGAAAGATATCCCTGAAGATGGAGAAATGTCAAGAGGAATCTGAACTGACAAGCCTTGCTAAGTTTCTTCCAATTTACTACACCTCGCTCATCTCCTTTTGTCCTATCATATTTCCATGGCTTTTCATTCTTCATCAAATCTAGTATAAAAACTGTCAGGTTTAACCATTTTTAAGCCTTAATTTCCTTATCATGTAAAATTCATATTGAATAAATTTGTATGTTTTTTCCTTGTTAATCTGTGTTTATTACAGATACCCAGGTGACAACCTAGAAAGGTAGAAGGAAAAAGACAATTTTCCTCCCCTGCATCTGCCTACATTATACCCCAATACTATAGAACTTAATAGCTTCTGTTCCTTTGAAACTCATCAAAAAGCACTTGTTCGATTTCTCCTAAGGCTTTTGGAAGTAGCTCACAGAAATAATAAACATTTTTCTGATTGTGGTTTATGTGTCAAGAAATGTGCTAATGTCTTGTTAGGTATGATGTTGCTTAATTTGTACAGAAAAAATGAAGTAGATTGTCTATTTTTAAAGAGGACCAATGAGAAATGTTAGGTTAATTGCCAAGTGTCACACAGGAAGTCATGAAAGGGTCAGAACTTGGTCCTAGTTCTGTCTGTTTGGAGAGCCTATACTTCTAAATATTGTTCTATTTTGTACCTTTCCTTAATCCTTTGACATAATTAAAAACTAAGCATCTAAGACATGGCTTTTAGGCCACCAAAACTGGGTTTCTGGATGAGAAACAAGTTGCTGCAATTACAGCAAGGTCTCCTTTTCAATGTGTCCCTCCTGGTAGTCCTCCCAACCAGGACTCTTTTCTGAACTGGCTTGTTCATGTAATTATCTCATACTAGTCTCCTCATTTTCCTTGGTTACTGCCTCCCAGATATGCACATCCACTGAGTGGAATGTCTGGGTTATAATATTCCCTCTACACTAACGTACTATTGATTTTGAGATAGGGCAGGGGTGCAGCCACTAAGTAGTTCAGCTACCTGATTACTCTCCCATTCTTTTGAGAGCACATTTCTGCTAAGAAGTGATTTCTATTGCTGTCTTTGGCACATTGAGTGTTTTTCCTACTAAGTGTCTCTTTCCTGCCTTCAGAGGGGATTTTATTCATCCCTGCGGAAAGTAATCAAGAACAACCCAAATTCTTTTGTTAGTTCCAGGTCCTGCTATCACCATTTTTTCCATTTATCCCCCTTTCTCTGAATTGCATTTTCCTAAAGGGTTCATTTCCTTTGTATTCTTAAAGAAAATGTTGGAAAACTGTCAAAAACAAACAAACAAACAAATAAAACATACAAAAAAACACCATGGCAAACTGAGGGTTCTAGAGGGGAAGGGGTGGGGGGATGGGTTAGCCCGGTGATGGGTATTAAAGAGGGCACGTATTGGATGGAGCATTGGGTGTTATACACAAACAATGAATCATGGAACATTACATCAAAAACTAATGATGTAATGTATGGTGATTAACATAACATAATAAAAAAATCCTTAAATTTGAAAAACAAAAACAAAAACAAAAACAAAACACCATGGCAAACCTGTGTTCCCCTGTCATCTACATGTTTAAGTGGTTAAGTGGTTAAATATAAAACAATAAATTATTTGCATTTGGAAGAATAAAAGTTTCAGTCACATCCATTCCATTGATTTGTTATTTTATTGGAAGTATTCTAGGCTCTGAAACTGTGAAGCCGGCTTGCCTGTCACTGTCTACCACATGCCAAAATTAAAAACTTGGCACTGGGAGGAGAAAAGAATAGCAATGATAACAACCCCAATAGCAGGATGAAACTCTGTTCCTTAGCTGACTTTCTGATTTGCACTCCAAATCCCCAACTGTCCATCAGCTAAAAATCTCAGTAGCTATATTTTTGCACTGTCAGAAAATAATTTAACATATTTTCTGCCAGGATGGACACAGTGTTTTCACTCCTCTAAGGCTACAATTTACATCTTTTTTTTTTTTTTTAAGATTTTATTTATTTATTTGACAGAGAGAGACACAGCGAGAGAGGGAACACAAGCAGGGGGAGTGGGAGAGGGAGAAGCAGGCTTCCCGCTGAGCAGGGAGCCCGATGCGGGACTCGATCCCAGGACCTGGTATCATGACCTGAGCCGAAGGCAGATGCTTAACGACTGAGCCACCCAGGTGCCCCTACAATTTACATCTTTTAAGATTAAAATACATGACCGATTGCAGCGGGGGAAGTAATGTGAACTTCATCGCCTCTGCAAACCGCAGCCCTGAGATTGAGCAAGGAGGATGAAGTTTCAATCACTGCTCACTTGATCTTGAGATTTTGCTATGTCAGGGAAAAATGTATTTAGGGGACAGGACATTCAATCTGCTGTTGGCCAGCATATTGATTGCATAAGCTGTATCTTGCTATCTCGATTAAAAAAAAAAAAAAATATATATATATATATATATATATATATATATATTTTGGAATCACAGTTGGAGTTGGATATTTGACCGGTTTGTTGAGAAACAAACTCAATATATTGGAAGACTTACTCTAGACATACACTTTGAAATATTTCCCTTGACAACAATTGCGCAATATGGGGTTTTTTTGGGGGGGGAGGGGTGGATTGTTAGGGTATTCATCCCTCAACATATTCCTGGTTGTAACTTTTTCAGTTTTAGCGAAATCTTATACCGATTATAGGTAATGTTCAGGGAAAGACAGAGTTTTGTAGGGGCCTGTTGGCATATTGATTATTTTAAATAAGTTTCTTAAGAAACAGCTTATATAAGGACTCTCAGACCATCCTCTGTCCCCCTGAAAGCAGGAAGCAAATCTCCCATAAGAAAAATACCCTTTCTTTTATTAAGAAGTGAAAAGACATCTTTATCACCAGAGATATGGACTTTAAAGCAGAAAAAGCTGTAGGAAAAACCTTGTTATTTTTTTAAAAAATCTACTACCTTAGCCTAAATTCTGCTTAGAATTCCCTACAAATGAAAGCTTCCAAACACCTGTTTTGCTTTTTTTTAAATCCTGCAATTCCTCACAAATTTATTACCTCTTTTTCTGAAATGTGTAAAAGTGACTTACCTTGGTCTTTCTTTAGGTCTCAATTTCATTATTGAGCCTCCATGTGCACATAAAAAAAAAAAAAAAAAAAAAAAAAGCTGGTTTTTATCTCCTGTTAATCTGCTTCATGTAAAGTTAATTCTTAGTTCAGCTTGAAGAACTTGAAAGGTGGAAGAAGAATTTTTCCTTCTCTACAGTTTTGTAACTTAAAGGATTCTCATGAGCATCATGAATTTATTTTCTAGATAAGATAACTGAGGTTAAGGAGGCACAACTAGTTAGTAGAAGTGCTGGAACTGGATCCCATTTTTATCATGAGTTAATTTATTAGCAACTTGAGGTGAGAACCAAATAGCTTTATTTTTTTTAAGATTTATTTATTTATTTTAGAGAGAGAGAGAGAGAGCACAACTGGGAGGGGCAGAGGGAGCGGGAGAGAGAGAATCCCAAGCAGACTCCATGTTGAGCACGGAGCCTGACTCGGGGCTCCATCTCATGACCCAGAGATCAGGACACGACTAGAAACCAAGAGACAGACACTTAAGCAACTGTGCCACACAGGGACGCCCCCAAATAGCTTTTTATGTGCTGTTTCAATCAATATGTTATCATTTACACAGTTTGAAGTTCAGTAGCTATCTCTGCAAGACTCAAATATTTATGTTTAAAAAAATCAAGCAGTCTAATAGAGGTTATTCATCATGGAAAGATTCATGAGCAGTTTTTGTATTATTTGGTTGCTCTGATTCAACTTCTTCATCTTTCAATTGTGATCATTGTAGTATCTACCTCACAGGGTTGTTTGAAGGAATACTTGAAGGAAGATGTGTAAAATTTGGAACAATATTTTGGCACATGGTAAGTGCTACACATGAGTGGTTACCATTAGAGTCTTCTTGTTTCAGAAAATAAAAAAAGTTAAAGCTTAACTAGTTGAAACATAACTTTATTATTGAAACATAAACCAAGTTAATTTTCTGTCTCTAAATAAGACAGCTAATGTTTCATTTGGGAAGCAAAGTGTCTTAAAGTGCAATTAACTGTTTAAATGGAGGCTTATATAATTCAAAATCGCTTCAGCTGGATTCACTTGAAAGATAGAAACAGAATAATGAAAAAGTGAAGTCACTTGTATGACTTCCACTCTTGTTCATCAATAAGCCTATGCTTCTAGGTCCTTACATCTTACACAAGATTACTTTAATTGTTTTTTTTTTTTTTTTTTTGTGGAGATGAAGGTGTATAGAGAAAGAAAAACATGGGAAAAATCCTCATTAAATTCACTGAATTATATATTGCAGATATTTTCATGCAATATTGACACCCTGAAAGTAATATTTAAATAATTTCCCAGCATGGCATAATCTATGCCTGCACATATTTTGCATAAGTTATTACCTTCTACCAAGGAATGAAAATGAGAATTGTTTAAAACGGAATATGCTTGATAGTGAATCAAATTTCCCTAGTATGTAAATTATTTCCTGGGAGTGAATAAGGCACATTGTGAGCAATTTAATAAATGATACCCTGGAGGTCTGAATGGATTAATGAACCTGATTATCCTTCTCCTGCAGAAGGAGAAAACTGTCACTCTGCAGTTAGCCTTAAATGAGCTCTCCATAGTGTCACTTGAAGGTATTTTGTGGGGAGAAGGCAATAAATATAGGCGTCCCATTTAATAATTCTTGGGGTAGAGCTACTTTACATGATTACTTTCTTTCTCAGTACTGTGTCATTAGCAAAGGAACATATAGTTCTCCTGGGGCAATAAAGTGAACTGGTTCTGTTAAAAAATCATGTATACTCTGGGGCTATGGAGTCTGGCCTAAGGTGAATGCCATAGGTTTTCTCTCCTAGATACTGATGCTTAAGGATACACCTCTGCAGGGTTTCATAGACTTTTTCCCATAAAACCCTTCTGTGGAATGCGTCTAGTGCTCTTCACTCAGACACAAACAAAAGACAGGGTGTATATAAGTTACAATAAGAAAACAAAATCCCTCGGGTGCCTGGGTGGCTCAGATGGTTAAGCGTCTGCCTTCGGCTCAGGTCATGATCCCGGGGTCCTGGGATCGAGTCCTGCATCGGGCTCCCTGCTAGGCGGGGAGCCTGCTTCTCCCTCTGCCTCTGCCTTTCTCTCTCTCTCTCTCTGACTCTCATGAATAAATAAATAAAACATTAAAAAAAAAAAAGAAAACAAAATCTCCTCGTTTGTTTATTTATTTTAAAGATTTTATTTATTTATTTGAGAGAGAGAGAGAGAGCACAATCAGGGGAGGGACAGAGAGACAAGCAGACACCCTGCTGAGTGGGGATCCCCAATGTGGGGCTCCATCCTGGACTCTGGGATCATGACCTGAGCTGAAGTCAAATGCTTAACCAACTGAAACACCCAGGCACCCCAATTTATTTAAATAACTTACTAGATTGATATTGGTGTGTGATAAATTACCACAAACTTAAAGGCTTAAAACAACAAAAATGTATTCCTATCTCATTGTCTCGGTCAGTTCAGGCTACTATAACAAATATGCCATAGACTGAGTGGCTTAATGTAGGCGTTTATTTATTATAGTTCTGGAGGCTGTGAAGTCAAAGGTCAAGGTGCTGGCCAGTTCAGTTCCTGGTGAAGGACCTCTTCCGTGTCTTTAAACAGATGACTTCTTGCACAATTCTGACATGGTAGAGAGAGATTTTGGGTTTCTTCATCCTCTTATAAGGACAACAATCATGGGGGTCCATGCTTATGCCCTCATCTAAACCTAACTACCTCCCAAAAGCCCCACCTCCTAATATCATCCCATTAGGGGTTAGAGTCTCAACAAATTGATTTCAAAGGGACACAAACATACAATCCATATTACTCAGTTTCCACGGGTCAGGAATTTGGGTGCAGGTGTGTTAGGTTCTCTGCTCAACTCTCAAAGGCTGAAATCAAGGTGTCAGCTAGAGCTACAATCTTAACTAAGTCTCATCCTGCTCTTTGAAGCACATTCAGGTTGTTGGCAAAATTTATTTCTAGAGGTTGTAGGACTGAGTTTCCTATTTTCTTATTGGTTGTAAGACAGGGGTTTCTCAACTCCTAGAGGCCACTCTCAGGTCCTGGCCATATGGTCCCCTTTCAACAAAGCATCTTACTTCAGCAAAACTAGAAGGAGTCCCTAATTTTAAGGTCTTGCTGATTAAATTCAGTGCACCCAGGGTTAATGAATTAGTGACCTTAATTATGTCAGCAAAACCCCATTTGCCATGAAACATAACATAATTATAGGAGAAGTGTTTCATTATATTTATAAGACCTGTACACACTCAGGGAATAGAGTTAAACAGAGTTTGAGTCATTGGGAATCATATTTGATTGCCACTGATCACATCCTATACACACACACACACGTACACATACATAAATGGAAGACATATAGCAAAGTTTTGTGTCCATATACAGAATCTTCCAGGCTGACGCTTCAGTTCTTTCTCTTCCTGGGCAGTTCAACATTAAAAAAAAAAAAAAAAAATCAATATAAATGTGTACATGCCCAGAAAAAGAAAAAAGCTGTGACCCCCGCATGCTACCCATCTAAAAATTAAGAAGACAAAAGGAACAGTAGATCTACACTTAAGCAACACAGTCAACACAGTGCAAACTACCCTCAGTGCTCTAATAAGGGATATAAAATTATTTTGTAATAAGAAAAGGACAAATTAATTTCAAGGGAATTTCAGAGGAAAGAGGAGAAGTTGGAGACCAGCTGGTGGAAGACAAATTGGATGGGATCCAGGTTTTCAAATTTATGTAAGATTTTCACAGATTTAGAGTGAAGATTTGTAACATTTCAGATTATTCGCCCAATTTATCATTGACTCTTTAGCCAATAATATTGAACACTGAAAATGTATGGGTGCAATGTTATGTTATTCGGTGCTGAGTATATAACAGAAACATGTTACTAAGCAGTCCGCATATATTTACTCATTTAATACTTAATACAACCCTACCTGAAGTAGTTATGGGCCAAAAAAAGAGGAAATCTAAAGACTCTTCCTCAGTTATTTAACCCCTGAGGTGCATTTTGAAGAATGTATAGGAATTATTTAGCAATCAAAGATAGGGGTAGGGGAATTATGTATAAAAGTCACTGGAACACTAGAGAACAGGACATACTTAATAACTGAAAGTTCTTTAATTTTACCAGAACATGACTGTGGGCCTACAAGTAAATATGATAGTTTATGTGATTAAGAAAAGTTACTTTCTATAAGTAGACATATCCCAAGAAAGTGCTCCTGCCCCTGGCTGTCCCCAAACAAGGACAACGCATGGCAAATAAAGTGGAAGCTAAATTCAGACCCTGTTTATCCTGAAAAATGAGTCACAAGTTTATCCAAATCACACCACCCCCCTGCCCCCCAGAACTTCTGATATTGGGCACAGGGGAGGTAAAGGAATTCAGAGACAGAGTTCAAGGGAATCGAGTGGGTTAACAGATGATGGTATTCTGATAAGAAACTGTGTGGAATATGATGCCAACATTAATTCTAAAGAGACATAGTACAAAAATATATAATAAATATTTGGATCCGGGAAAGTAGACAGACTTATGTCCTGCTTCTCAACAGGGTTTTAGAAAGAATTAACCCTCTTGCCAAAAACACTGAGGCACCTTAACACAGAAGAGTAGGTTAGAAAGAACAGTACATTTTGTGAGGCAACTTTATAGGCCTGAATTCACCTTATTGAGTTCCTGTAGGTCCCACCTTAAATTTTCTGAATTTAAGGGACATGGATATGACCTTGAGAACCATCAAGGAACATACATGTCCCTGGACCTTGCAGCCAGGATAAGGGTATAGTGGAAAAAAAAAAAAAAAAATCAAAGATACTGGCAAAGCTGGTGATGTTGCTTTGGATACATGGCCAGGATTAACCCTGAGATATTGTCTCTGCTCCATGTCATGAAGCAAAATAAGTCCCTGGAACTTATACTCAATCCTGCTGAAAAGACAGGTGGAGGAATTTTAAGCTGGGTTTATCAGAAAGGATTTAGTTTCATGGGACAAACTAAAAATAATAAAATAGCAGAAAATAAACACTAATGGGATAGAATTGCAATGAATTGACTAACTTCCTATGTAAGTTGAAAGCTCTAAAGAGAAACTGAGTTCATTGTATTAAAAATCCTCAATAATATAGTTCTTACAGACCTGAGTTTTAGGACAGGCAAGAGAGTTTAAGTGATTAACGATATTGTATTTTATTCTGAATCTAGTAATATCATTGAAAGGTTTTAAGCAAAATGGTAACATGATCAGATTTATATTTTAAAAGACCACTCTGGGTACAGTACAAATGATGTACTAGAGGGTATTTGTATTGGAGACAAAATCTCTGTCAACCAATTGATATTAATGTTTTGATTTAAATGATTCAGAATAAGGATTAAAATAAGATAGTAACAATTTATTTTATCTTCTTAAAAATAAATAATTAATCATTACGACTGAAAGGAAGGAATAGTCAAGGAGGAAGATCTTTAGGTTCTATCCTATTAGTTAGATTGAAAATAATATCATTTGTCAAAATAGACCGTGTAGGCAGGAACCAGCAGCTGAGATCAGAATGTGAGGTCTGAAGTATTTGTGGGCCATGAAAATCAGGAAGGTGAACACATCTGGAGCTCCAGAGAGAAATCTAGACCGGAGATTCTAAGTTTCATTATTAACACAGAGGTGACAGATGAAGCCCTGGGATAATATGATTCACAGAGTGTTTAAAGTAAAAAGAAAAAAAAGAAAAGATCAACGGTTGTAAATGTTGAAAGGAGTTCAAATACAGGTAAAGACTAAAATGTATCTATTAGATTAAGCAAAGTGTAAGACAGTGCTGACCTTTGTGAAAAATTCAACAAAAACAGTAAGGGCAAAAGTTAAATTACAGGGAGTAGTGAGCTGGATGGGAGGTAAGACCTTAGTCTTTCAAGTATTTCCATCACAAAGAGAAAGGAGACTGGGTAGTAGCTAGAAAGGTCAAGGTAGCCATAGTGTATTCTTAGCAGGGACAGTATCACTCACAAGGGGCAAAATTAGTTTTGTGGAGGAGGAGTGGGAATGAAAATAATCTTACTATTTTGGTATAAAAAGCATTAAGATACATATAGTACAACAATAGGCATAGAGTGTACCTGTGGTATTCAACTTCATGGGTGAGATTAGGATTAAAATGTCTCAAAGGTTTCCTTAAGGGGCTAGTAATAATAATAATAATAATAATTAATAATAATAATAATGATGATGAAGGTTGAGAAACACTGTGTAAAGCTGAGGTGTTTGCAGAAAAGAAAGCTTTGAATACCAGAAGATAAAAACATTTAAGTCAATAAAAATTATAATAAAAACTGGGATTCAAAAGGACCCAGATTATAAGAAAAAGATTAACTGTAGAAAGCATAAATGACACCTCTTTCCCTGAGAAGAAGAATGAGGTAAGAATGAGGGTAGAGACCCATATTTTGAAAATAAAAAGATCCCATTCAATGGCTTCTTTCTCTTTGTTCCCAAGAAATAAAATTATTTATTCAGAGTGATGGCTCAAGAAGTCAGATAGGAAGGAGAAATTAGAAGACAAGCACATGATAAACTATTATGGAATAAATGGGGTGGGATAGGGAGAATTCTGACATGGCATCCTGGTGTATGAGCCCCGTATTTAGTTCTCTCCCCTTGAGTGTGGGCAGGACTCTGAATATGATTAATTTTGCTCCCATGATTGGCTTACATTATATGACAAAGGAAAGGATTTGAATATATACTTAAGTCCCTAAAGGCTTTTGAGGGATCAAAAGAGAGGTTATCCTGGATAGGCCTGATCCAGTCAACCCTTTCAAACCTCTGAAGGGTTTGGGCCCTTCCTGAAAGAAGAGTTCTGATACACCTGGGAGGTTTTTCTTATTGGCCTTGAAGAAGCAAACAACCATGTTATGGCCATTAATGAAAGAGGATTGCATGGCTAGGACCAGAGAGTGACCTTTAGCAGCTGGGTCATTTCTGGTAGATACTTAGCAAGAAAAATGGTAACTCAGTTTTATAACCATAAAGATGGCAACAACCTGAAGGTGCTTAAAAGCAGATTCTTCCCTAATTGAGTCTCCACAGGAAGATAGAGTCTTTGAGACTTGAATCATTCTGTATAGCTCTAGGATAATTATCCAGAATCAGTCATTGAGAGTTGGGGAAGAAGGAATTAGCCTTATTTACAATTATTCTATGAAACACTGGTGTCAGCGAAGGAGAGGGAAGGACAGGATGACAAAAAAGTTAACACTGGCAAGGGAGTGATTTGAGTAATGGAACATGAGAAGACTGTTACGACCTACCAGAAGATTCATGGTAGAAACTTCCTTGGGCTTTAGCTTCCTCATCCACAAAATGGGATAATGATAGCACCTGCCTCATAGGATTGTAGTGAACACTTGATATGTATAAAGCACATACAATAGTGCCTGGCCTGTGGTAAGCTCTCAAGAACTGTTAGGTAGTAGTAAAAGGAGTAATTATGAATTCATAGTATTATAAACTGGGTAGGAAAGGAAGATGAGAGCAGCATGGATAGATTAGAAGAAAATAGAAATCAAAGGACTGCATAAAAGCATAATGTCAGGGCACCTGGGTGGCTCAGTCAGTTAAGCGTCCAACTCTTGATCACAACTCAGGTCTCGATCTCAGGGTGGTGAGTTCAGGCCTCATGTTGGCTCCACACTGGGTGTGGCACCTACTGGAAAAAAAAAAAAAAAAAAGCATTAGGTCAAAGAGAAAATGTGACAGAGCAAAAAATGAGAGCCTAAGGAGTTTGTAGTTGAAGTGTGATATTGAATTTTTTTGGAAAAAAAGAGTACTCAAGTGAACTTACAGGGGCTCCTGGGTGGCTCCGATGGTTAAGCATCTGCCTTCGGCTCAGGTCATGATCCCAGAGTCCTGGGATTGAGCCCCACATCAGGCTCCCTGCTCTGCGGGAAGCCTGCTTCTCCCTCTCCCACTCCCCCTGCTTGTGTTCTGTCTCTCTGTCAAATAAATAAAAAAATCTTTAAAAAAAAAAAAAGAAATGAACTTACATACACATACACAAAGACACACATGCACAGAAACATATATATGTATATGTATATAATAAATCTTACGCATTCTGAGAAATAAATAATACAATTTTCATGGAATATTTGTGAAAAATGAATATAAAATGGCGGAGAATATAGTTAAATGGATGGGTAGTTATTTGAACAATAATCTCATAAAAATATTAATATCAATTGGGATGAAGGTCTCCAGTGGCAAGCTTAGGATTCTTTTTCTTAAACAACTATATTAATCATATGTGTATCATGGTTGGTTGAATTATAATGTATATAACACGGAGGAATATCTTGACACATGGCATAAATAAAAATATAAAATATTTTTAATCTGAAATAATTATACTTAATTTGTCTTTATTTAAAACCTTTGCCTTGGGGTGCCTGGGTGGCTCAGTTGGCTAAGCAGCTGACTCTTGATTTCGGCTCAGGTCATGATCTCAAGGGTCATGGGATTGAACCCCACACCAAGCTCTGTGCTCAGTGTGGAGTTTGCTTGTCCCTCTCCCTCTGCTCCTTCCCCACTCATTCTCTCTCTCTCTCTCTCTCTCAAATAAATAAAATCTTAAAAAAAATAAAAAATAAATAAAATAAAACAAAACCTTTGTCTTAGGCACTCCTCATTTTTGTGAAAGCATAGTTACTAAGTGTATTAGTTTACAAAAAGTGCCACATTGCTTTGCAGCTCCTTCCATCAAAGAGATAGAAACCGGGGCGCCTAGGTGGCTCAGGCGTTAAGCGTCTGCCTTCGGCTCGGGTCATGATCCCGGGGTCCTGGGATCGAGCCCCGTATCGGGCTCCCTGCTCCGTGGGAAGCCTGCTTCTCCCTCTCCCACTCCCCCTGCTTGTGTTCCCTCTCTCACTGTGTCTCTCTCTGTCAAATAAATAAATAAAATCTTAAAAAAAAAAAAAAAAAAAAAGAGGTAGAAACCACTAAGCCTGCAAAGGTGGACTTGCCTTATTATTTGCTCTAACTAATTAAATGTGAAAAAAATGATGCTGGTCAATTCTGAGCCTAGGCCTCAGAGGCTGGGCAACTGCCACTCTTGATAATTTTGGAATTCTGTGACTGCTCGATGAAGAAGTGATGTGAAACATGAAGACTACAGCCCTCTGCTGCCCTGGTTCACAAATTAGCAACTGCCTGACATGTGAATGAAGCCATCCTCAATTCCCATCACCCAACCCACCAGCTAACCACATCCCATGAATGAAACCACCATTGATCAGGTAAGCTGGCTCAGACTAGACTAGGTGAACTGCCTAGCCAATACAAAATTGTGAGCTAAATAAACATCTGTTATTTTAAGTTTCTAAGTTTTGAAATGGTTAGTGCAGATATAACAATGCAATTAGAGAAAACAACCTAATACTTTGATTATATACCCAATACAAATCACCTAAACAAATAATAAAAGTGCTAAAACAAATAAACAGAGAAACAAAGATAATGATAAATTGGCTTAGGCTGCATTAATTGAAACAGACTGTTCAAAACAATGATGATAATCATTCCAGGTTACATCTCACAGCCATGTTACATATGGAGAATGGTATTCACTTCAAGTGCAGTAGTTTTATAGAAATATTAATTTATTCCTGTATATTCAAAGGAAAGTAACTAGGCTTATACCTATGACACACCATCATTCATTTCTTGCACAGCCTGAAGATAAGAAAACTGAGGAAGAACCTAAGAACTATCTTCAAATACCTGAGTTTTAACATGTCATGGAGGATTGAACTTACATTCTGCATGACTCTAAAGTGCAGAAAACATATATATATATGTTTTAGGGAGACAAATACAGATCAAACAGATATGTATATTTGCTTTTAAGAAACAAATATAAGTTCAATCCAAACAGAAATATTCTAGCAATTAAATTTTATTTTATTTTATTTTATTTTATTAAAGATTTTATTTATTTATTTGACAAAGAGAGACACAGCGAGAGAGGGAACACAAGCAGGGGGAGTGGGAAAGGGAGAAGCAGGCTTCCCGCTGAGCAGGGAGCCCGGTGCGGGGCTCGATCCCAGGACCCTGGGATCCCAGGACCCTGGGATCATGACCTGAGCCGAAGGCAGACGCTTAATGACTGAGCCACCCAGGCGCCCCTAGCAATTAAAATTTAAAAGGGAATGAACTGTTAAATAGTAGAGGCCACCCTCTCAGGAAGCCAAGTATCAAGTAAGAATTGAACTATAAAATTCCTTCTATCATGGAGACGTTATTATGTTATAGGCACTTCCTAACATAAGGGAGAGAAGGGAAAGTCTTTAAGCATGATCACACTGTTAATTAAAACAAAACAAAACAAAACAAAATCAAAACCAAACAACAAAAAAGACACCATTTACCAACCTGAAAGACATGTGGCATAAAGTTATGAAGATGTGGAAGACCAAGGGGAAAGAAGAAGAAGTGGGAAGCAGCCAAACCCAAATTTCCTTTTTTATGTTCTGTCCAATTGCCAAGTAGCAATTGAGTTTGCCTGGTATAGCCCTCAGGTCAGCTCCCTTTAAGTATGCATTTATCTATCATTAGTCATGGAACTTGTATGGCGATATTCAGGAAGAGGTGAATGCCAAATAGAGCATGAAGCAAAGCAGTTCATAACAAAATGCTTAGTTGGGTGGCCTGTGTTATAAATATTAAAGGAGCTGAGTGAAGATAAAATAATTATATAGAGGTGGCATCAAATAAAATTTTAAAATAAACTAAGCCTTAAAAGAAAAAAAAAAAAAAAAAAAAGAAGAGAGGGAGAAACAAACCAAGAAATAGACTCTTAACTATAGAGAACAAACTGATGGTTACCAGAGGGGAGGTAGGTGGGAAATATGTGAAATAGGTGATGGGGATTAAGGATTGCACTTTGTTTTTATTTTTTTAATTTTTTTTTAAAGATTTTGTTTATTTATTTGAGAGAGAGAGAGATTGAGCATGAGTGTGTGCAGGGGGAGGGGCAGAGGGGAAGGAGACAGAATCTAAAGCTGACTCCGTGCTGAGCTTAGAGCCCTACACCGGGCTTGAGTTCACAACCAAGATCATGACTGGAGCTGAAATCAAGAGTTGGCTGCTTACCCCACTGAACCACCCAGGTGCCCCAAGAGTGCGCTTTGTGATGAGCACAGAGTGATGTATGGAATTGTTAAATCACTATATGATACACCTAAAACTAATATTGCACTGTATGCTAACTATACTGGAATTAAAATAAAACTTTTTTAAAAATAAACTGAGCCTTGAGTTTAGCCTTAACAGATAAAAAAGATAAAAAGGAGGCATATTTAAATTCAGTGTCCTAAAGGTTATATCTATTCGCTAAGCTTGTAATGACAATGAGTCATATTTATGGACTACTTATTAAGCACACAAAACTGTTAGTTTTAATAATTTATCTCATTTTTAACTTACAACAATCCAATTCAATTTTAAAGATTTCTCAATGTTTAAGATAAAGAAACTCAGAGAACATAAAGTTTAAGTGGTTTGTGTAAGGTCACACAGCTAGGAAAGAGCAGAATCAGCAATCAACTTCATTCAATCAGACCCAAGATACCAGGCATTTAACCAGCAGTGCACTACCTCTGTGCAAAAGCTGTGTGCAAGACATTGCATTAGGCTTAGTGGAAGACATTGAGCTAAGTTTTTCTGATCGAAGCTCTCAAGACCACTATTGATAAATTTTCAAGGTTATGTACAAACCAAATGTTCTGGGACCACAGTAATAGGTAAGATTAGTTTAGCTGATGAAATTGAGGACAACTTCATGAAGGAGGAAATATTTAATTTTGATTTTGAAGAAGGGGTACAATTTTAAGCATTTTTATCACTTAGACACTTCAGGAGAGACAGATGATGTTTTGTTGCTTTGGGTTGAAGCAAAAACTCCAGGGGGAATGAAGAGAGGATTTGTTTCTCCTATTCACAATGCAAAGCATGCTCTGCTACTGAGAAAGAAAAATCAGGTGTGTGATCTTTTTGATTCTTGTGGATATCTTTTACTATTTTGTTTCACACATGCCGCAATACATGGAAGTATACCTCACATACAACTCTCTTTTAGTTGCATATGCTGTTGATGTAATGCAATGCTGCCAGAGGATTAATAAAATTAATGTTGTAGGGGTATAGTTATGTGCTTCATTGAGTTCTTATAAAATAATCTGTGGAAGAAATTAAAGTAACATTATTTTACACTAAGGGAACACTTTGCAATGTGCCTAAGGGGGAAAAAAAACACTTTTTAATCAATCTGCTAAATTATCTTTTCTTTTTTTTTTTTTTCCTCTCAGTCCCCAGCTTGGGTTCCTTATCTTTAGGATCGTATTAGAGAGCAAGCCCAGAATTCACTTTGAAACTGGGAACCCCTGCCCCCCTCCCCTAGTTCCTTCCAGTTAAAGCTTCAGTGGAAAAATACATTGCCGGAACTAGCCTGTCATGTCTACCTGCTAGTTCGTCTCCCATGAAACTTTCGGGGTCTTCTGGGTCATCTGCTTTATGTGCCACTGGCCTCACTCACATCCCCAAAGTACACACACCATCCACAAAATTGACGTCCCTGACAGAATGCCTCATGCTCAGTGATGCCCCCTTCCTAGAGATATCCCTTTGGACAAAGACCAAAAGGTAGATGGGGGTAGCGGAGGTGAGAGTAAAATACAAGCCTGGGAAGAATATATAACTAATTCTTGAAAAGTTATGAATTCTGTGCTGCAAAAAAAAAAAAAAAAAAAAAAAATGAATTTAAGTGAATGATTCGGGAGTATTTGAACTTGGTGCCAGTACCATGATATGGTAAAATCTGTGTTGCATCACTGGCACAAAAAAACAAAACAAAACAAAAACAAAAACAAAAAATTGAGAGAATAAAAGAAAGGGAATTCATTTATAATATTGTAAAGATTCAAATGTGTGGTGAAAATGGCTGAAAATGAACAGTTGAAGTAGGAATTAAGGAAAGGAGTGAATGAGAGAGGAACTACAGAGATAACATAAATAGAAAATGATGCCAGAACTAAGGGCTGGGTGGTAGCAGAGATGACTGTAACATTTTCAGTCTAGGAAGCCAATGAGTTTAATGCACTCAACAAAACCTTACAGAGTGTCTCAAACGTGCTTGTCTTAGAAAGAGGCGATTGGATCCAGAAATAAAAGCTCCAATCCCTACTATCAGAGAGCTCACAGTTTATCATAGAAGATCAATTGGTTGTACAATAAAAATTGACAATAATTGTAAGTAATTGAGCTTCAGAAATGGTTTGTATGTTTAAAGATAGGAGCTTGCCATGAAAGTATGATATTCAGAAAGAGCTTAAACAAATAGGTAGCAGTCAAATGAATGATAAAAGATAAATGTGTCTGCCTTTTCTAGACATGCTGGGATGGGGAAGGATATATTTGGAAGAGAACCAATGACCTCAAATAGAATGATGAGAAAAACTCAATTTTTAAAACCATTATTCATGCCCAGAAATTAGAGTTTAGTGGAAGAAGGAGAAGAATAAAATATGGGGTGGTCAGGGAGCTTCTCATGAAAGATTTTTGTGGATACTGCCTTGAATCAGTGGAAAACATTGAAAGATTTTAATTAGGGAAGTTCAAGGATTGGATTTGTAATTCTAAAAGCTCTAGAGCAGTATCCTAGAGAATTGATTCTGTGGGTGATCAGACTGGAGGAGTGAGCCTCATTAGGGAAATGAGGCTGCAAGAGAAGGGAGGAGTCCGAAAACCTTTACTAACACAGGGCAGGAGCAATGGGAATAGAGACTAAAAAACAGATTCAAATGACTTATTAAAGGGATGAAATCAGTAGTATGGGATGATCAAAAATACATGCTGATTCTACTCCTTCAGAAAGGCCCTCCCCGCTAATGCTAACTAAATAGCCACCTGTATTAAAAACATCTGTTTACCCCAAATCATTTCCCCATGCAACAACACAATGCAATTTTGTTTGGAGTAGCAAGGTAACTAGCAAAAAGCATCCTTTTCGGCGCGATGTAGCTGATTATGGTTAAGTGAACATATTTTTTTGTTGGAGTCTCCAGGAATACTACTGAAAGCTGTCAACTCTGTTAGTGTGTGCCTCTTTTTTTCTTCCATGCCTTTCTGTTTTCGGCTGGCCTGGAACTTAGTTTAGACTCGATGGCTGAAGTCCCAGCTGCCTTCATGAACCAAGAAGTGACCTGGAGTTGGAAGCTCACTGGGTCAGCTCAGCCTGCTATAACAAACTACCATAGACTGGGTGGTTTATAAACGATGGAAATTTATTTCTGATGGTTTATAAACCATCAGAAAGTCTGCGAACAGGATGCCAGCCTGGCTGGGTTCTGGTGAGAACCCTCTTCTGGGTTGTGGACTGCCATGTATCCTCACATGGCTGAGAGCAGAGATAGGAAGCAAGCTCTCTCACAACCCCCATAAGGACACTACTTCTGTCATGAGGGCTCCACCCTCATGGCCTCATCTAATCCTTATTACTTCCCAAAGGCCCCACCTCCTAGTACCATCACATGGGGTGTGTGTGTAGGATTTCAACATATGAATTTTGGGGAGACAAACATTCAGTCCATAAAGAAGCTCTATATAAGGCCTGTAGAGGAAAGTGACTCAGAGGTACCTAAAGAAAATGATGCCATCATACGAGCTCTGGACGGCCTACAAACAGTTTCCCTACAATGAGAGTGAAACAAATCTGAACACTAAGTCACTATTATTTTAGGTTTTCTGTTTTATGCAGCTAAATCTAATCATAAATATTTCCCTTTCCCCCTCCATGTTTAACATTCTTTGTTACTTTCCATTATCTAAAATCATATTCCTTATTTATTACTTTTTCATTGTCTACCACCTTCCCAGTAGATCATAAGCATTATGGGACAAAAGTTATTGTTTATCTTGTTTATCCTCAGCACCTAAAACAGTACCTAGCATAAATTGGGTGGCCAATAAATATGCTTTGGAAAACTAAATGGATGAATAAATAGATAGGGGATATAGAATAAATAAACATATCAAATACTGGTTTCTGGCCTTGGAGGCTACCTAGATAATATAAACAGTTTTCAAATGGAGAAAATCCACCAATCTGAAGAAAGGGTGATTTCAATTTGTATCATCGTGAACCTGAGGTGCCTGTTTCACACACAGTTTGAATCATCCATTAGAACATTAAGTACATGGAGTTAGAGCTCAAAAGGTATTGTGGGTTTGAGAATATCGATAGTGTTAACCATGAGAGTATAGGGAATATTGAAGTCCAGGGCATGCTGAGGTAGTTATAAAGGAAAACACTGAGGGCAGAAACCAGAGAAATACAAATATGTGCAGCAGAAGAACAGGAGTTAAAAAGGCAGGAAAAGAAAGGGAAATGCATCCTGCAAACTAGGCAGGGTAGTGTTGAAGGTAAGAAAGAGTGGTAAACAGAGTCCAATACTTAATAAAATAAGAATTTTAGGGCATCTGGGTGGCTCAGTTGTTACACGTCTGCCTTCGGCTCAGGTCATGATCCCAGGGTCCTGGGATCGAGCCCCGCATAGGGCTTCCAGCTCGGCGGGAAGCCTGCTTCTCCCTCCCCCACTCCCCCTGCTTGTGTTCCCTCTCTCGCTGTGTCTCTCTGTCAAATAAATAGATAAAATCTTTAAAAAAAATAAAATAAAAAAAATAAAATAAGAATTTTTTCTTTGGATTTTATGACTAAAAGGTATCTGTAAATATTGAGGCAGCTGTAAATTTTGTGAGGTGAAAAGACAAAAGCACATGGAAACAAAATTGAGATATTGAATGTAGACCAATTACTCATTAAACTCTACTAAGAAGACAATGAGAGAGACACAGCAAGATTGACAGGGGAACATAAATCAAGAGAGAGCTGTTTGTTTATTTTCAGTGGGGAACATTTGGATATATTTTGATCTAATGGGACATAAGCATCAATAAAGAGAAAAAAAGTTGAAAATATAGGGAGAAGAGGGAATTTTGATGGAATAAAATCTCTCTAAACCCTGAAAGCCAAATCTTTGAAGTGAGATATATTTGTAATTCTAAACGTGCAAGTAGAAAAGAAAAATTTACGTTTATAGATCTAAATTCTGACTCAATTCTTGGCCCAATCTTCACTGGCTTTTTGAAAATTGTAATGGAAATGTTCAGTCTGACCTTTTATCTGGAATGATTTCTTTGTGATCCCTAAAGAATATGAGAGGTTATTGGTTCCCTTCCTTGATGTGGAGTCAATATTTCCAAAACATTTCTGGTGAGGCAAAGATGTTATTAGGACTAAAGCTAAAATCTCTGCATGGAATTGATGATACCCAATTTTTTAAAAGATGAATGTGCAAGTTGAGAGTATAATATTTAAGATATCTAAAATGATGATAATGAAAGATGAAAAAGGAAAGGAAGCAAATTTGATAAAGTGCCTATTATTTGTAAGATTTTTTATCAATTTTATATATGCACAAATAGCAATTTTACATACACAGAAAGTGAAGTTGTTAAAATCTTAAAAAAAAAAAAAAGAGAGAGAGAGAGAGAAAGTGAAGTTGAAATATTCAGTAACCTACCCTAGGGACAGAGCTAGTATATAACAAAATCAAGATACAAATCCAATCTCTCTGATTCCAAGGTCAATGCTCTTTCAAGCCCATGTAGGTACCTCCCTAAAACTATCTTCATTGAAAATTATTCATCAAGGGGCACCTAGGTGGCTCAGTCAATTAAGCGTCGGCCTTTGGCTAGGGTAATGATCCCAGAGTCCTGATCAAGCCCTGCATCGGGCTCCCTGCTCAGCTGGAAGTCTGCTTCTCCCTCTCTCTTTCTGCAGCTCCCCCTGCTTGTGCTCTCTTGCTCTCTCTCTTTGTCAAATAAATAAAATCTTTAAAAAAATCATTCATCAAGATGTATATTGCAATATTGTGTGTTTATCATCACATCACTTCCTGTTTAGAATAAAGGAATTACATTATAAGGCACTTTTTGTGTTGTGGTGAAAGGAAATTGGATGAACCAATCAAACAAAGCTATGGCTTAAAAGAATAAGGAAACATCTCAAAATATATTGTTTTAATTCTTGAATTTAACATGTTAACCCCATAATATTAATCCTTGCCAAAGATTACAATTATATTCTATTTCTTTTTTTTTTTTTTTTTTTTAAAGATTTTATTTATTTATTTGAGAGAGAGAACACATGAGAGGGGATAGGGTCAGAGGACGAAGCAGACCCCCCGCTGAGCAGGGAGCCCGATGTGGGACTCGATCCCGGGACTCCAGGATCATGACCTGAGCCGAAGGCAGTCACTTAACCAACTGAGCCACCCAGGCGCCCAATTATATTCTATTTCTTGACAAAGTTCTCAGGTAATAAATTCTGACAAAATGTTGACACTCTAGTCTTTGTAATCATTCTGTTTTTATCTGCATGTTTTATACCACTTAGCTGATGGACCAGGGGAAATATTATCTTGTTAGATAATAATGCTTTTAAGGCAATGATTTTGTGAATTTAATGTGTCTCATTATTTAACAAATTCTTTGGACTCTAAGGGTAGGGCTTAGTGATTAAAATAAATAAATAAAAGAGGAAATTTCTAGGCAAAAATAACAATATAGAAGAATAAATGTCCCTTAAGGCTTGATAAGAAAGTTTTATTTCATGTTAAGAACTCTGAAATAGTATTTCTATGTCAAAGCTTCAAATATCAGGTGTTATAATTTGATCAGAAAGAACTAAACGATTTCTACTTCTTTTTTTAAAATTTTTTATTATGTTATGTTAATCACCATACATTACATCATTAGTTTTTGATGTAGTGTTTCTACTTCTTTATGAGGAGAACCTTGACAGTTTGCCTTAAGTTTAAGACAATGTTTTTTAAATTGAAAAAGGTCACCAGTCTTGACATAATAGGACAAGCTATGTTGTTACTGAAACTAAGAGGAATCCTAAAGAAAGGATTTTTCCTGAAGGTATATTTTAATTAAAAAATATATAATTAAAAAAATATCTGAATAATGAATGTCCAATAGCTCCTGCAAGATTTACTGTTATTTACAAATATATCTTTGAAAAAGATGGCATATGTGTTGTGAAAACATCAAAGAATGCTATTAGTTACAATACTGACTCATGAATATAAAAAAAATATTTGAAAAGTAGTATCTTTTGGTGCATATTTTCTCCCACAATTCAGTCTTCTTTTGAAAATTATGGAAGGTAATATTATATAAATATTTATATTTTATGAACTTATAATATTATATATATTATACAGATATTCATAAATATATAAATGTATATAAATATAAAATATATGAACATATAATATAAATATATAAATATAAAAAAGTATATATATAAATTTTTGCTACATCTAAGGAAGATATTTTATTTTTTTCTACAAATATTAAAATTTAAAATAAGAGAAAAAGAAAGGGGCCAGAAATATGCACACTTTAATTAGGATTTAGATAAACACTCTCCAGTATAATGGAGCAGAAGATTAATTGAAGTGAGGATGGTATTGGTTACTTTTTGGAGGATTTAAGATTTCTAATAGAAAGGCCAATCTGTATATCCTCACACATCAGTTCTGTCTGTAATAGAGATGGAGTTTTAACTGCATTGATTTTGATCTGACCAACTCTGTGATCCCATGTGAACTTAGACAGAGTTTAGGGTATTAAATATGTGATTTTGGAATAAAATCTAAAATAAATCATCTGAATTTCATGAAGCTTAAAGAAAGTCATAAAATGATTTTAAGTAGGAAATTTCCATTCTGAATTATTGTAGGCCAGCAATACGTCCAGCTTTTTAAAAAATAATAAAGATGAGAGCTTAAAATAAAATGAAGAAATTAGTCTATAAATCTCAGATTCCTCCTTTGGTTCCATTGTCCTCACATAATGCCAAATTCCTCTCAAATTCAATCTTTTCAAAAAATTGCCTATCAGTGTTGCTGTATTGTGTTTTATTTCCTTGATCTATTTGAAACTCTTGCTCCTACCTAGCTACATTTTTATATTACAATAACTGTGTATGGTAGTATAGTTATTTAATTTTTTAAATAAAAATATCACATTCATAAAAAATGGGATAAGACTATCTATCAAAAAATTGTGACAAATAATAAATATTGACAATACACTTACTCTATGTCTGGATCATAGTAAGTAGTCAGGTAAGAACTATGCTAAGAAGGGTTAGCAGAATGGTTTAGCACGTAGGTTTTAGAGTTAGCCAAGGAAGCTTGAATCTCAGCCCTACTATTTAAAAGTATGAAGTATGACAAATTACAAAAATTTTGAATTCTCAGAATCTTCAGGGGTTGTTTACACTATAAGGTTATTTTGGGAATTAAATTAGATAAATCATGGAAAATATCTACTGGATGGTTAGAGTAAATATCAAATATCATAGACACACACATAGACTACATATACATGTAGTATGTATATGTGTGTATGTGTTTATATTTAAATGCAAAAGCTTGTTTCAGATTAATATGTATTCTATTTCACACACATATAGTATATATGCACACATGTGTAGTATATATCCATATATGCGATATATATCTATATATGTGATATATTATGATATATATAAATATATGCAAAATTTGCAAGCATTAACTATAGTGGCAGATAATTTACTATGTGTTCTGGCTAATTAACTGGGTATTCTTTTTTTAAGATTTTTTTATTTATTTATTTGACAGAGACACAGCGAGAGAGGGAACAGAAGCAGGGGGAGTGGGAGAGGGAGAAGCAGGCTCCCCACGGAGCAGGGAGCCCGATGTGGGGCTCGATCCCAGGACCCTGAGATCATGACCTGAGCCGAAGGCAGACGCTTAACGACTGAGCCACCCAGGCGCCCCATTAACTGGGTATTCTTATTTCTAATTCAGGGGAATCACTTATTTTCTTTTTGTGTATCTATACTTTCCAAGTTTTCTTAATGAGTAAATATTTGTGTAATAATTTATAAGATAAATGCTCGTTCTATTTGTATGGAAGTTGAACTAATGTAGATATTTTACATAAAGCTAAACATAAATTATGAATAAATGCATTTAAATATATAGACAGTTTCAGCAATGGAAAGAAAAATTTCAGGTGCAAGAAATAAAGAGCACAGCAGAGACTGTCAACAATATCTGGGTGTTTTCTTTTTTCTGGAGCCAAAACCAAACTATATTTTCCAGCATGTTTTATTGATAGTTGAATCCTTTATCTTAGGTCTGGCCCTTAGAATGTGAATGGAAGTAGTGTATTATATTTATAGCATGGAAAATAAAGATATCCCATGAAATAAGTTTGTGTTTTATGTCCCCACTTTTTATTCTATTAGATTTTTAGACATGATAAAGCTACAGTACTTAAGAAAGTATGACTTTGGCATAAGGCAGACATGTAGATCAACAGAACTAGAGAGTCCTGAAATAGACCCAGACTTTTGTGGTCATCGGATTTTCTAAAAAGTTAGAAACCAATTGCTGAAAGGATAGCTTTACAGAAAATGTTGCTAGAACAAGCAGCTATCCGTATTTTTTAAAGAAATATACCTAGACCCTTACCTCACACCACAAGAAAAATTACTTTGAAATCATAGATCTGAATGGATCATAGACTTAAATGTCAGAGTTTAAACTATAAAATTTTTAGAAGAAACCATGCACTTATATGTGTAATATACACCCAAGGAATTCCATTCCTAAGTATTTTCCTAAAGGAAATCAAAACATAGGATAGCACAAAGATCATCTATAAATCTTCATAGTAGTGCTATTTATAATGGTGAAAAATTTGAATGACACTAAATTTCTATCAGCAAGTTAATGAATAAACAAATTGTTTTACATTCTTACCTTGAACTTAAAAGCTATAAAAAAGAATGAGCTATTGATAATGCAATACCATGGGTAAATCTCAAAAGCATTATTTTAGGTGAAATAAGACAAACTATATGATTTAACTTATATACAATGCTAAAAAAACTAGCATTGTAGTGACAATCATCAAGGATTCAAACATACCATCTGTTGCCTATGGGTTGGTGCAGTGGGAGGATATTGATTGCAGAAGCATGAGGGAATTTCTCCAGTGCGGTGGTGGTTATACAACTGTATACAATTGCTATATATATCAAACTGTACATTTCAAATGAACTAATTGTATATACATTATACCTCAATGAAAGTGAGAAATTTTTCAGTAAAAAAAAACATTTAGGGGTGCCTGAATGGCTCAATAAGTTGAGGGCCCAGCTCTTGGTTTCAGCTCAGGTCATGATCTCAGGGTCTTGAGATCCAGTCCCCTAGCTGGGCTCTGTGCTCAGCATGAAGTTGGCTTGAGACCTCTCTCTCCTTCTGCCCCTCCTCCTGTGTGTTCTTTCTCTCTCTTCCTCTCTCTCAAATAAATAAATAAATCTTAAAAAACAAAATAAAACACACACACTTTAAAAACAGTGGACATGCTGGGGTGCCTGGGTGGCTCAGTTGGTTAAGTGTCTGCTTTAAGCTCAGGTCATGATCCCGCAGTCCTGGGATAGAGCCCTGGCGTGGGGTTACCTGCTCAGTGGGGAGCCTGCTTCTCTCTCTTCTTCTGCTGTCCCCCTGCTTGTGATCTCCCTCTCTCTCAAATAAATAACTAAAATCTTAAAAAAACAACAACAATGGACATGCTGAACAGATTAAGAAAATATACAGAAACTTTATGAAATGGAAGGCTGCTTAAAGGAAAGCACTGAGCCCACTGCATAATAAAATAAGAAATGCAAATGCAAGAAGTTAAGAGATACGGAAGCTGTTAATATATTGAATTAGTTTCCAGAAAGAGAAAATACACAAAATGGAGGACTGATAATATATGAAAACCTAATAGCTGAAACATTTCCAGAACTAAAGAAAGATATATATCTTTAGATCAAAGACCATTAAATCCTAAGCAGGTATATAAACACAAATCCATACCTCAAAGTATTAGAAACAAAAATCCATTAATGCAAAACAGAAGAAAAATAGCTATAGAAACTTTAAAAGCATTGAAAACAAACTTCTTATCAGAAAAATAGTGTCCATAGAATATAGAATATCTTCAAAGAACTGGGAAAAAACAACTTTTAACCTAGAATTCTGTATTCAACTACTGTATTATTCAAGAATAAGAGTGAAATAAATTTATTTTATACAAAAATGAAATTGTGTAATACATTGTACATACCTTTGCTGAAAAAAAACTGCTATATGGAACATTGTTAAAAGAAATAAACTCAAAATCAAATGCAGCAGCAGAGACAAATAGCAAAAAACTAACAAAGAAATAAATTGGTGAATGGATGTGTAAATATTCATTATACTATTCTATTAAAAGTATTATTTTTAGAGGCTATAACACAATGTAGAACTCTTTTAGCATTTTAATAAAAGATGCCAAACTTTGAAATAATCATACAACTAATCATTGGTCAAAAATCATTATAAAATAATTTAATATTGCTGCATATCCATTAGCCATATTTAATATTGAAAATGAATAATATAAATAAATAAAGTTCATTGCTTCAGCAGTTGTTTATTAAATATCTATTATGTTCCAAATTTTGTCCTAGGACTGGTGAGTCCATAATTTATGTCCAATAATAATGAAGTCATTTGCATTTTCTAAAGTCTTTATTTAAATTCCAGTTATGGGGCGCCTGGGTGGCTCAGTTGGTTAAGCAACTGCCTTCGGCTCAGGTCATGATCCTGGATTCCCGGGATCGAGTCCCACATCGGGCTCCCTGGTCAGCGGGGAGTCTGCTTCTCCCTCTGCCCCTCCTCCCTCTCATGCTCTCTGTCTCTCATTCTCTCTCACACAAATAAAAAAAGTAAATAAATAAAATAAATTCCAGTTAATTGGGGCACCTGGGTGGCTCAGTCAGTTAAGCGTCTGTCTTCGGCTTGGGTCATGATCTCAGGGTCCTGGGATCAAGCCCCCCATTGGGCTCTGTGCTTAGTGGGGAGTCTGCTTCTCCCCCTCACTTTCCCTCTGTGCTCTTTCTCTCTTTCAAATAAGTAAATAAAATCCTTAAAAAAATGAATTCCAGTTAGTTAACATACAATGTAATATTAGTTTCAGGTGCACAATTTAGTGATTCAACACTTCCATACAATACCTGGTGCTCATCACAAGTGCAATCCTTAATCCTCATCACATATTTAATACACCCCCCCCCCCATCCACCTACCGTCTGGTTACCATCAGTTTGGTTCTCTATAGTTAAGAGTCTATTTCTTGGTTTTCCTCTCTATTTTTTTCCCCTGTGATCATTTGTTTTGTTTCTTAAATTTTACATATGAGTAAAATCAAATAGTATTTGTCTTTCTCTGACTGACTGACTTCACTTAGCATAATACACTCTAGCTCTATCTGTGTCATTGCAAATGGCAAGATTTCATTCTTTTTCATGGCTCAGTAATATTCCATGAGATATACATATATAGAGATATATAGATGTATAGATATCTCACCTCTTCTTTATCCATTCATCAGTCAATGGACATTTCTATAATATGGCTATTTTAGATAATGCTGCTATAAACATCAGGATTCATGTATCCCTTTGAATCAGCATTTTTGCATTCTTTGGGTAAATACCTAGTAATGCAGTTGTTGGGTCATGGGGTAGTTTTATTTTTAACTTTTTGAGGAACCTTCATACTGTTTTCCAGAGTGGCCGTACCAGTTTGCATTCCCACCAACAGTATAAGAGATTTCCCCTTTCTCCGCGTCCTTATCAACACCTCGTTAGTTTTAGCCATTCAAGTCATTTGCATTTTTAAATATCTTACAGAATCTATAGATTATGAACAATCAGTATGACACATGAGGAAAATCAAAAATCCATTTTGTTTCTTGCCAGCCTCCAAGGTGCTCCTCAATAAAACTTGCCTCCTGTGATTCATGCCTTTATGTATCCCCTCCCATGTTATTTCAGGGTTGGTTGCTGTGACCAATAGAATATGGCTCCTCTCTATTTCTCTGTCTCCACCTGTCACCATTCACTTAGGGGAAAGCCATCTGCCATGCTGTGAGGACCTTGAAGCAACTCTATGGAGAGTCTCAAGTGGTAATAAAATCCCAAGTGAAGGATCTGTCTTGGAAACAAATCTTTAGCCTTAGTCAAGCCCTTCATCCCTAGCCATATGTTGCAATATCTTGATTTCAATCTATGAGAAACTGTGAGCCAGGACGACTTCATTAAGTCAACTCGGACCCACAGAAGCTGTTAGATAATAAACATGTGTTGTTTTATGCTGCTAAATATTGGAGTAATTTGTTACAGTGTGACGGACACATCATCCTCAGTTTTCTGATATCTTGCTTTGGTACCAAAACCAAATAGAGATACTTTTAGCAGCAATTCCTAAATATGAACATCATTATCATGTAAAACTCTAATATCTTGGAACTTAAAGTTGATTACAGCATATCACAGTATTTTAAAATCCACACGTATATTTCAGTATTTCACAGAAAGTTACAGTAAAATTAAATTTCCTTCAGCGGTGTTCATATTGTCAGTTACATTTTAAAAATTTTTAATGATTGTTAGTAATGGTTTAATATGAGTTAATACTTAGGTCTTGAATAAAAGGTCAATGCTAACTTATTCATCTGACAACAAGGGAGTCAAGGTAATGTTAAGTATCCTGTCATTGATGTTACTAATAAATATTGGCATAGAACTGCAGTGTTGTTCTCATCTTTTTTTTTTTCCTGGACACATAAACTATACATACAGCCAAATAACACAGAAACTTTATTATTATTTTAATAATACTCAACTTATTATACAGCTTATTATTGAAGCAATTCATTTGAAATAGAGTAAAATTATAAAAACATAGATAAAATTATAGCTAAAAATAAATGTAAATATAGCGTATCATGGACCAAAAATATAATATAAATATGAAGGTCAGTCGATATATATGGGTTTTGAAAACTTTAACAATCAGGAAATAAAAATATGATTAGTTACATGTTCTATGATCTGTTCTAAACCAATCCTACAACTATCTAAAAATTAATTGCCAAGCAGGGCTTCACAGGCAATGTTGGTACACATGTTCTTGAGCGTAAGTGTAAAAAAAAAAAAAAAAAAAAAACAAAGCACCAGTTTTAGTGAAGCTATATCTTGTAGTTTCCCTTGATTGGGTACGCAATACAGAAAATGAAAGCAACTCTTTAAGGTCAAGTTCACGGACATGCTGCTCAAATACCTGGATTCTGACGATCAAGTAGATCCACCTATGCAATCCTAGCCTTCCTAGAATTAAAGGATTCTGACGATCAAGTAGAGCCACCTATGCAATCCTAGCCTTCCTAGAATTAAAGGATTCTGACGATCAAGTAGATCCACCTATGCAATCCTAGCCTTCCTAGAATTAAAGTTATACTGCGTAGTCTTCAACTGACCCTTAATTAGTAGCACTCCTTTAACCTAGGCTCTAAATAACATCTGAAAAAAGAAGTTTAAATTAGTAACACTTCTTATTTTTTAATGGATATAAACGTTATCACTAGTCTCCCACACCATAGGCCATTTAATGAAGTGAGAGACATTTTAAGATCAAAAATCTTACTGAATTATGAAAAAAAATTGAGTTTAGGCACTTAGACTAATTTACGGACTAAAATTATGTTGATTACAAGATTGCTAAAGTACAATTGGAAGGTGATCTGTGTGTATTAGGGGAGGATTAAGAACTTACATGTAGAGCACGTACTTGACGTCTATATCACCATCTAGTAGAGAATGTCAGTAGATTGTATCTATATGTGAGAATTTTTTTTTTTTAAGTATCGGTTTGTTAATTAGAGCTATAGAGATAACTACCCTAACACAATAATTAGTCAAAGTAACTGGAATTCATTACCTGTGGGAGGTATTAAGATAGAAACAGTAATATTACCTTAGACTTTGCCTAGTGAAGTACCTGGTAAATAACAGGCAGTCAATAAATGTTGCTTCCTTTTTGTGAGGGCCCCAATTTAAATGCCCCAGGAGATTGATGGTAATAGAAAGAACAAGTGGTGATCTAAAATGATGAGGAAGAGTTTTGAGTGATGCTCGGTGAAAGAAATTTTGAAGTTGGGTAAATCTTTTCAGGATAGGTTGCTGGTGAGCTTTTTAAACAAGTATTTTCAAACTCTGTTCTGTAGTGAAGCAAGAGTTTGTAAGAGTGTAAATAAGGGAGAATGGCTGCCAGAGGCCTCAGAAGCAGGAATCAATATGAGATGTATGGTCAACAGCAAGCAGACTTTTATGATTTAAGACGGGGACATATTTTCAACAGTTAATATAAAATTAAATCATCATACATGGTAGAAATAATATTTGGTAGACCTGTTTGCTTTGTATTTGCTGGAGAATTTTAAAAGCCTCTGTATGTTTCTGAGGAAGAAGTTAAAATAATAAAACTAGTATTTGAAGAATATGATTACAACATGAATATGCAAGACAGTTCAAAAGAGGAAGTGAGGCAAAATAACTTCTTTATGTTCTGGATTTTCTCTCATAATAGTAACTATAAGTCTTAGTGGGTTTGTTTTTTTTTTTTTTTTTAAGAAAACAAAATCTCATCTCTGTATAAGAGAAAATTATCTGCTACACTTTAAAATGAAATACTGTGTACACATTTATCTAACTACTAATTTTCTTACACCAATTTGAATTTGTTGGGGAGGTTAAGGGTGTTGATGATTTATTAATTTCAGAGGAATGAAGGTTCAGCTTTCGTTGGATCTGCCCCTTATATCAAGAACACTAATTAGATAACATAAGAGAAATTTGTTTGAATCCTCTCTCTGAAATGTTCAGTTCTTCCAGAGCAATGTTATATAAATGTTTATGTGCATTTATCTATATCTCCCTGTTCTACAAAGGATTAATCAGTTTGTAAGCATGCATACAATAAATTGATGAAACATAACTAGATAAAAATTGCGACCAAATATACAGGTCAGGACCAAAGAAAAACTTAAAAGGTAGAAAGATATGCAGGGCCTCCTGGGTGGCTCAGTTGTCAAGCGTCTGCCTTTGGCTCAGGTCATGATCCCATGGTCCTGGGATCAAGCCCCGCATCGGGCTTTCTGCTCGGCGGGAAGCTTCCTTCTCCCTCTCCCACTCCCCCTACTTGTGTTCCCTCTCTCACTGTGTCTCTCTCTGTCAAATAAATAAATAAAATCTTAAAAAAAAAAAAGAAAGACCATATCCTTCTAAGTTATTATAGTAGAGCTTCACACATGGTTTTAGCACAAAATTAAATAAAAATTGTAGTCAATGATGACTCCGAATATTTTATGTTAGAAAAATTTCAATTTTTTATAAGAAAACACTTGTATTTTTTTCTGGAGCTTAAGTCTAAAAAATTTTTTCTTAGTGGTGTTTATGTAGGAAACAGAACATAGAGAAATTAATAACAATAAAAACAACTAAAATTGATTGTCCTTACTATGTACAAATCATCATGCTAACCATATTGCAGATATTATATCACTTGTTAATTTAGTTATATAATTTCTATTTTATAAATGAGGAATAAAACAATTTTTGTTTACCCAATCACACAGCTAAAAGTAGTAGAGAAGTGATTTATTTTTTTCCTTTCAGTAAACAACACTCAGTTGCATCCCTATAAATAATAAAATGTTGCATTCCATAGCACTTCCAGCATTTTTCCATGGTATCTGAATATAGAATGTAAAACAAAACTCAGAATGTATGATCCAAGAATGGCTGAAATAAGGCTGCTTGCTAGTAGTTTTAAAATTAAAAAAGCATTTGATTAATTAAACAATGTATAGCATCCAATAAACGTGGAAAGGTGTATTCGATACATTTGTAATAACACAAATAGAATCCTGTGAATGTCTCTGTCTGAGCATTAACATACGCTATTGTAATTGTTGCCTGAATTATCTATTTCCTATTCTTTGGCAATTCTTGAAAATTTGAGCTTTTCTTATTCTTCTCCAGCATATCACACTGTGCCCGATATTTATATACTCAAAAAGTTAGTAAATATATGCATCAATCAATCAATCAATGTAAAAAAAGCTTTTAAAGATTTTGTATTGGTGAAATTATATGTGTCCTAAGGAATAGTATAAATTATAAATGATAATTTCAAAACTGACTTTTGAACATTTGAAAGGAAAAATAATAACAAAAGGTAAGCACAATTAAATTTATCTAAACATACCCGTTCAAATCATAAAGGTCATGAAGGCATATGAAAAGCGAAGAAGAGAGAGGCATAGATGCTGTGATTGTCAGTATTCTCAAAACAGAAACATAAGTTTGGCTTTGAAGGAGCAAACCATTATTTGGATGGTAAATTAATAAGCTTAGTGACGAAAAGGCTTTGAGAACTCTGATTTGATTAGGCAACAAAAATGTCCAGATTCCTGAAAATTAAATGATGTGAACTTATTTATAAAGCATGACATAGCTTTCTTAATGTTTCCATTTATTTTTCTAGATTGTTTTTCTTGAATGTCCCCCTAGGAGTTGCCCCCCCAATTGTATGTTAATTCTGGCATATTCTAGTATACTCATAATATAGAGTACTGGTTAAAAGTATGAACTTTGGAGTGAAAAACTTGGGATTGACCCCTGGATATTGTATTTATTAGTTATTGGTGAGGTAATTGACTTCTCTGTATCTGTTTTTCATCTGTAAAATAGAGATGAAAGTATCAAGGTTGTGGTGTTTTTATACAGATTGAAAGAAGTAATGCATGAAAAACACTCATTATGTTCATTATGGCTCTTGTTACCATTTGGAACTCTTGGCCCTATGTCTTGAAACAGGTTGCTTTCCTCTGCACAGACAATAACAAAACCATAAGGTGTTGAATACACTCTCCTGCTGATATACCATTGTGCTCTTAATACTCTTCCCAGCCAGAATATTTTAAGGAAGGAATTGAGGTAATGTAAACAGAGGATTATATTAGGTAAATGGAGAAAACATTGTCAAAGAAATATTTCCCAGCTTCTACCAGTAACAACAACACAAACCAACCACAAAAAGTATGTTCTTCAAAGGGAGATTCATTCATAGCTTTATCCTAATTTTTAACCTCATTTTACCAACTCAGGACCCTGCTGTTCTCTTTATAGATGTCTCTTTCAAATCTTCCAGCCACATCTGGGGAAGTTCTACTTTTCCTCTATTCCTGCTTCCACTCATTAGATCTAGACTCAAACATTTCATACCTTTGAGTCATTCAATAAAAGGTAGAACCTTGAATGCCTGCAGAAATATCATTGGTATGACTGAATTGTTGATACCAAGTAGTGAGGAATTCTGGATCTCCGAGTGTAGTAAGATACGGGGTGGGAAGTGGGTACTGCAAATTGCAAAGACTTTACAGATAGTATTAGTAGCATGAATTGCAGACACGTTCTTTTTTCTTCTAAGAATTGTACACATATCATCAAATGTCTACCAGAACAAGTCACAATACAGATATATAGGACCTGTGCAATTGTACATGAAACGTAGTAGGTTCTAAACTGGTAGATTTTGTCTGCCCTACAAAATCTTTCAAAAAATATGTCTATCAACAGATAAAAAACATAGGTTTACACATAAAAATCTTGATCTCAGAGTCCCTTGAAAAACGATAGACTGGCAACAATGATTAAGTAAACCCCTTATTTAGGATGGTGATGAAAAATAAAATATTTTCTTAGAAGCTTCATCTTTCTTTGGCTCCTTCAAGAGATAAGGGCAATTCATGATTAATAAGAGCATAGTTTAGTTTCTTTCTTCCTCGTCATTGGCAAATTCCATAATAAGAATGTAACCATATTATTTCTTGATTGCTCGTCCCTTGATTAGGACTAAAATGCAACTTTGAACTGCCCGTTGTAGGAAAGCCTCAGTAAACTTTTGCCAAAAGTTTTTGTTCTCCTAAATCTTCTCATTAGTAAATTTAAAGAGGTTGGTGTAGTCTAGTACAATACTAAATTAATCAATGCAGTAAATTTCTTGAAAACAAATCCCACTGTCCTTATAAGTTGCATGAAGTCAGTTTTATTTTCATTTTGTTTACTATTATATCCCCAGTGCCTAGAAGAGTTCTTGCCTCATGCTAAGTGCCCAATAATTATTTGCTTAATGAATGAAAAAAATGTAAAATCACATGTGGGTCCATAAATAGATAAAATAATCACTTGATAACTGAATTTTTCACTTGTTGGGGGAGAGAAAAATAATAGAATTTAATGAGTTCCAATTAAGTTCCATATCCTGGAAGAGACTAACAATCCACATTTAATTTTATTTAATCCTCATAGCAACACTTTGAAGCAGACATAGGAAACTGAGGTTCAGAGAACGTAGTATCTATCAGACCTTATGATTATCAAGTTGTTTTTCAACTCATACTTTTTTTTTTCACAACCATATTCTTGAAGTGATTGCACTAATATTGAGATATAGTAATATAATGTTAAAAATAACATTCTTGAAATAAAGAGATGGTTTGCCAATGATCTTCACTATTCTTCTTTACCTGCATAAAAAATTATATGTTAAGAGTTGTATATGTGAAATTTGACCCCACCCATTCACACTCCAACCTGTGGTCAGGTCAAAAAAAAAAAAAGAAATTTTCATGAAAACAGAAGTCTGTTACTGTGCTATAGGATAGAGCATCATGCGGGACAAATAGAGTAATTACAGAAATTATAAATGGAGAAAGACCTAAGAAGTTTATTCCCTTTGATTAATTACCTTATTAGAGGTCATTTTCTTTTCTCAATATAGCTGATTTAGTGGATGAGAATTTCTTCTACTTTCATTGCGGGCTTCTGAACTTTATTCTTTCTAAGATTTATTTATTTATTTACTTGAGGGGGGGGGCAGAGGGAGAGAATCCTCAAGCAGCTCCCCACTGAGCAGTGAGCCCCATGCAGGGCTCCATCCCAAGACCCATGAGATCATGACCTGAGCCAAAACCATGAGTCAGAAGCTTAATTGACTGAGCCACCCAGGCACCCCAGGTTCCTGAACTTTAGAAGGGTAATCTGAACCAGCACACAACCAACAGAAAGTACACATAGAACATGCTTTAGAATTACATTGCCTTAAGCAATAAAGGGAAACTTTTATTATATTATACTCTCTTCTTTTTATCTTTGTATATTCAGCATAATAAAATCTAGAATGCCAAAACCATGATATGAGTCTTCAGAAAAGAAGGCAAGAAGTAAATAACTCAATCTTCTGGAAGTCTAAACTCTAGTCAAACAGCTTCCCTGAAATCATTATCTTTTATCTGTAATCCAACAAAATTCAAGAGATAAGTGTCAGATAAGAGTTTAAACCCAGAACTTTGAAAGCAATGAAGGGTATAATCTGGCACCAAATGGCTTTGTGGTAGGAAAGCTGGAATTGTGGTTGGGACATTGCAATAATAAGATTAAATTATTTGGGGGTTCTGAACCTTTCTTTCTCTGGACATGATGAAACATAGGCATGTGCTAATTCTTCAAAATCAAGACAAACAGCTGAAGTAATGAGTAAAATAGGGTGTCTACTGAGAACAAGATGTGTGTGGGGAGAGCTTCTGTTAGAAAAAAAAATTAATTGCCTTTTGGAGTTCTAATTTGATTATTATTTGATGGAATCAGTAATTTGGCTAGCGTCTATGGATTATTTCTCTAAGATCTTACCAAAGGCTGTTCATATTTTTAAACAATTACTCCGCTTCATGGTCAAGAGTGTCTGTTCTCTTCTAACTGTGATGTTATATTTGCTGAACTACTTATAAATTAAAGAATTTTAGATTAGGTGGACCAAAAAAATGTTGTTAAAAAAAAAAAAAACAACTCCACATTTGATAGGATTTACATGTTTAGAAGTTCTAAAATCAATTACAACTTTCTAAAATTCATAAGCACCAGAATCTCTGTGGATATTTGATGACAAAATTGATTTAATTTTGGGAAGATAGAAATATTCTTACCTCAGTGAAATACAGTGATTTCATTACTGGGTATAGTTTACTATAGAGACCCAGTACTGTGTCAAGACAATTTCATCAAAATAAAATTACAAAGCTAGAAACGCTTATTCTATGTCAAATGGACTACTGATATTTTTTATCCCATGTTGATTATCCAAATTCTTAATATAGCTAGTCCCTTATTTACAAACATCTGATTTAAAAACAAACTCATCTGGGGTGCCTAGGTGGCTCAGTTGGTTAAGCGTCTGCCTTCGGCTCAGGTCGGCCCAGGATCCTGGGATCAAGTCCCGCCTCGGGCTCCCTGCTCCACGGGAAGCCTGCTTCTCCCTCTCCCACTCCCCCTGCTTGTGTTCCTTCTCTCGCTGTGTCTCTCTCTGTCAAATAAATAAATCTTTAAAATAAATAAATAAATAAAAACAAACTCATCTGATTATCGACTGCCATTTACAGAGTCAATTGTTGCTACAAATGCCACTTTCAATCAAAATTTGTTTTTGAATACATCTGAGCAGAAATTATTGCTTTTGGAAGTTTGTTCTTATCTACCAAAGTAATTAACCCACTTTGGTATAGACATACAGATTTAATTTTCTACTTAATTATTTATTCTCCTGAGACTTCGAAAGAATAAGAAAGCCCAGAAATCAGAATCAAAAAGTGTGTGGTTCATGACACATATGAAAATTTCATGGAATTTAAAATAATTTTTTAGAAAACAGAATTTAAACAACCATCTTTGAGGTAATTTTTATAGTAAATGTTTTGAGCTCTAGACAACTTACTCAAATACTAAAATTTGGAAACCATTTTATTGATTACTTCTAGAATGTCTTCTTCAAACTTCTATAGAGATTTTGTGAGAGCAATCCTTATGATAAAACATACTTTACAGTAGTGTATGACTCAGTTTGAATTGTTATCTCTTTATGGATTTTCCAAGCACATTACTCCACATATTTGGAAGAATTACAGTAAATTGAACCAGGGTGTTATATTAGAGGGGTTTGGTAGGTAAATTATCCTTTATAAAGGTATGATGTTTTATAAAGTTTTTTTGTTTTGTTTTGTTTTGTTTTACATTGGAATGTACTTAATGCACCTCTAAATAGGGATGTAGCAGTCAACTAATGATTCTGGTCAGTGTGGCAATTTGGGCAAAGATGCTAACAATAGAACACAGATAGATGTTGTGATAAAAAGGCTCTAAGGAGAAAGAAGACAGAGAGTATAAGAGTCTAAAACTAAAAGCAATGATTTTTTTTGAATGGTGAAAGGTACAAAATAGAAAAAAAAAAAAGATGTCTCAGAGGAAGAAAATAATTACCTTTCATCCTTCTACTTCACAAAGGTTATATAGGTGACCTGTAGAGTAAGTTAGAGTAAGTTGATCACGCAACCAAGAACACAAATAATCCACAAGTCACAAACAGAAGATAGTAGGTAAGACATTGAGAAGCATGATAACAGGTGACATAGGACAGAAGCTTTATAATAAGCCACAGCTGAAAGATACCTCAAATAGCCAAAGCAGTCTTGAGAAAGAACCAAGCTGGAGGAATCATGCTTCTTGAATCCAAACTATATTACAAAGCTATAGTAATCAAAATGGTATGATATTGTCATGAAAATAGACACAAGGACCAATTGAACAGAATAGAAATTCCAGAAATAAACCCACACATCTATAATCAACTGATCTCTGACAAGGGTGCCAAGAACACACAATGGGGAAAGGATATACCTTCCATAAATTGTGTTGGAAAACTGAATAGCTACATGCAAAAGAGTGAAACTGGACCCTTACCTTACACCACTCATAAATATTAGTGTAAATTGAAATAAATACTTAAATGTAAGATCTGAAACTATAAAACCACTAGAAGAAAATATAGAGGAAAACCTCTTTGACATTGATCATGATAATGATTTTTTGGATGTAACATCAAAAGCAAAAATATATAAGTGGGACTACATTATATTTATCAATCTAAAAAGCTTCTGCACAGCAAAGGAAACAATCTACAAGATGAAAAGATAACTTATGGAATGGGAGAAACTGTTTGCAAATTAGATATCTGATAAAAGTTTACTCTAAAACAAATAAAAAAGTCATACAACCAAGTAGCAAAAAAATAAATAATCTGATCTAGAAATGGACAAAGAACCAGAATACACATTTTTTCCAAGGGAGACATACAAATGACCACATGAAAAGGTACATGAAAAGTTGTTCAGCATCATTAATCTTCAAGGGAATGCAAATCAAAGCCACAGTGAGACATCATTTCACACCCGTTAGGAAAAAAATTAATTATCCATCAGTTGATGAATGGCCAAGAAAATGTGATATCTATATATCTATAGAGAGCTATCTCACACACTGGAATATTAATCAGCCATAATGAAAAAAAAAGACAATCCTGCCATTTATGACAACATGGATGAACCTGGAAGGCATTGTGCTAAGGCATTATAAAAAAGCCAGACAGAAAGACAAATAGGGCACGGTATCACTTATGTGTGGAATATTAAAAATAAATAAATAAATAAATAAAATAAAATAAAAATAAAATAAAATAAAAAAGTCAAACTCATAGAAACAGAGTAGTTGCCAGAGACTGAGGAGTGGGGGAAATGAATAGATATTGGTCAGTTTTTATTTAAATTCCAGTTGGCTAACATACAGTGTAATATTAGTTTCAGCTGTACGATATAGTGATGCAATACTTCCATACAACACCCAGTGCTCATCACAAGTACACTTCTTTTTTCTTTTGCTTTGAGATTTTATTTAAATAATAGTTAGTTAATATATAGGGTAATATTGGTTTCAGGAGTAGAATTTAGTGATTCATCAGTTACATATAACACCCAGTCTCATCATAAGTGCCCTCCGTAATACCCATCACCCATTTAGCCTATCCCCTGCCCACCTCCCTCCATCAACCTTCAGTTTGTTTTCTATAGTTAAGAGTTTCTTATGGTTTGCTTCCCTCTCTCTCTCTTTTTTCCCTTCCTCTTCCCTGTCCTTCCCTTCCTCAAAAACATTCATCTGTTTTGTTTCTTATATTCCACATATGAGTGAAATCATACGGTATTTATCTTTCTCTGACTGACTTATTTCACTTAGCATAATACACTCTAGCTCCATCCACATCATTACAAATGGCAAAATTTCATTCTTTTAATAGCTGAGTAATATTCCGTGGTGTATATATACCAACTTTTCTTTATCCACTCATCAGTTGATGGACATTTGAGCTCTTTCCATAATTTGGCTATTGATAATAATGCTGCTATAAACATTGGGGTGCATAGACCCCTCAAATCAGTATTTTTGTATCCTTTGGGTAAATTCCTAGTAGTGCAATTGTTGGATCATATGGTAGTTCTATTTTTAACATTTTGAGGAAATTCCATACTGTCTTAAGACCCCAAATAGCCAAAGGAATCTTGAAAAAGAAAAGCAAAGCTGGAGGCATCAAAATTCCAGATTTCAAGCTATATTAAAAAGCTGTTACCATCAAGACTGTATGGTACCGGCAAAAAACTGACACACAGATAAATGGAACAGAACAGAAAACATACAAATGGACCCCCAACTATTTGGTCAACTAATCTTTGACAAAGCAGGAGAGAATACCCAATAGAAAAAAGACAGTCTCATCAATAAATGGTGTTGGGAAAACTGGACAGCAACATGCAGAAGAATGAAACTGGACCACTTTCTTATACCATACACAAAAATAAATTCAAAATGGATGAAAGACCTAAATGTGAGACAGGAAACCATCAAAATCTTAGAGAAGAACACAGGCAGCAACCTCTTTGACATGGGCCATAGCAACTTCTTACTAGACATGTCTCCAGAAGCCATGGAAACAAAAGCAAAAATGAACTATTGAGACTTCATCAAGATAAAATCTTTTGCACAATAAAGGAAACAATCCATAAAACTAAAAGGCAACCTACAGAATGGGAGAAGATATTTCCAAATGACATATCTGATAAAGGGTTAGTATTAAAAATCTATAAAGAACTTATCAAACAAGTGACCTCCTTAATCCCCATTACCTATTTAACCCATCTTCCCACCTACCTCCCCTCTGGTAACCATCAGTTTGTTCTCTATAGTTAAGAGTCTGTTTCTTGGTTTGCCTCTCTTTTTTTTTTCTCCTTATGTTCATTTATTTTGTAATACATATCTATTTGGGGTTTGTAATCTTAACTCCTAAAAAATAAAAAAAAAAGAGAATAAGGGAATCAATACACGGTATAAAAACTGAAGTATCCAATTTTTGCACTTTAAGTGTTCTTTATCCTGAAGACAATTACTGTTAGTGAATTAAGTTTATTTTTAAGCCTATGTGAGAAGGCAATAAAATTGTTCTCTTTCAATAGCCAAAGCTTGAAATAACAGAGACAATGCAAACTATGATTGGTGAATTTAGTTGATTTCCTGTACACTTAGCTCATCTGGGGCCTTATAATTAGTAGTATCCCTTAAATAACCTACATGTTATATTTATTTTTTGAATAAAAAAAAAGAATTAATTCACAGTTTGTGTTTTAACTTTGTGATTTCAGAAGTATGCTAAATGTATGATCCTTGGAGCTCCTGGGTGGCTCAGTCATTAAGCGTCTGGCCTTTGGATCAGGTCTCGATCCCGGGGTTCTGGGATCAAGCCCACATCAGGCTCCCTGCTCAGCAGGAAACCTGCTTCTCCCTCTTCCACTACCCCTGCTTGTGTTCCCTCTCTCACTGTGTCTCTCTCTGTCAAATAAATAAATAAAATCTTTTAAAAAATAAATAAATGTATGATCCTTGAGTAGTGAGAATAAAGTGGCTCATTGCATTATTAAGATTTCACATTCATCTATCACAAAATCAGGAAAATATTTACTCTTTGGTTTTTGGTGACATTTTTTGAAAAATTTTCTTGAAAAGATTTGCTTCAGATGGAAAAAAAAATAGTCTTAGTTTTTCTCTTTTTTCCCCAAATACTTCTTTGTTATTATCCTGTTTGGCAGAAATAAATGTGCAATATTTTATGAAATCAAGTTGGGCCCCATGATTGTGCTGGTGCAGGGTGTCTAGAGGATTTAGCATATGCCAACCCATATGTCATTTATGTGTTTTTCAATTTAAGCACACTGGGATGAATCTATTCCTTCGAAGAGTGTGATATAGTTTCTATTGCCGTGGAAGCCTGTGTGGGTTTGAAAGTGTGGGTTTGGCAGGTGGGGGTGGGATATCATCGGCTTTTAGTAAGAAATGTCTGAAAACCTGATTTTCAAATTGTGAGTACTTTGTTTTTCTCACCTTTAACTTACTTTCTAGCAGACATATAATCTACTTACTATAATATCGCTGTAATATGTTTCAGAATATATGAACGTAAATCCACACATTTTAAAAATATTGGGCCCAAATCATTCTCATTATTTAAAACTAACATTTTAATTCACTATATTTTCTGTTAAAATATACTTAAAGGCTAACAGTAAAACAAGACAAAATTAATTATGTTTGTAAAGTATTATTTAAGCCTTTATATTTTCCAAATATATGAAGACAATAGAGTGTTGTATTATCCAAATATAAATATCCCTTTAAAAACTGATGTGATAATCTCTATTATTATTTATAATAATACATGTTTTACTATGCTTCTGTTCAATGTTCAAATTATCTTATAGTAGAAAAGAAATTAATTCTCTTTGTCATCTTTAAATAAGCATTAGATGTGCATTATCCTGGAAATGAGAGTTGTGGATATGAGCTCAGAACCTTCCCTTGCCTTTAAATATTACCGAACACCCAGGTATTTAAGTGCTGTATGTGGACTATTGATTGGCTTTTTCTGTACTGCTTCTAGATGTTCAGTCTTGTAGATACTGAGTCTTAGACTCACACACAGTTCAGGATTGAATCAAATCCTTTATCTCTACTTCTCCATATTACAGAAACTTGTCCCTGAAAAAATTATTCTAAATAACTAAATCATTGAAAGATGGATAGATAGATATAAATACATGAGAGAGAGCGAGAGAGAGAAGGAGGAAAGAGGAAGGAAGGAAGGAAGGGAGGGAGGGAGGAAAGTAGGGAAGGAGGAAGGAAGGAAAGGAGGGAGCGAAGGAGAGGGAGGAAAAATAAAGAGGGAGGAACCTGACATTGAGTAAGTTAATAAATTCTATTTTAAATTAATTGATGTAATAACATTTAGATCAGAAAAGGGGAAAAAAGTGCTACCCTTAACAGTTGTGTTAAGCCTTCCTTCTTTCTGTCTCTCTCTCAAGTCTCCTTCAACTCTTCATATACAATTTATCAACAGGAGATATTTTTCAGTGTTCTTGTCATCAAAATATTCTCCCTGGGACCATTCAGATGAAACTTTACAAAAAGACATAAAAACTTATTAGGTACATTCTATTTATGTTTTGTTAAAAATCACAATAGGAGGGTTTACTTTGTGTATGTAACAACTGGTTTATAAATGAGAAGGCTGGAGAGGCAGTTCTTAAGAAGGGTATTTCTTTCTGAATTTTCCACTAATTGTCTATTAGGCTTTAATTTCTGACCTACAGGAGAACCAATTGGTTTCTACGTTGTTTTATGGGATCCAGTCTTGAAACACTCTCGTTTAATAGTTTCACATATGTACCCTCTATATGTAAAAGATTAAAGCTTAAATACATGAAATGTATTTCATGAAATGAAGCAATCAAAAATATGTATTGAGTAGCTGAACCACAGATTTTATTCATCTTTTCATTTATTTATTCAGTCCTTTATTACATTTGGTAAACATTTCTTCTTCTTGCAGCCAAAATGCAAAAATCACTGTGGGGGCAAAGAGGTGGTAGATGTGACCATGAGAGAATACCAACAGAAGGAGAAAAGTAAGCAAAAGTAAGGTGAGATGAGGTGAGATTGGAGGAGGATGAAATGTTGATGATGGAGAGGATGAAAAACCACGAAGGAAGGGACATGACCGAGGCAGCAAAAGCATTGGATCTCTGCCTTCTTGTCAATTTATACTTTCTCTCTCTTCTTTGCTGTGCTTGAAGCATCCTTATTTTTGAGAGTTGGCTTTCCAGATACTCTCTTTTGTTAAGTTTAAATATGAAAAAGATTTAGTACATGATATACCATCCTCTTAATTCCTAACACACTCCCTGAATGTATCTAGCCTCATATCATACCATTTCTATTTTCAAGCAGGTTGCACTTACTGTACGTGGTTTCTGTGTCTGTACATTCTTCCCTCATTTGATAACTAACAAGTAAACAGATAAAATATGTTCCTAGCAGGCCATAAATTATATGGTACACAAACAAACTAGCAATTCATACGAAACCTTAAAGATTAAACCTTATCCAAGTGCATGTATAGAACATTAAATTATGAATAGCTATGGTTATAGAAAATCATTTAAATTAAGGCATTCACAATAGTATTTTTTAATCCAGTGAAATTTATCAAAAACAAAAAGAAATTCAAGTTCTTGTGCATATACAAAGATGAATCTTATTAAGGAATATTATCAAATTATATATCATGGAAGTATTTGATTTACATTCTGCTTTTGTAAAGATCTCTCTCAATCCTCTGTTGACTTTATTAATTGCTTCTGTGAAATGTAAGCAGGGGTTTAATAGGTTATTACACCGCAAGGTCTTTTTCAAAGTGGTTCTGTACTTGTTCATCTCAATTCATCTTGAATTTGTGTTTATTATTTTGGAGTTCAATGTGTATCTCTCTCTGATTAGATTGGAATGTGGTGTTTAAACTGTTCTAGATGATAATTGGCCTTAGCAAGACAGCATCTAAAAATAAAATCAGACAGTCAAATAAATCTCTAGCTCATTATTCTAAGGGAAAAAAAGGGGGGGGCTTTATTTTTAAAAGAGCACAAAAATCTGTCATTCTTTGTGTTCTATCCTTTTATGAACCATGATTTCAATAAAATTTAACTGAATGTATTACTAAGGATATTTGTTCACAATACCTGGTTCTCCCCTAAGTTCTTTCCATTTCAGGACAGCTGCAATGTTTGTGTATTCTACTTTGTTAGATTTGCCATTTTTCTCCTTTGGTTTGTCATTTGGCAGTTGATCCAATATTTTCTATAACATTGACTATATTTCGTATCACAGGGAAATACAGAATACTGAATCCTCAAAGATGAGGAAACGTTGCTCGTTTAAGTTACTGATGGTCCAATGACAGATATATAATCAATGATTATAATAATGTAAGAATGATGACAGAGGCTTATCATAGCTGGCATAAGAGGCTTGTGGCCTGAGCCTTGTCTGGGGAATTCTTCCATATTCTAAGTGTTAGCACAACACAGCTATGACACACTACCTAAAATATGTATTTCATTAGAAACTTTAAAGTTTCCTTTGCTTGATCTTTCTTTTTTTCTAATAGTGCAATCCATTTCCATTTATGAATTTAAAGTTCATGGTCTTAAATATCTATTATTTGCCCTTCACTGAATGAATCATGATGTCCTTCTTGTCCTTTCATGTTTAAGATGTAAGGGAATTCAGAGGGAAAAGTAAAAAGAACAGATAGATTAATGGTTGGAGACGTCAGTCAACAAAGTGGCAGGAATATGCCAGAACCATTCAGAACATAATCACAGAAGTAGCAACAACAAATATCAGCTTCCTAAGCCAATTTCTCTATTGTCTCACTTTGAACTGAGTTTTCAAGGCTAGGACTTAGAGTATACTTAAAATCCTCCACTCCTGAAGTTTATGATGGATTTTTAAGATAATTCATATTTTGAAAAATATTTACATCTAATTTCATGAATGAAGAAGCTGACATAATTTAAAATCTGGGGATAACATGTTTATAAAAGTGTATAGCAGGATACCAAAACACCAGTTAGGCCAATGTACACCTAGCTTCAGCCATACGGTATAATTTTTGACACATTTATCCAGATTTTATTTATTTATTTGACAGAGAAAGAGAGTGAGAGGGGGAGAGAGAGAACAAGTTGGGGGAAATGCAGAGAGAGAGAGAGAGAGAGGGAGAAGCAGACTCCCTATTGAGCAAGGAGCCCGACTCAGGGCTCTATCCCAGGATCCTGGGACCATGACCTGAGCTGAAGGTAGACGCTTAACCAACTGAGCCACCCAGTTGCCCCTTGACACATTTATTCAATAAAAGAATACTTATTGAGTGTTTTTACATGACCCAGTTACTCGACCATTTAACTAAAACGAAAATCTCTCTGAAAGGAGCTTACATTTCATTATGAAAGACAATTGTGCTAGATTTTTTTAAAGATTTTATTTACTTATTTGAGAGAGAGAGAGAATGAGCTGGGTGAGTGGCAGAGGGAGAGGCAGACTCCCTGCTGAGCAGGGAGACTGATGCAGGGCCTGATCCAGGGACTCCAGGATTATGACCTGAGCTGAAGGCAGATGCTTAAGTGACTGAGCCACCCAAGAGCCCCTGTGGTAGAATTTTATTACCCTCAATTCTTCATTCCTTCTTATATCTTTACTCTTTACTACACAGATTATCCTTTGACTTTGGGTTTGGCCATGTGGCATGTTTTGGTCAAGGTGATGTTAGCACATGTGACAAAAGCACGGGTAGGAAGAGCCCTTCTGTGCTGCACTAATGAGAAGTACACACCTGTGAGTCCTGCTTATCAAGAAAACCGAGACTCATTTTTACCCCTTTCTATTGATGGAGAATACTCTGCCTTAAAAAGAGGATCTTGGGGTGCCTGGGTGGCTCAGTTGGTTGATCATCTGCCTTCGGCTCGGGTCGTGATCCCGGGGTCCTGGGATCGAGCCCCACGTCGGGCTCCCTGCTCAGTGGGAAGTCTGCTTCTCCCTCTCCCTCTGCCTGCTGCTCTACCTATTTGTGCTGTCTGTCAAATAAATAAATAAAATAAAATAAAAAAAGGATCTTGTCTTTCTTTAGAAGCAGAATGTGCCCAATATTTACTTTTCTGACTTCTGTCACATAAGATATAGGTGTATGTCGTAGGATATCTTAAACAATGTATGTGGCCCTGACTTTTGTATCTAGAGACTTGAAGAAACTATACAGCATCCTTCCTCAAGAGCATGCTCGAACCATCAGCAGCCATGTAAAGTTATGGGGATTCAATTATTGTAGCAGAAACATGCATTGTCTGATATCGGTATATTCCCTTCTGTAAGTGACATAGTCTGTCTCCAGCAATGACAACACAATTGTTTTTAATAGATCTCTGTGGCATGATTCTGGACATTGTAATTACTTAAGCACTGAGCCATGTGCTTTACACTTAGCCTAAAAGGATGAGAGTCATTTGGTTTAACCACACTCTTGTAAAGGATGGAAGATTGAACCCATGAATGTCAGGCTCTTCAGGGAAGTTTCTGAGCTCAGTGATCTTGTGTAATCTTGTGTACATTTTATATAAACTACAAGGAGGATAACTTGCCACACTTTGGTCTGTCTACCACTAAGAAAGAGGAACTATGTTTCTTTGGTCTTAGGAAGCAATCTATACCATAAAGCATATTACTTCAATCCATTTCCCAGGTGAACAAAGCCTTTGAGTTTTGGAAGGGATAAAAAGTGAAGAGAAGACTCTGGCTTATACTCACTGTAGTGCAAGCTGATCTACAACTTAGCTTTATAACCCACACAGTTAAACTATCTGTAGTATCTGAATGCTTGTGGAGACTGTGGCAAGCCCCAATAGGATAACTTGAGAGTTCTCTAAAGTTTTCTTCTTCTTTCAATTCTTACTAATGGAGTCCTGTGGATAATGAAACATGGCTATCCACAAATACACATATGACACACGCTGTCCAACCTAAACTGAATGTTATATGATCCACAAACCCATAAATTTAATGTGCTTTCCCTCTTAAGTGAAAGTTTACATCTGAGATGACCCCAAGCAGTTATTGAAGGCACAAGTGAACAGCTTGAGCAGATGGCTTATAATCACTGTTGTCTACTTCATCCATTCTGCCAACTTTCGTATATTCTAGAGCTTTACAAAGAATTCCCTGTGACTGGTTCACTAAGCTGGAAAAAAAATAAATAAAGCCTTATAGATGCTACTGGATGATATGCTTTTACCAGAGCAAAGCAGAATTCTATGTATAATACTATATTCCCACTTGGGGGAAAAAGTGTCCCCAGTGGGCAGAACTTATGATCATACATCAAGATGCCCCCCCTGCTTGGAATGCTGTATGGCTTAAGGTTAGAAAATATACAGATATTTTAACAATGGCTAGTATATGGCTAGAGAGTCATATATGAAAGATGTAATAGGAAGTTGCTAGTAAAGATTTTAGAGGAAGAGCTATGTTACGGGTTGAATTGTATCCCCCCCCCCAAAAAAAATGTTGAAGTATTACCCACAGTACCTGTGAATATGACCATATTTGGAAATAGGTCCTTGCAAATGATTAAGCAAAGATAAGGTCATTAGGTTGGGCCCTAATCTAATATGACTGGCATTTTTACAAAAAGGGGGACTTCGGACACAGAGATAAACACATATGCAGAGAGAAGGCAGAAAATGGGGAGATGCATTTATAAGCCAAGGAACTCCAAAAATTGTCAACAAAACACCAAAAGCTAGGAAAAGAGATACAGCACAGATTTTTCATCATGGCTTTTAGAAGGAGGAACCCTGCCAAAATCTCGATCTCAAACATCTAGCCTCCAGAAACGTAGGACAATAAATTTCTGTATGGATGTATTTCCCAAGGAGTAGCCCTTAGTGTGACCATATTTATGCCCATGTAAATGTTCAATAGACCAACACTGTGGAGAAAATTACAATTAATCATGAAGATAATTTGATTTGCTCTGGATATGTCCACTCTCTCTCTCTTTTTTTTTCTTTCAGCTCTAATATTTAATCAAAGAAAGTCAAGAAAAGAGTGGCCAGGTACATGGTCTTTCTGCTCCTAAAGCTGACTTAGCAACTGCCAAATGTCCTATAGGACAGCAAAAATCAATATAGAGTCCCCACAATGGCACCATAATCCAGAGATACAAACCTGTCCCTTGGTGGTAGGTTTATTACATTGAACCCTCTTTTGTCATGGATGGAACTCTTTCTTTTTATTCAAATATTTATTTTGGCATAAGAGTTACTGTACCTGTCAGTCATACTTTTGTAACATTACTTTTGTGGACTTTCTGAATGCTTTACCATCATAAAATCCAGCATAACATTGTAACATTGTAGCAAAAGAGATAAGGTAGTGGGCTGACGCACACAGTTTGGTTTGGTTTGGTTGGTTGGTTGGTTGGTTTTTCCTTTGGTCTTCTTATGTGCCATGTTATCAGAAGTACCAGACAGTAGAACGTCTTATTCCAGACTCCCCTGAGATTCAACTTGCTCTGTTGGCTTGCACGGCCTCTTAACCTCCTACCAATAGTTTGTGAATACTCCCCCTTTAAGAGTCGATCCTTACTTTCACCCACAACTGCTTCTTGTCCTTGGAAATACCCTAGGAAGACAAATCAACTTTTGACTTTGTAAGGAATCTATTGATTCGAATAAACAAAGTGAAATAAAATCTATTATGGCAAGGATGGGGCAAGCGTTAGAAACTATAGCAATTTCTAAAGATATCGCTAGGCATACCTCCAATACAGGACCTGTGGCTCTGTAGTTCTTCTAGAAGCATAGCTTTCTTCTACTGAGGATGCCTAGAAGGGAAACATAGGTTTATTAATGTTATGCATTCTTTGTCCCTTTTCTCCCATCTTATCAGATCTTTCATGCTTAGGAGATATTTTCAGAAATAAGAATATGATCCCTATTCTAAAAGTTTGACCTTGTAGCTATTAACCTTCATGCAACCCTGCCTATCATGACCACCACCATCAAAGATAAAGCATATTTGATATTATAAATATTAGTTTATCAATAACCAATAAAATGATTCTCTGAATTTTGTGTTAATAATGACATTGATAAAGAATTAAAAAAATAACTCAGAAAAACAAAGAATCTAAATCCATAAATCAATTCTGCCAACAAGAGAAGTGGTAAAGTATAATAGTTAAAAGAATGGGTCTGGAGCCAAACAGCCAGGTTTCAAGCCCCAGTTTCATCTCAGTCTTTGTGTTATCTCTGCCAAGTTTCTTTTGCCTCAATACTCCCATATCTAAAATGGGGATGAAAATTATACCGACATTAAATGAGTGTTAATGAGATTAAATGTTGAAATACCTGTAACCTTCTCAAGAAATGTCTAGTCCTTCATAAGCAATCTATACTACTTATTTACATTATTAATAAATGTAGATAAATGCATTCAGATGTCTCTAAGAGAGAAAAATAATTATAACATTTTATCTAATATCCCTAAGACTCAATTATTCCTGCTATTTTTATTAGCATAATTTTAATTACTTAATTTGAGTAATGAAAGAGAGTATAAGCACTAACTCACTTTACAATAGAGGAAATGTATTGATGTGAGAGAGCTGTCTCAATAGTAGTGAGGGTTAACTCCGTTACTCCATTACCAATAAAAAAGACAAACAGAAAAATCCCATCTGTCCATATGACAAGTCCAAAATCAGACACCTGTGTGGCAAATATGCGTAGCAGTGAGCACCACAGATGCTCTATATTTAGTACAAACCATATGCTCAATGATTTACTTAAATTGGATTGGGAGGATGATCCACTATAGAAAAAGTCCACAGAGCAATTAAGGAGCAACATGTTTTCCTGCTCTCATCTCGTCTTCCCTCCTTTAGTCCCAGATGTTACAAGCACTACAGAGACATTAGTCAATTTGTTAATTTATTGTCAGATTGTTAAGGGTTTATGAAGATTTTGACCCATTTTGCTATATTCATCTTGGCAGCAAGATTAATTCAATTAGAACTATCATGGGGACAAAAGGAACACAGTAGGATCTCATGTGATTTGAATGGCTTAGTACTTTCACCAGGCACTCTAAGCATTTGTGCATTCCCAGTCTTCAAGTGTGTGATTGCTCTGGAGAAAAGAAGGAATAAAAGAAGCTAGCATCTATCAACATTTCCTACATGACATTTCTTTGTTCCTCAACCCTTTTATAGCTAAAAGGAAGTCCATACATTTCGTGGACTTCCAAAATCTCTAGTATTTTATTCAAAGGCTTTTAATCTGTACCATATTCCATGTTTTAAAAGTTGCTACTTAATATCTAGAACCTTAAAAAAAATAAAGTTCTAGCCAGGTCATTAGTAGAATCCTTCCAACAAAATGTGGTTTACTTCTCTAAATTTATTTGAAAGGAAAACAAATGGTGTACGTTTTTCTCTAATTTAGTCCTCCACAAACATATGTTAATCCAGTTGTTGTTTAAGACATGGACTCCTTGAGTCTAGGTTTCCCCATCGAATAATGGGGAAGTTCTATGTCCATACTAGTTGACAGTATTATTGCATAGATCAAATAGAATAATTTGTATAAAGTGTTTTCAATATCATAATAGGCAATGCTATATTAGGATTACTATTTTCTAATATATCTTTATGTCACCTCTCCAGCTAGATTCCAATTTCCACAAGAATAGAAAATATGGTATAGATAATAATATAATATTAATACAGATACTTCTAATACAAATTTAGGACAAGTAATCCCCCATTAAATATATCTTGAACCAAATTGATTTGTACCTACTTAAATACTCTCTGTATATGAAAGTTGCCAGGTACAAAATACAAAGCTCAAAGAATTGTCAAAGAATTCAGAGGAAAATAAATATACTAAACCAGTGGTTCTGAAAATGTCTTCAATAGACCAACAGTATCAGAATCACCTGGGAACTTGTTAGAAATCCTGCAAATCCTCAATCTCTAGCTCTGATCTAGTGAATTAGAAACTCCAGGGTTAGACCCAAACAATCTTATTTAATAAGCTCTCCAGCTGATTCTGATGTATGCTAAACTGTGAGATCTACTGCACTAAACAACAATGATATGTTGGAAATAATTGTGTAATTATATAGCATATCCTTCAGGGGTTTTGGGGTATGAGGGCCACCATCATTCCATAACAATAATTGAATTACTTTAATGAAGGAACTGCAGTAAAATTCATATTAAAAAAATCCCATAATAGAGTCTTAATCCTGAGTGCAGCACTGTCCAGTAGAACTTTTTGCAATGGTAGAAATAGTTTATATCTGGGTCATCCAATTAAAATGTGGCTAATGTGGTGAGAAAAAAAAATTAAGATTTATTTATTTTAAAGAGAGAGAGAGAAAGAACAGGGGAGGGGCAGAGAGAGAGGGACCGAATCTCAAGCAGACTCTCCGCTGAGCGCAGACCCCCGACTTGGGGCTGGACCTCACAACCCTGAGATCATGACCTAAGCCAAAATCAAGAGCCAGATGCTCAACCAACTGAGCCATTCAGGCACTCTGTGGCTGGGAAAAATTTTAATATTATTTAATTATAATTTCTATTTAAATAGCTACATGTGGCTAGTGGCTACCATATTAAACAACACAGCTCTAGTAACTCTTTCTCTAATGGAGACTTAAATATTGCATGAAGATCTTTAACATCACATAAAATGGGACAATTTCTTAAATGGCACAAAGTGCAATGAGAGGGGTTAAATCCTAGAGAAAGTGGCATTCAAGTTGAGCCCTGGTGAGTGCAAGAGAATTTCAAAAGCTAGACATGCGAGGGATAATAGGCAAAGGCCATGACATAGGAGAAAAATGCCATGGAATACAAGGTGCAGAAATCACCCAAATCAGTTTGTGTGCAAAGTGTATGTTGTGAAATTGTGGAAAATAAAGATGGAAACGTCCATGCATGCACAATATGAAAACCTAAAAAGTTTGGGTTTTATTCACTATTCTTTAAAAATAATGAATGTTGCAGGCAAAGAAATGACAGTTGGGAAGATGCATCAAGTGATAGAAGGAAACAAGAAATGAGGCAGGAGACCCAGTTGAAATGTAAATTTGGGGCAATGAGAGGACTCATTGAGCCGTGTTTCAGCTTAATTAAATAATTCTTTGAGTACCTATTTTAGGTCCAGCATTTGCTAATACACCAGTTATCAATATTCATAAAAACACACAAGGTACTGGTTTAAAAAGTTGATTTCTAGATTTCCCACTAGATGCACTAAATCAAAATCTCCACATGTGGGCTCAAGAATCTATAAAATATTCAGCAACTCTAGTGGTGACTGTGTAGAGCATATTTCAGAACTACTGAGCAAGTGATAAATAGTAAGAACCTGACTTAGATGGGTCATGTCTATAATTAAATAAATACATAATATGTAGTGATTTGACTGCAATGTTTGCTGACCTTGTGACTTGCACTGATTTTAAGTTCTTTGTTTCTCTGCCATACCATCCTCATAAGATTAATGGACTCTGAGAACCAGCTGTGTGAGCTTTTTAATTTAAGGGGTCATACAAAGTGACATGTCAGATTAAGTCAACGATCTCCACAATTTAACCTAAAATCACTTTCACCTGAAGTAGCCAGATAATTTGGGAAAGCGAATTGGATGTTAAACTGTTTAAACGATCACATCAGCTTGATACATTACTATGTGGTCAGATACATCCCTAGTGTGTACTCCCAGTGTATTCACATTCCCCATTTTGCAATTTGAGGAGTCATTATCTTCTGCTCCACTTGTAATTGGGACTGTTCTTCTTATTAGAAGATGACACTGTGTGAAATACTCTTCTATAATCCCTTTCTATGGGAGAAGGGCACTAAAACAGTAGCATGAATGCATTTCCAGGCATTTCCAATTGCATAGTTAAGGATATATAACAAAAGGGATATATATACATATATATAATGTATATATATTAATATACCTTGTGTTGGTATATCTTGCACCCTCTCAGCTAGTTAAGGATTTATAACAAAGAGAAATATTTTCTCTATCTGAGTCCCTTGCAGCCTATTTAGATCTAAGAGATTGAGAGATTGGGGGCATGCCATTCAACTCAGTAAAAAAAAAAAAAAAAAGGAGTGGGGTAAAAAGTTTCTAAATGTGATGCTGATGGAGGCAAGGTCTATTGTCTTGTAGGCCCTTATTTTCACTATAATTATAGTTTGGAATACCAAAATCACAATGTTACAGTAATCAGCCTGGGAGTGGTAGCAATTCCAATGGTGTGTCTCCAGCAGGAGGAAGCAAAATGAAAGGAGTCCCTTCTTCCTTCTCAGCCACACTGCAATAACTTGTCCTGTTCACAATCTTCATTTGAAGGTAAGTGATTGAATTGTGAAACATAGACATTTCCCCAACTTCATTTTACCAGCAATGAATTCTATTTCCTGCATGTTGAAGTAACTTCTGTTAATATATTGCTTTTGATATAGGAAATGAGAGTAACGAACACACTTTATAAAAATGGGTACACATTCCCACTTGGCTTACAAAATGATGTTCCTCCTACCTGCTGCAATTGATTAAGAGTAAAATAGCATTCATCGGGGAACTCTAAGCACTGTAAATTTCTCTGGCCCCATGGTGTGTTAAAGATTTTTCTCCCTATAATTTAATTCTGTTTACTAACTATTTGCATATTGCTTATGCATCATGGATGCTGAAAAATTGGGAATCTGCAGCCAGAAAATAATATAACAACAAACATTTATATTCCTTACATTAAATATTTATAAAATGTTAAAAACTGCTTAGAGCTTCTTCCATTTTTAATTATAATTATGAAAGTGAAAACTGTTCAGTTTTCCTCTGAAGAGATACTTTACTATGCACTGAAATAGTTTCTTTTTTTTAATAATGCTAGTCAATTGTCATTTCTTAATACAACTCTGTGGCTACTCTGTGCAATTTCATAGCTCAACCAAAACATTCAGTGCAAAATACTTAATTCACATACTAACAGTGGAGTTATGCAAAAAAAAATCCATGTGAACTTAGTAAATAATAAAACGGCAAGTTGACTATGTTTTAATGGACTTTTAAACATGAGTTAATAGTGTTTTTTTCTAAGAATTATTTCTTCTTATGTTTGGAATTGCTGAGCTCTGTGAAACGGAAAAATGTTCTCTTTTCTACATCCTTCTAGTATACCACGTTTTACACAAAGTCATTTTGCAATGGCAGTATTATCTCATATTGCCACCCTCCCATCTACCCACTTCTTGAAAGTTGGAGCAAACTTCGTATTTTAAAACGAAGTTAACATTGCACAATTATAATGGCCCATTTATTTTAAGCTGTATGCTCATGACCATTTTATGAGAGCAATAGAGTAAGCTCAGCTTTGACTACGAATAAAATTTAGTAAGTAAATTCGACATAAGTAATGAGTTGTGTACATCTAATCTTGTTGAACAGCAATCAGGCACACCTGATAAGAATTTTTTTTTTAAAAAAATGATCATAACCAGAAGTGCTTTTACAAATAAAACTATTTTTATATATTTAAATATTTTTTTCAATATGTATAATTAGCAATGAGATATACGTAATTGAACCTACAATTTAGACACCATCGACTCTTAGGTCAATTTAGCATTGGTGGCTACTTTCTTAGTCTTTTCATCCTAGACCTCCAACATACCTTCCTCCCAAAATTGTTAACCCAGTGTCTGCTTTTTGCCTTTACTTAATGCATTTCTGAAGAAACAACCCATCCAAATTCTTCTAAGTTCCAGACATCTGGTGTATATGAGTTCTGGTGGTCTAAATCTAGTAAGAATTCTATACCTCAAGCCTGCCCAGTACTGATACAACCTCATCAGTGCAGCTATAGGATGTGGTGTATCTAGTAAAGCTTAGATGAGAATTCAAGGAAGGTCAGCCATTGGGCCATTTTGTACTCATCAGGGATGATAATAGTTGGATTTCAGAGACCTTACATTTTATATGTAAGGTAGGAGAAAGAGCAATTATCTTTAGAAAGATTAAAAACTCAATCAAATCCCATAAAACAGTAAGAGAACAGGGAAGTATATTTAAAAGGCTACTATGTAAAAAAAAAAGCAGAAAATACAGTGAGCACTCAGAAGGAAAAACAGCTGGTTCAAAATTCTCAGGAAAAAACATTGAAATGGCCTTGATGCAAGGATGGGATATAAATACTCTGGGGAAAGTAGTCTCTTAATGGACATATCTCTTTGCTAGATACTTTATAAATTATACTACTTTTTCCAGCATTTATGTGTTAATGGCTCATGACTCACATGTTTGTGAAATATCTGGAGGTAACCATGTAATGAACAGCACTATTACTAGTGAGGATTGAAAAGCAAACACCTTTGATCCCGTAAGAAAATTGAAATCATTCTTTTTTCAAGGAAACATGCATGAATTAAAAGACCTAAATTTCCATTAGAGATAAATTTCCTCTAGGGAGTTCCTAAGCTACTTACTAAAACAAATGGGGACTTTGGGAAAAGACATGCTACACATTTGCTTTAGAAATTTAGATTTCTGGGGTGCCTGGGTGGCTCAATCCTTAAGCGTCTGCCTTCGGCTCAGGCCCTGATCCCAGGGTCCTGGGATCAAGCCCCGCATCGGACTCCCTGCTTCTCCCTCTCCCACTCCCCTGGCTTGTGTTCCTGCTCTTGCTATCTCTCTCTCTGTCAAATAAATAAATAAAATCTTAAAAAAAAAAAAAAAAAAAAAAGAAATTTAGATTTCTATTCAACAACAATTTGCTTCTCTAGGAAAAATTTCAGATAAATTACACAGTCCTTCTTACCTTGTGTTGCTTCTATGGCTGTTTATACCCTAATGGGGTTCATTAATTGCTTCAAAGGAAGCCCAGAGAAATGGAATATGTCCTTTCTTTTTTAACATATGGACCCTACTCTTTAGTACTGGAATTGCATTTTATATCTGGTTTGGAACTCAGTTCTTGAGAGCTAAACATAATCGTCCTTAATCCTTTTCGCTGCTTACTTATTACTTTGAAGAATGGGGAGAAAGGTGCTTTTGAGTTTGCTCTCCAATCTCTGCTTCTTTAAAGAGTGAAGGTGAATAATCTATATTTCAAAGAAAGATGACCTTTACTTGATTTAATGGAATCTCTCTTTCAATATCTGAAATGAGAAAGTGATTAAAGCGTTGGTTGATAGGCAAGATGTATTTTAGGAATAGATAAGCATAAAGGTCAGACACTGTCAGAAAGGATTTTGACTTTCTTTAATATTTAAGTATTTCATATGAATCATGGTTTATGCATTAATAGTATATTTTTATGTTTGATTAAATGTCCTGCTTTTTTGTATAATTCAAAATTGGGTTCTGACATAAGGTAAAGATATTGGGCATGGCAGATATATTTTCATTAGGATTTTCATAGAGACTGGATCTATTCTGTTCTCATAAGAGCATATGTGAAGGTAATGGTCATTTGATTCACTGCTTTGGAGAGTTTAAAATTCTGTTTGACATAAACCTAAATTATAATTAATTTGAATTTCAATAGCCATGTTTTGAGTGTCATCTATATTCAAGGATTCTCTCTCAATAAATTAATAGGAGAATAAATATCTAACATTTGCTGAGGTCCCATTGGGTATCAAATGTTTTTTATAGCTGCTTTACAGGTATCAGTTAATTTAATATGCACCTGGACTAATATTTGACCCATAATAAAGAACTATTGAAAGAATGAGTGAGCAACTTTTTGAAGCAGGTTTTTCATCGTCCTCATTTTATAGATGAGAACTCTGTGACACAGAGAAATTAAATAGTTTGCCCAAGATTATAAAACAAGTAAATTAGGATGCTGGTTTCAATACAGGTTTCAAGCTACAGCCTAAATTCCTAACCATGATGCTGTCATGTGTTCTTAATATTAACAATAGCATATAACTTATATTTACTTAGCATTTTATATTGTACAAAACACTTTTGCTCACCTTTCATTTATCCCTAATAACATTGCCAAGTATGTATATTTTCCTCTTTTAAAGGTTTCCAACTACACTAGTTCTTACTATCTATACTTTACAGGTAAGTGCTTGGATGATTACCCAAATTACTATAGTATAAGGTGGAATATATATAAAGTGACAGAATAAATGTATAATGACAACTCCTAGGGGATTTAAAGGAGAAATTATAGCCTGTTCCTGGGTCAATAAATATTTTATTGAGGAAGAGGAATTGTGATGACCACTCAAGGTTTTGACTGCTGAAAACATGTCGGGCAGAGAGAACACCAAGAGTAAGACAAGAAGGCAGGTAATTACAGTGAAATTGTAAAACTCTTCCTGAAGTCAACTTGCACCTACATTCCTAAGACTTCCTAGGTTTTTTTCTCTGTAAGAAACAGTGTGAAGTGCCCTGACATATTCCCAGGGTTATTGATGGTGCCCCAAATCTGTGATACCAGTGGGTTCCTTTATCAAGCCTTTACACGGTGTCTTGTAAAATAGTAAGAAAATTCATAGCCAGGAAAGGAAACCTGGCTGAAATCCTTGGTCTAATGTGTATTTGTGGTATGATGTTGGGCAAACTAATTAGTTTTTCTAAGTCTGTTTTCTCATTTTTAAAATGGAGCTAAAATGGTTAATATTACCTTCTTAAAACAGTTTTCTGTGAGACTCAAATAAGAACCTTTAAATTACAACAGATGTGCATTATAAATCTGCATTATAAGTTACAAAATGTGATATATCTATTTCATGTAAAATGTCACCACGATACAAAATATTTCCTATATTTGACCTTTTATTCTACCCCTTTTGAGTAGTGTTTTGTTACTGGAAACAGAACAAGAGCCTAGTTCTATGATATATTTCTTGGTAATTCTTGATATTTCTTCATATATTTTTTGATATTTCTCATTTCTTGAGATATGAAGGCTCACAGTATCTGCTAGAAACTGCACTCAAATTTGAATTAAGCACCGTCACAGGCTGTGGTTCAGAGAGAGCTGTGTGTTGCAGCTGCTGCCCAAGCCTCCTTGCCCCATCACCAGGAGGGGATCCCCCCTGCCCCCACACCGGCGCTCCAAGGCTCCTCATCATGCACTGCCTAGACACCATCACAGCTGACTTCATAATGCCATTATTCCTAGTCAATTCAGTCACCAAGAAAATCCTGGGATGTGTAGGTTATTCCCTAATACCTAGATTTTAATCCCTTAGACAGGGATGCACACACTCTTTTTGACTCACTTCCCTACCCCTCAATAACTCCTGAAGCTTTTCCACTGTATCCTCTGGAACACACAGTTATCAGCTAAACCCCTGGATCCTCAACCATTTCCCTAAAAGTCCCTTTTGCCTTCTTGCTCTAATCTGGTTCTCCCCCTCAGAATTTGGCCTCCTATGAAGTCCCCAAAATGTCCACTGGCTGTTTCTTTTCCCACGATTCTCTGAGCACTAAGCTTAGAGGTAGAGTAGGTGCCCTTCTTGCACCTCATTCCTACTTTCAGACTACTATGTTCCTCCCCTCCCTAAAAACAGCCAATACAGAATCAAGGTCATAAGTATATCATACATACAGCTACTTGCTTCTGTCATTTGCCAATCTCAAGGTCACTCTCAATCATTCCTTGACGAGTTTAGCTACTTCACTGTCACCCTCTCTAATTTACTCCTGCCATGTTCTTGGAAATGTCAATGTTCTCACAGATATCCTTCCAGTCCTCTGGACTCCCAGTTCCTTCACTTCTTCTCCTCCACTTGTCTTGCCTCTATCCTACCTCTCACTTCCTCAGCCAGATTCTAGAACATATCATTACCAATAACTGAAGCCTCTCCACAGTCTCAAGTTCAAGCACCCAACTCTGACCAAACTTCTGTCATCCAGATAACTCCAACTTGTACCAAGACACCAACAACTTTGGCACCCTCTGAGAATTATATTTAATAATTATTTTTCCCTCTCCATGGCCTCTCTCCCATTGTAATTCCTCACTTCACTTTTTATCCAAATTAAATTCCTTGTCCCAGCAATGAAAGCATCTCCTTATTTTATAACTTCAACAACATTGCTTCTCTCTCATTCCTCAGAAACTTGTGTAATACAAAACCCAACCCTGCTAAATATCTGCTGGCTTGGCATCTGCACATGTAACCATGCTAACTGGTCTCACTTTAAGTTACTACCACTTTTCTCAATTGAGCAGATGCTGTTGTCCAGCATGCATACTACATTTCTCTTACCTCTCTACTTACCCACACTCCTGGACAATTGTTAAATATCCTGTTCTTTCTATTGAAATCTTCAAAATGTTATCTTCTGTTCTGACACAGGAAGTATGACCTCGTTTCTTACTTTACTAAGAAAAGAAACAATCCTAAGAAAAATAAAATCCATATGTAAGCTATCATCACACTTTCTATTTATTCCCTCACTTTGGTTTATTAATATATATTTACTCTCTGTGTTTGTGTAAGAACAACCCACCTACCTATGCATTACATCTCCTATCCAGCCCATTACTCCAACAATACCTGCTCCCTCTCTATTGGATCATTCCTATCTGCACACAATTGTGCTAATATCTTCCCACTTTAAAAATTTAGTAAACAAATCCCTCTCTTGAGTTCTTATCCCTTCCAAGCTACCATTCACATTTTCTATGATTTTATTTACAGCAATGATCCTCTAAAAAATGAGTATACTTGAAGGTCTCCATTTCCTTTGCTGCCTTAAACTCATTCCAATCAGTTTGGGCTCTAACACTCATACTGCTCTTGTCAGGATTGACAACAACCATAACCTTGATAAATCATGGTGAATCTCTGCTCTCATCTCACCTGACACAGCAATACAATTAACGCAGATAATCTCTACCCCCCCTTGTCATACTATCTTCACTTAACATCCTGAAAAGAAGCATCTTCCTTTATCTTCCTACCTCTTGACTGCTTCTAGTTCTCAATTTCTTTGAAGATTTTGACTAATCTCTCCATCTTTATAACAATGTACATAAAGCTTTCAGTTCCTAGACTTCTTTTAAGGTATCTAAGTCCTGCCTTGGGGAACTAAGAAATGTCATGTGAGCATAAATAAAAAGGTAATCCTTTCTTTGTAGTTACATGCAATTATTTTTATCCAAAATAATGACATGCTGTTGTATGTTTTATGTGTGTGTAGCAAGAGGAGTCTGTGAGGTTAGTTGAAAAAATAAGTTCAGCTGTTAACAATAGTTCAACATAAATCCTGGAAGGGAAAAAAACTAAAACTTTTCCCAGGCCATGTCTTTGTAGATAACATGTAGTGAAAAGAGCATGGGGGAAATTTTGGCATAGCAAGATGTGATTCCTTTGTTTGCCAATTAATAGTATGACTTTTGGACTTTATCTTGAGATTTCTTATCTATAAAACTGGCTAGAAAACAATACTCTGAAATTTTACAAGTGATAAAACTGGGATTTGGCTTTTCACTTTTCAGGTTTAAAAATGATTTCTCTTTTCTTCTGATATTTAAAGACAGTCACTTCACTTGTACTCTTGACCCCATCTCTTTTTGTCATCTCCAGACCTTTCACCATCATTAAGTTACTCTCCTCTGTCTTTGATTTCCTAAAAGGCTTCATTTCATTTACTCTATAATCTTGCTCAAGCCTCACAAATCACAAAAGAAATGCATGCTTGACATCTTCAGGAGAATGCACATGCCAATTCCTCAAATTCAATAAGCTCTAAAACAATGTATATATTATCCATTAAATATAATATTCCTGATGATTTCCATGCCAATGCTCAGCATTATTATACAGCTAGTCACCCAGTGTAGAAATCTAGCATTGCCCCTTTGACTTACCATTTCCCATATCCTCCACTTCTAATTAATTATCAAGTATTACATATTGTATCTCCTAAATTTTTCTTTTTTCCTTTTTCTTTTCTTTTAAATTTGTATTTTAATTCCATTTAGTTAGCATACAGTGTCATATTAGTTTCAGGTGTACAATATAGTGATTCAACAATTCCATACATCACCCTGTGCTCATCATGACAAGTACACTCCTTAATCCCCATCACCTATTTAACCCATCCCCCCACCCACATCCCCTATGGTGACCACCAGCTTGTTCTCTACAGTTGAGTCGGTTTCTTAAAAAAAAAAAAAAAAATCTGTTTCTTGTTTCTTGATTTGTCCCTCTCTCTCTCTTTATTTTTTTCCATTTGTTTGTTTGTTTTCTTTTTTTTTTAAAGATTTTATTTATTTTTTTGACAGAGAGAGACATAGTGAGAGCAGGAACACAAGCAAGGGGAGTGGGAGAGGGAGAAGCAGGCTTCCCGCAGAGCAGGGAGCCCAATGTGGGACTCGATCCCAGGACCCTGGGATCATGATCTGAGCCGAAGGCAGACGCTTAATGACTGAGCCACCCAGGCGCCCATTTGTTTTCTTTCTTAAATTCCACATATGAGTGAAATCACGTGGTATTTGTCTTTCTCTTACTGACTTACTTTGCTTAGCCTTATACTTTCTAACTCCATCCATGTATCTCCTAACTTTTTCTTAAATCTATTCTCCTCCTTTTCATCTCTGTACTCACTACTATAAATCAGGACTTCATCATCTACTTCTTAGAATTTGGTAAAGATTCTCTCTAATCTGATTGACATACCTCCTTTATTATACCCCTTCAATTCTAGTTCACATAGAAAACTCAAACTGACGATCTTAATCCCTGCACAAAGCAATTAAGTCACCCCTTATTTTGTAGTACTTCTCAAATTTTTCCAGCAACATATTCCTAATGGGCAAAGAAGAGTGGCTTGCCAGGTACTTTAAAAGTTGCGGATGCTATTTCATACTGTCTCTGTTTGTCTGAATAAAAAAAAATAAAATAAAATAACATCTTACAATGTGTCTAAGCAAATTTTTTTTTTTTTTCCTTTTCTGTAATCCAATCTACTTTTCTGTTTGTGTATCTGGATTCTCCCTTGAATCAAGAGCTGCTTCATGGAAAGGAATCTTTCTTATTCCTCTTTGTTTTATCAGTGTGGTACATACTGTCTGATTCATAGAAAGAATTCAACATATATATTTCTCAAATAAATGAGAAAAAGGGAAACAAAAGATAATGTTGTCAATAGAATACTAAAATCTAGGGGTGCCTGGGTGGCTCAGTTGTTAAGCGTCTGCCTTCAGCTCAGGTCATGGTCCCGGGGTCCTGGGATCGAGCCCCACATCAGGCTCCCTGCTCAGCGGGAAGCCTGCTTCTTTTTCTCCCACTCCCCCTGCTTGTGTTCCCTCTCTCACTGTCTCTCTCTGTCAAATAAATAGAATCTTTAAAAAAAAATAGAATACTAAAATCTCAAGTTAGAAATACTATATTCAGATACTCAGATTGGATCCATATTTATTTCTACAACTGTGTACTGTGCCCTAATAGTAGGATGGAAGTTATTATGAAATGAATCTCTTCTATTCTGTACCTTTGTTTCGTTATCTATATTTTTGGTTTCCTTGTTTATGTTCATGTAATTGTTTCTTCCCTTTCAAGTTTTCTCTTTTATCATAACATGCATGCCCTCTTTTTTTTCTTTTTTCTTTCTTTTCTCTTTTAACTCTCTTTTTTCCTACCCTACTCTTAGCAGTGACAATTAAAATGATTTTTTGGAGCAGACATATCTAGTATTCTCCTGATAGATTTTTCAACTTCTTCTTTAGTTATAGAATTCCCAATTTTTCACTGGGCACATGGCTGCTTGGGATACAGATGCAGTCCCCAGCTTCCATTAAAATCTAGTTGTGACTAAATAACTAACTTTGGCCCAGAAGTGCTCTGTGGGAATTCCAGGAAGTAGCCCTACATAGAAGACACATCGCTTTTTATCTCAGCTTCCTTCCTGCTCACTGAAAGGTGGACATGAATGGTAAGACTTATAGGAGCCATGGTGGACCATGAGGAGACACATATCTGGGATGATGTTGGAGCCACCATGCAGTTAAGTGCTATCTTCCATGAGCAACTGCTCTCCTGCAGTTTCTGTCTATTGTACCTGAACATAATCCTAACTAATGCACCTAAAGGATATTTATCATATTAACAGATGTCACCTGAATTCCTCTTAGGATAGGGACTGCAGTGCCTGGGTCCTGAAAGCAAGTGCCGCCAAAGTCTTGGATTTGGGGTCAGCATAAGAAAGGAAAGAAGAAGGGCGCCTGGACGGCTCAGTCGTTAAGCATCTGCCTTCGGCCCAGTCATGATCCCAGGGTCCTGGGATCGAGTCCCACATCAGGCTCCCTGCTTAGCAGGGAGTCTGCTTCTCCCTCTCCCTCTCACCCCTGCTCGTGCCTCTCTCTCTCTCTCTCAAATAAATAAAATCTTAAAAAAAAAAAGGAAAGAAGAGGACAAAGAGAGGAAAGAACATGGGAGAGAAGAAACAGTGGAAACATAATGGGACAACATGGAGTGATCTACTAAGGTCTATTCTAATAGCACAAAACTCAATGTGAAGAGAATGTGAGGATTGATGGGGCAGAGCTGAAGCAGTTTGCCTATTTCCAAAATTAAGGCGATATTTTGGGGATTTTACAAGCCATGAAATTGAGGTTTAGTAAGATATAGCTATATCTACATATGATAGAAGTATTTGCAATGGACATTATTAGTGAATACTCATATTTGATGAATTAAGTTCTCAAAAAACAACAACAACAACAGAAAGACAGTATTAAAATAATTAGTGGGAAAATTCTGAGTTGGCCTTAGGACAAAATAACAAAAAAAAAAGTCCAAACAGACTCTTTTTTTTTTTTTTTTTTTTTTTTTTTTATTTAAGATTTTATTTATTTATTTGAGAGAGAGAACAGCAAAGAGAGAGGGAGAAGCAGGTTCCCCACTGGGATCATGCCCTGAGCCAAAGGCAGATACTTAACCAACTGAGCCACCCAGGCACCCCCAAACAGACTTAAATAAAGAGAATGAACTGGTGGTTGCCAGAGGGGATATGGATGGAAAGATGGGTAAAATAGATAATGGTGGTTGAATCTGAGATTATCAAGGCTATAGAAAAGTCCTTCCACATAGGAAAAGGATATTATATAGCGCACAAAAAGAAAAACCCCAATGGCCTTACCTCCTTGCATCATTACTCCTATGTATTTCCTTCTCGTGCTGAATCAGGGCTTGGATAGCTAAGAGATATCAGGTGTGATAGTTTGTGATTCTTAAGGTTAGGCCATAAAAGTTCAATACTTCTGTCTTTTCTTTTCGTGGAACATGCACTCGGGGGGATGCCAGACACATTATCATGCAAACAAACAAGCCATCCTGGGGAGATGGCCATATTGGACAGCATGCTAAGGTCTATGTCAAACAACAAATACCAACAGGCCAGGCACATGAGTGATCAATGTGACTGCTTCAACCCCAGTTAAACCTTCAGATCAGTGCAGGCCCAGTGGACAACTGACCAAGAAAACTTATGAGAAACCCTAGCCAAAAACACCCAGCCCAGTACTCCTCAATCCTTGGTCCACAGCAACTGTGAGAGATAATAAATAAGATTGTTTTAACTACTGAATTTTGAGGAAACTAGTTAGACAGCAATTTATCACTCATATGGTTACTGAATACCATTAACCACTAAAAGAAACTAGGAACCTTTGAAAAATGACTGATTCCAGGTCTCATAACTTAATAATGAAATTAAAAATCTTACTGGGCCAGAAACTAAGGAATTGCTCAAAAATAACAATGGAGGACATGTCAAAATTTTGGAAGAACTAGTTTAGCAGGGTGCCAACGAGCCAAACTGGTACAACATAGTGTCAAAATATATAAAGATATTAATGGTCCTTTTGAATAAAGTAGGAATCTTTGAGCCTGTATTGAAAATAAATGCATGCATACATATATCAATGTGTGCATAAGTATATAAATAAATAAAAGAATAAATAGTGGATAAGGAAATCTCTTCATTTCAGTATAGTATCAACTAATATACAGAGAGGAAAGAATATAGTTAGAAATTGCCTTTACAATTAACATAGTATGAATTGATTCTGGCAAGAATCATCAATACATGTTTAGTCAGTAGGAGAGCATTTGATGAGGAACAGGATATTTGCATATTTTCATAGGAACTCTCTTCAAATTACTTATTAATTACAAAAGGAAAATTAGTAATTATGAAATAGATAAACTGGACAACATTTTAACCAAGTGATCAAAATTAACATTACCAGAAAACTGCAAAGGAACCTGCTAGTCCACCATTGTGATGTCCTGAAAAGGACACAACATAACTTAAGAAATGTGCCAGCCAAAAATGCATAACTTGAATCTAATCATGAGGAAACATCAGACAAATGCAAACTGAGAGATAGTCTATAAAATAACTGGCTTGCATTCTTCAAGAAATCTCAATGTCACGAAAGTCAAAGAAAGGCTGAGGAAATGTCCCAGATTAAAGAAGGCTGGAGAGAGGCGCAAACTTTATTCATTACATGACCTGGTCAGAATCTTGTATGGAAAACAGTCCTACATGGGACATTATTGGAACAATTGCATAAACTGGAGTTAGACTGTGGGTTAAAATAAAATATTGTATTATTGCTAAATTCCATAAGTTTATTAATTTTACTGAGGTTTTTAAAGAAAATATTCTTGTATAAATATTCTTAACAAATGCAAATTAAAACATTAAAAGGATAAAGGGTAATGATGCCTAAAACCTACTCTTATATGTTAAAAAAATATGCATATCACACACACACACACACACACACACACACACACAGAGGATGTACTGAGAGAGAAAAAAAGAGAAAGATAACAGAGGAAATGAGCTAATAATTGCATTACTGCAACCTATCCAAAGCTTGAAATTATAATTCCTGGGAAATTTTCATTCCTTTAACATTTCATTTCCAATTAGTGTCTACTTTTAGGACTAAATGCTGAAAATATGAGATGCAATTATTGGTGGTCAGAAGGAAGAAAGTGGAGTCAACTTCCATATATGGATGACTAGTGACAATTTCTATTATACAAAGGCAAAATCACAGGCATGGTGGGAGCACGAAGAAGGAGAGGAAAGACTAAAATAAATTCATCCTGAAGTACAAGGATTAGAAGGATTGAAGATTTACCTAAGATACTGATAAGAAAGTTACAACTTTGTCTATTATCAATTTTGTTTCTCTACTACAGGTGGAAATTTTGTAGTACTATGAATTCTACCTAATCATGTATAGAAAACAAACTGAATTTAAGTATATAACTCTCAACCTTCAATTTAATTTTTTTTCAAGCCAATTCAGAATTTCTCAGTAAATTCAGGTTTCTCCTTTTTCACCTGCTCTTCTTATTCCGTAGTTGTGCAGTGGGATGTGGAGTAATCTAAATGATGGTGAGGGTATAAGAAGAATCACAGGCAAAATTAAGAAGATAACTCAGATTGTCCTTCTTTATCAATCTTTGGTTTAGAGAAGCATCTGTTCTCAACTTTTCAGGATTGATGCCCGTATCACCCGTTGCTTAGCTGCCACAGGCTTCTGTCCTTCAAACATTCATGACGTTGGCATTTCTTTATGATTACAAGCCAGTTATTTTATAGACTACCAGGTCACTGAGGTTACTTTTCGTCATCATCAGACATAAGGCCTCTCTAGTTCCCCTAGCCCACTCTTAGATTTTCTTGATTTTCTTTAAACACATGGGACATTTTATAATAATCTATTGCACCTTGCAGGGTCATCAGAAGTTAGGGAAAGGGGTATACCAGGCACTTTCTGAACACATTTTTCCTCTCTTGTAACTCTTCTTTGTTGATGCACTAGTGGGTAGCCTTTATCTGTGATGTTGTGGTCTTCCTTATTCTTTCTTCTTCTCTGTGATCTTTGTAGGAATCTAACTGAATTATGTCTTTTTGTTGAAAAACTTGATCTTATATAATCAAGATATACCCCCCACACACTTAAAATATAACACACACACACACACAGATATGCACACGCACACAATGTTTTATTAAAACACACATCCTACTACAAGTTCACCATGTTCTTAACCTGTGGATTAAACAAGCAAAATGGCTCAATTTTTATTGTAAAAATTTTATCTTTGGAAAATCTCAAATCACCAGATTTATTAGATATCTATCCCTGATTTTTTTTAGAAATTTACAAAATGTATTACAGTGACTTCTTTTTTCCTCTGGTTCTTTGTGTACTTTTTTCCTAGAGAAAATAAGATCTTTTAGACATGGCAGCTGTTGATCCGGAAAAAAAACTAGGAAGGAAAGTAGTAAAAATAGCAACAGCAGAATTACTTTAATATTGCCAAAAGCTTTATCCCATTTCTCAGTTTATAATATAGTTCCTATTTAATCCATGAATGTATTTATGCACTCCTATTTTGTGCCAGACAGCATACAAGGCACACTTGGATGGATAAACCATAGTTTCCATCCTCTTGGTATCCCAAGAGGTATCTGGTGAATACCGAGGGAGAACATGTTCATAGGAACTCAAAGGATAGTTTTAAACTAGTCACAGTTGGGGAGTTCTGCTGTGGGTCCATTTAGGAGTGAGTTCCAGAGTAATTCTGAAACTCTGGACTTCAGGCAAGACAATGCTAAAGCAGCCACTCCACCCTAAGCAGGGCTTGAGCATTCTGGAAGTTTCTGAGAGTCCATAAGATATATGGCTTCAGAGTCTGTTTCATCAACCTACCTCTGAGCACTACTGAACAGCAGTGATAGAAACACAGCCACAGAAATACAGTCTTTTAATATAACTGGTCTGGCAACATTGAAACAATATTCATCATAGCACAGCTCTGCCGAGCTGCACATGTGCAGAAAATAGAAGACAGCAGGATATCCAACTGCTGTTGTAAAGTGAACTGAAATGGGGGTAATCACAAGCAGAGAGGGCAGCAGAAACATGTTAAGGATTCATAGAAGCACAGTCTCAAGCAATGTAGCATAACTGAATATATGAGAAGGGGCATGTTGCCGAAGGAATGAAAGAGGAAACTTGCTCTTAAAAAATGGATTTCTGATGAAGCAAGACAGTATCAGGCACCTATAAGAGCTCTATCCATTTCTGGTTTTAAATAACCAAGATTAGTATGCATGTCAAACACTGTCAGAAAATGTGCATTTATATAGTGTATTTGAACTGTATTGTAGTCATTTTGCTTATTATTTTCCTAGCCAAATTAGCAATTATTTTGCATAACAGATCAAAAACAATTCTATTAATTCCTTAAAAGCTGTTGCAAGTTAATGTGGAGGGGCAGATGGTGTTCTCTCTCTCTCTCTCTCCTCTCTTTCTCTCTCCCTCTCTCTCTCTCTTTCTCCACCTTGAAATATTATATATCATTGTAGCAAAGATCTAAAAAAGGAAAGGATGGAGGTAAGAGTTTGCTCTTGCTTATATTGTCACAGATTACCAAAAAGTATTAAGCCTGTTTTTTGAGGGTAGCTTATGGAAATCATTCTCATTATTCCAGGCATGTATATTTATGCATTCAGTCCACTCATTGAGTAGTTACCCTGTATCGTATGCAGGCACCATGCGACCCACACCTGGAGTTGAGGGATGCAGACGGGGACTATTGGCATGCATGAGAGGAGCTTTTACTGTTCCTTCCAGATTTTAGCTCTAGGTAGGTAAAGGGTGTAAACTTATTTCCATGCAGGCAGTGTTGCTCACTCCACATAACAAGAGTACTTAGCTCTCACAGACTAAAATTCTGGCAAACATCCATTGAACCTTAGAACAACTTCCAGAATTACAATGACTTTATATACAGAATCAACAGTACATCATAATGATGAAAGTATCCTTTTTTTCCTCCCCTTGCCTGTAGAAAATTTTGTGGCAAAGGTGAGCTAAAGGTTGGAAATGAAAGAAAATGTAAGGGAATTAAACAGCAAGTAAATAATTAGAAGGGGTAATTTAATTTAAAAAGATTACGATGGCACACAGAGGCTTTTCAAGGTCAATTCTTTAGATGGTTCAATTTCAGTGTATATTTTGAGCTGATTTGATTGAGTTCATTTAAAATTTTGCAAGATGGCTTTCTTTATTCTTGAAGGAATTAATGAGGTACAGTTTAATTGAACTACCTGGAAAGTGAGTGAATTTGATTATAAATGTACATAGACAATTGCTCAGTTTATGTTAGCTGAATGCCATTCACTTCCGTGATGATTTTATGCACATTCCAGGTTCCTTATTACCTGTGCAGTTATTGTCTCAGTGGAAACATTTACAATTTCTATTGAAGAGAAGGAATCAAATGAAGGTGTGGTTTCTTCTTACCTGCCTATAACTCTAAGGGCTTTATTTGTAGCAGCTTTGAATTGGCTGCACTTTCCCCTTTGTTTGTTATTGTTGTTGTTTTAATAAAAGAGATTATTTTCATTTCCTAATAAGACTTCCTCCCATCTCAATACAAGGCAAACTTTTCAGATTTTGCAAAGATCAAAGGTCAAGACTATAAATCATTCTTTTTTTCAAAGTCAATTTCCACAGCCCGTCAGTTTTATTATTCACCCAATGGTGGACAGGTTTCAGTGTTTAATAGAATGAAAAGAATAGAATTTTTAAAAACCTAAAATGTGAATGGGAAAAAAAAAACAAAAAAACACTATTTAGGCTGGACTGACTTGATATTTCCTTGCACGTCTTTATTATTAATTATTTATTTATTTATGCATGAAGAAATAATGCTGTTTCTGATTTCATTCCCCAAACCCATACAAAAAACTTTGTTTTAGAATGTAATACTTAGAATAAAAATGATGATTCAGCTGAACACTTGTTCTTGGGTTTCTTGTTTACATCCCTTGAAAGAGATTGCCTTCCTGATGTGGGGCAGATAGTAAGTCAGAACCTGTCAGCCTTATTAAATTTAACCAGTCTCTTTGCCCCATTTATGAGCGCTTCCTGGTTGAAATCAACCCCATGAGAATAAGGCTTCTTCTTAAGATGATGGAAAGAATACATCTTTGTGCTGGCAAGCTGTTACCCTATACTGTTTTATTCTTAGGTAAAAATCAAATCCCAAATTACAATTTTGAAGAAAATATTTGACTATAGGAGATTATGTTTATAGTTTTTATTGATATGTATCTAAGGGTAAGCAAGAAATAAATCTTTTAACATTTTGAAAGTGCACAAAATTTCTTTGGACTGTAAAAATTTAGAGCTGTATATATACTAACAAGAGAGTGAATTATTATCATTTTTTTCTTATAGGCACACCTTGCATGTGCCTTTTGACATTCAGAAGTCCAAAAAAAAAATTAAAACACTATCAAGGTGTTCAATTTATCAATAAAGTCATGGTGAATGTAGGTCTCATCAGATTGGCCAAAAATCATCCTCATTGTTTTTGACATGCGCATGATCTATTAATATTTATTTCATACGCAAGTAAAATAATATTCCATCCTCAAAAATCTGTTGTAAATAACATTTTACTTCTATCAGACATTAATAAGTAATGTCATTTCCTTTAACTTTATCTCAAGGTGTTAATTTTCAAAAATATAATTATTTATTTTGAGCCCTCCTTAAGGTTTTCCGTAATCTTTCTAAATCAGTCTCAATACATGTAACTGATAAGGGAACACAGTTCTCTTAAGTGTCTGCATAATTCTAAACAAAATGAAAGCCTTTCTCAAAAAATTCACCCTGTCTTCTTTTTTATATGCACTCCTGGCAAAATGCTGATATTTCATTTGAATGTGTTCACTGTACTTCCTCTCATTAACATACACCAGATCTTCAGTATCCATCACCTTAGACTATGGAAACAACTCCCTAAAGTGCCACCTGTCTCTTAATCTGCATTGCTCACAACCCCATGCCTTCTAATAGACTGCTACTGGTAATGCACAATTTCTCCATGATGATCTGCCAAAATCAGAATTCCTATTCTGATATTCCTAGGCCAGGCATTCAAGGTTGACCTCAACTTCTGCCAGATCTTATTTTCTGATCTTACCATTCTGTTATTTTCTTCACAGCCTAATGCAAAGAAGACAAATCATTCAACACACCACTTTACAAGAACACTATGCCTTTTCCAAAAGCATTTTTCTCCACCTGGAAATTACTATAACTCATTTCAAACTACTGGAATTATTACAATTCCACCAAGCCTTGCTCAAACAAAATCCATACACCAATATTTTCCCCAAGGAGAAATTCTCTCTCTCCCTTTTGAACTTCAACATTTTGTTTCTGCATGATATATAAAATTTAGTACATTCCATTTTTCATATTTTAAAACATATATTATAGTTCTCTTTCTCATTTGAAAATTTGCTAGAGATATAGATAATGATATTCACTACTTTGTAATAGCTTTCAATATGTATTTTGTATATAGTACCTTTAAAATAGTATTTTTAAATAGTTATTTAGCCTTAATTTATTATTTATTTATTCCACTAAGTATTAGTGAAATACCTATTGATATGAAAATAATTATAAAAACAATAACAATAACATAAAACCTGCATTAAGGTGGCGCCTGGGTGGCTCAGTCGTTAAGCGTCTGCCTTCGGCTCAGGTCATGATCCCGGAGTCCTGGGATCGAGCCCCGCATCGGGCTCCCTGCTCTGCGGGAAGCCTGCTTCTCCCTCTCCCACTCCCCCTGCTTGTGTTCTCTCTCTCGCTGTGTATCTCCCTCTGTCAAATAAATAAACAAAATCTTTAAAAAAAAAAAAAAAAAACCTGCATTAATAGTTAACACATTTTGAATACCTACTTTGTGCCAGGAAAAAAGAGAGAGACAAATTGTGATTCTGAGGAAGCACAATCAGAAAAATTACATATTGGGGCACCTGGGTGGCTCAGTCCTTAAGCACCTGCCTTCAGCTCAGGTCATGATCCCAGCATTCTGGGATCAAGCCCTACATCAGGTTCCCTGCTCAGCAGGGAGCCTGCTTCTCCCTCTCCCACTCCCCCTGCTTGTGTTCCCTCTCTCGCTGTGTCTCTCTGTCAAATAAATAGATAAAATCTTAAAGAAAAAAAAAAAAAGGGGTGCCTGGGTGGCTCAGTCATTAAGCGTCTGCCTTCGGCTCAGGTCATGATCCCAGGGTCCTGGGATCGAGTCCCACATCGGGCTCCCTCCTCGAGGGAAAGCCCGCTTCTCCCTCTCCCACTCCCGCTGCTTGTGTTCCTGCTCTCGCTATCTCTGTCTCTGTTAAATAAATAAATAAAAAATCTTTAAAAAAAAAAAAAAAGAAAGAAAGAAAGAAAAAGAAAAATTACATACTGAAAGGTTAAGAATTATCCTGGGTCTAGAATCGTTCAGTAATCAAAGTCCCAAATTAAATAATGATTACTGTTTAGCATCAAAAAAATTTTTAGAATCTTTCCATTTCTTTTATATTCAGAAATCAGAGTTAAAGACTGCCATATGTCAATAAATACCAATGAGTTTTATATATATGAAAGTTATCTATATATATATGAAAGTCTGTATTTATGCAAGAGTTTTTAGATCATTTCTTTTTTACTGTTGAAAATTTCAGAATTACACTAGGGATTCTAATTGCTCTTGGTGTTTATATAATTAAGACTCAGAGACTACTTAAAAACTAAAAAAAAAAATCAATCTTTCTACATCTATAAAATATGAAAACATCTGTCACCTTGTAATTTGGGGCACAATTCCTCTCCACATAGCATCAGTTATTTACTATATTTAAAAACAAAATTCAGATAGAAATACATATCTCAGTATTAATCTCTAATTCCATTTGTTTAACCATTAAAAAGCTAAACTGTACTTTAACAAAAATATAATTTATTTTGCTTATTGAAGTATTATAACATTAATGTATAGTAACTCAAATTGTCCTTTCTTGCTTAAGAAACATAGCCTAATGATATTTCAAATGTGAATGGAATTAACAAGAAATCAAGTGTTCAAATTAAGCTACTTAGTTTTCTTTCTGAGTCCAATGTTTGATTTAATCTTATTTCACTCTATTGAAACAAAAGATAAAAAGAATATAACATTGTGAAGACCTTAACTTGATGATGATTTGTAGTGATATTTTATCAATACATTTTTCTTTCTCTCTTTTTTTTTTCTTATATAGCCATTATTTTTATTTGTGTTCTTTGTTTCATAATTACTTATAATCACTATTTCTAGGGATGTCTCTACACTCTTAAAAAATAAGATAAGAGTAAAACTATATAAATTTAACTCTTACCAATGTGTATTTGACATAAGCTAAGTTTGAAGGATATTTCACCTTAAACAAATTTTTTTCTCTATAAAAAGTAGAGAATAATAATATGCACACAATGAAAAATAATTTAGCTTCATAGGGAACAAACTACTTTTAAGCAAATTCAAGCTCTAGCTTGCTCTCTCTTCCCCTTCCGCACAACTTATCCAATAAATAGAAATTATTTCATCTTGTGTGTATATGTATATAATTGCATGTATAGACAGATATATGTACAATCATAGATATATAAATCATCTCCATATATAAATATAATACATATATATTACATGGTAAGTAGAAATTATTCTACTTGTTCATTAACTTTAAATCCTAAGTTAAAAAATGATCAATCATGTGAGAAAGATCATTGGGTTTTATTTAAATTGATAACTTTTATTCATCAAAAAATTCCATAATATGGGAAAGAAATTTGCCATAGATAAAGCTTCCAAAGATATATATCTAAATTACAGAAAAAAAAAAACTTAAAAAAATAAGAAAAAGAATCAAGTTTTAACACAACTAAGTTTTGAATAGGCATTGCCTGCATGAGTCATCAAAATGTCTGAAATATATAAAGTGTACTCAGCATCACTGGTCATCAAAGAAATGTAAACTTAAACCATAATTTAGTTAGAATACTGGAAACATTAAATGTTGAATATTGAGATGCAAACATACACACATACATTTCACACACACACTTACACACACACACACACACATTCCTTATCCTTGTCCTCATTTTTTATAATTATTTTTCATCATTTTTTAGCCATATGGTCATGGGCGTTTTACTTAACCTTTCTAAATTTGTTATTTTCTTTATTAAGAAAGGATTATAAGAAGTTGCTGTGTACTTTTAGAGGATCTTTTGTGCTTTGTGAGCCAGAAGGGGGGAGTCAAAAGACTGAATGGAAAGATCATTGGAGAAAAGGTATAGGGATATTGGAGAAGGTTTACAAAGGATTTTGAAGAGTGACCTCTGAAGTATGAGAATATTTTTCAGGAAAGGAAAAGGAGAATTTCAGTGATATTTACTACGGTGTTTGCATATCATTAATGTTGTTTGGGAAATGCAAAGAAAGGAACAATTACATGCAAATATTCATAATAATCAATGACTGTCTTCCTTTGTTCATCACACTTGTTTAATATTAAAACCTATCAGATAACGTTATACCCACAGCACAACTGCAAAAAAATATTAATATTTCTATGTTTTTCTGACAAGGCAATTAAGCCTCTGAATACTTTAATAATAAATCTAAGTTTATTTGTCCAGTACAAAGCCTTTCAACCCAAGCTTATATATCTCAAAATACCATTTTCATTGACTGCATAATGGCTTTTGTTTAAATGATTTCATAAATCGTAAAGTGTATATGACACTATTTTCCTCAAAGAGACAATTATAAGAACAAAATCAAATAGGATTTTTTTAACAAGTTAAAATAGTTAAAGATGTGCTTTATGATTATTATCATTTAAAATAGTAGATGAGATGCTGCTATTGGAAGCTGTGTGTTCCTTATAAATAAAGTGCAGGTAGGGATCACCCTTTCAGCACATTCTTCTTGCCTGCCAAAGCAGCTGAGGATTGTTACTGCAATTCAGAAGCCTCTGCCACTGAGTTAAGAAGAAGGAAAATGAGTTTAATTCTTAAAAAGGTAATACACATTGTGTGCAGGGTTTTAGTTAAGAATAGTTTAACTGTGAGTGGAAGAAAACCCAAAATAAAAAGGGCTTAAAGAAAATAGACTGATGTGACAGTAAGCTATTGCAACAATAATATTATGAAACAAACTATCCAGAAAGTCAGTGGCTTAAAACAACCATCATTTATTCACCAGCACACATCAGTGCACCAGTGGAGGTCAGCAGCTCTTCTGCAGGCTTTCTTCCTTATGGAAGATGGGATCCAGTTCTGCTCCATGCACCTATCATTCTCCTTGAAACAGTGAATAGGACAAGTCACGATGATGACAAATATGGAAGATACCAAGTTCACCCTGCCAAGCACATTTCCAGCATCAGCTCTAATCAGGTCTGACAAAATTGCATTGGTCAGAACACAGTCACATGGCTACTCTTAGTAGTAAAGGAAGCTGGACAATATGGTTTGGGTAAGGTACTCGGGCTAGTCAAGTACCTGGTTAAATATCACTAGTTCTTTTAATGGGAAAGAATAGGACAAATGGATATTTGGAACAATCAGCATCCAATACCATAATAGTTGATCCAGGTCTTCATCATAAGATCTCCAAGAAATACACAAATCTGAAAATTGTACTGATGCTAAAATCTTGTCATGTCAAAACAACAACAAAAAAATCTATTCATGTTAAGATACAAATTATCTTTCTTCCTTAAAGGATTATGGATATTTTGATATTAGGAGAGAAGACTGGGGAAGTACAAGTGTTTGATGTCTATGAATGTTATAAGATTTACAGAAAGATTATGTCCAAAGAAGTTGGTGGAGTACTGATATACCCTTCTAGAAGGGATGTGTGTATATGTATATGTACTTATCCAGGCTATAGTATTTTCCTGGCTGCTTTGTACATTTTATATACCTGCTTGTTCATCTAATTATTAAAGTGTATGGATCTGTTCTTAATAGGCAACATATTTTATTTCCACAGTAATTCTGAGAGTTCAAGGTTTCTTCACTGTATGGTCCCAGATTGTACCAACTACTTAGTTCTGCTTCAGGAGTTGCTATTCACACACCATAAAAAGTGAATTGAACCCTCTGGACTTAAGCAATACTGTGATCGTAAAATTACAACAGCAAATTTTTATTAAGAACATTATGTAGAAATAATATTTATTCAAGATTCTAAGATGAATTTATAGTCCATCCATTCTAAATTTTAGCCTTGGGTTGCCACAGACTATCATAGACAATATTATTTTGACTGACAATAAAATTTTTAATTTATTTTTTTAAAGATTTTATTTATTTATTTGAGAGTGAGCGAGAGGTAGCAAGCGAGCAAGAGTGAGTGAGCAAGAGAGAGCAAGGGAGAATGAGCAGGGGAGGAGCAGAGGGAGAGGGAGAACTAGACTCCCTGCTGAGCAGGGAGCCCAATGCAGGGGTGGATCCCAGGACACCGGGATCATGACCTGAGCTGAAGGCAGATGCTTAATGGACTGAGCCACTCAGGTGCCCTGAAAATAAAAATTTTTAAACATTTGTGTTATAATACCTTTATATAATGAGGAAAATTAGATTCTGTACAAAATGTATGGCAGAGATATATGGCTATCCTTCATGATATCCATTTTTTCATCCCCTGAAAATAAAATGCAAGATTCAACAACTTCTTCCATTCCCAAGAAAGATTTCACACACACACACACACACACACACACACACACACACACACACTATACAGTGCAAATTTCTTTGGGAGATGGTACAGTTTTACATCCAACAGACTCTAGGGAAAATACATGTAAGTTTCTGTTATGATGCTTTTCCATACATCTTTTCTTAGCTCTTAGAGAGTTCCTTGTCTTTGACCTCTCATCCTCACAAGGTGGGAATCCACTTGTATTTGTTTTCCTTTACGTCCTACTTCTGCATTCTCTTGGTGGGGAAGTCAGGAGTGAGGCCTGGTGGGCACTGAACTTATTCAATGTCTCCAAATACAAATCTGTGATGTTCAAAAAGAAAAAGACTCAAGTATAAAGATTTTGGAGAAGGCAATTGTGTTACAAATATTAAATTGCATAGTTTGTTTTTACTACTATAATTGTCATGGCTTTACTGTACAGGTATTGCTGATGCTTTTGTTCACTGCACTGGAGATAGTCCTTTTTAATGAAAATCTTCTAGGAAACATTTTCTCAAGACTAATTAAAGGAACACAGCCTCTGTTCCACCGGTTAATTTTAATGCAATCACATAGTGAATCTTATAAATTCCTGTTTTTTTTTTTGTTTTTTTTTTTTTTTCTTTTTATGGACTTGTAGGAAATGAAGGGGCAAAAATGTAGTCCACCTTTAGGAAAATGTTACTTGATTTTTTTTTCTGACACAATAACCATCTATGGAAAATGTTACTTTATTTCTTCTGATAGAATAATATTAGTTAAGCTAAAGATACATTTTATAAAGCACTTCAAGTCTTCTTTTCTTATTTCTTTGCTTTCCTTTTCTTTCCTATTGTCATTTCCCCTTACTTCCTTCCCTTTCCCTTTCTCTCTTTCTCTTTCTTTCTTTCTTTCTTTCTCCCCTTCTTTCTTTTATTCTTTCCCTCCTTCTTTCTTTTTTTGTACCCATATGATCTGAAATTTACTGGTATTTTTCTAGAAAAAGAAAAATAAGTAAGATGACTAATAGTAATGATGAATATATTAAGCAAATAGCTAAATGCATTATTGGGTAGCTTTATTTAATTATCCCCATGCCTAATGAGAAATGTTTTATATTCTTTTCCTCTTTGTCAATGAGGAAATAGGGCTACAAGATGTTAAATAACCTGCTGGAAGCTAGAGTTTGCATAAGGTGGAGCTGATCTATTATCCTGAAACTTGTTCAAATTCTTAACTATTGTACTACCTTGTCTGTCAGCACTTTAATTAAAAAGCTTGTGTATCTCAAAAGAAGTTCCAAATTGTTTTTATTTAATTTTGTAAAGTAGAGGAATTAGAAAATACTACAATAGGATTGCTAATAATAGAAGTGATATTTTTTTATACTTGTATGGGTAAAAAGGCAAAAGAGGTCTCTCTCTTCCAATGCACACTTTCTATACTATTTTCTATACTATACTTTTCTATACTATTGAATCTGTATCCCTGCTCTACATGTATTATATAAGATTCATGATGTATATTAAGCATTTCCTCTTGGAATTGGGTTCTTTGTCAGGAAAAAGAAAAACGGCACAGTTATCATGGAAGATATAAAATGTGATTTTCCAGTCTTTGGAAACTTTGAAACATATTCTAGAACTTTCTTCAGAAAAAAAGATAATAAGTTGTATATGAAGGAGAATATTCCACACCTCTCATTTCAGGAAAAAATGTCAATCCACATAAATAATTAAATTTCATATATTATCTGCCAAACAAACAAAAAAATAGTTACTGTGGCCATTTAACCCCTACACATCCCCAGAACTCATTGTATCAGTCTTAAATATTATATTCAAAAGACAAGTATAGCTGGGAAAAGAGCAGAGTATATATGATTAGGAGATGGGAACTATTATCGTGTTTCCCAAATACACATTCAAGGGCAGTGCTAGTTGAGAATAAAGTTTTCACCAGTATGGAGTGATATGAGAATAAGCACAATATTTTGGATTCTTATGGCAAACATTGCTAATTATGCACCAAATACCCATTTACCCCTAAAAACACTCTTAATTTTGTTTTAGAAAAGTGTCTTATTATAACTTCCCAGAGTGCTTTGCAAATACATTTGCAAATACATCTATGTGACCTGGTTCCT